>NC_133370.1:42479432-42773452 GCF_049309525.1 Garra rufa
TACATTTTTACCTGAATAACTTCAACATGAACAGATTTATGTTGATTTAAAGCGATTTGTATAAATGCATTTTTAAAATATGATTATTTAAAAAAAAAAAATCCAATAGCTAATAAACTATGGCATGATTTTTAAGTACAGAATTTTGACTTGTTTTATTTATGTAGGAATGACAAATACGCAACCAGTCAAAAGTTTTTTTTTTGGAAGGGGGGGATTTATAGAAATGAATACTTCTATTTAGCAAGGATGCTTTACATTTATCAACAGTGATGATAAAGGCATTCATAATGTTACAAAATATTTCTATTTCAGATAAATGCTGTTCTTCTGAACTTTCTAATCATCAAAAATAAACCTGAAATAATTCTACTCAGCTGTTTTCTATGTAATAATAATAGTTTTTGAGCAGCAAGTCAGAATATTAGAATCATATCTGAAGGATCATGTGACTGTAATAATGATGCTAAAAATTCAGCTTTGAAATCAGGAATAAATTACATTTTAAAATTTATTCAAATAGAAAACAGTTATTTTAAATAGTAAAAATATTTCAAAATTGTACTCTTCTTCCTGTACTTTGGATCTAATAATTGCAGGCTTGGTGAGCAGAAGAGACTTCTTTTAAAAAAACGTTAAAAATCTTACTGTTCAAAAACTTTTGACTGATAGTGTATGCATCATTTTAAGTTTATTAGTACATGGTAAAACTGTGTAATCCAAATTGATGGAATCTTAGATGGAAATTTAGGCCTAAATAATTGTATTTTTAAGTGTTTTATTGACTGATCGTTTTTTCCTAAATCCTCCTTACTTCTGTAGATTCCCAGAGAAATGCTGGAGTCTGGTCTCTTCCAGCAAGAAACACCAGGTAAAATATTAGCACGTTAAATCGAAACATGCTGTATTTATAGAATAATTTCTCAGTTTACAGTTTTTTTACAGTCATCTTTTGAAGGAAAAGAAAGAAAGTGAATTACAGTTTAGCTGCTACATTTCCATACTGAATGTTGATGTTTCAAATGAATTTCAGCATCTTCGGTGGTTTTGGAGACAACAGACAAGGATTTCTCTCCACTGGAGACTCCTGAATTGAGACGGTGAGAGCAGAGATGCTAAAAGAGAGATGGAAAGTCTGAGACAGAAATAGCTGTCGCTGTCAGAAGCGACTAGTTTGACACTTGCGACTTTCACATTCAGTTGCTGCATAATTAAGTGCCTCTGAATAATGACTTGGGCAGTATGTGTGTGCTCTCGTGGGTTCAGATCCCCTGTTCCACAAATTCCCTTTGGCCTGGAAGGCATCCCAGAGGAGAGGCTCCGAGAGATGGAAGATATTACACAACAAATCGAGGAACAACCAAGGTACAGCCTATTTTTGATGTCAGTGTCAGTGTAAAAACAATTCTGCCCTTATGTGTTAATTGATGTATGATTTGTTAGGATAGGTCAATATTTGGCTGAGATACAACTATTTGAAAACCTGGAAGCTGAGGGTGCAAAAAAATCAAAATATTGAGAAAATCGCCTTTAAAGTTGTCCAAATGAAGTTCTAAGCAATGCATATTACTAATTAAAAATTTAGTTTTAATATATTTACAGTAGGAATTTTACAAATTATCTTCATGGAACATGTCACACAAGAAAAATCGATACTTTTGACCCATACAATGTTTTGTTGGCTATTGCTACAAATACAGCATACCCATGCTACTTAAGACTGGTTTTGTGGTCCAGGGTCACATATAATAATGACATTTTTTATGTTATGCTTTACAATACAGATTGTGTTAAAGCATCTTCACAGTAATAAACAGAAAAACATGATTAATGTTACAAAGTTCTTTAGTTATTAAACATATTTTAGTTGTAAAACAACTTTTAAAAGACAAGTGTCATTATTGAGCTCAATAACATTTAATATTGTACAGTTCACTAGTTATGAAGTGTTTATGGGCAGCACAACTGTTTTCAACATTGATAATAATCAGAAATGTTACTTGCGCAAATCAGCTTGTTAGAATGATTTCTGTAGGATCATGTGACACTGAAGACTGGAGTAATGATGCTGAAAATTCAGATTTGATCACAGAAATAAATTACAGTTTAACAGATATTCACAAACTATGACAGCCTTTTAGTGCCATGTTAAAATATATTTAAAAAATCTAACATTATGGAATTAAAGTAGTAATATTTTCAGAATAAAGTTGAAATACTATGAGAATAAAGTTGAAATATTATGAGAATAAAATTAAAATATTTTGAGAATAAAGATGAAATTACGAGAATAAAATCAAAATACTTCGAAAATAAAGTCAAAATACTTTGAGAATAAAGTCGAAATACTTTGAGAATAAAGTCAAAATACTTTGAGAATAAAATCAAAATACTTTGAGAATGAAGTCGAAATACTACGAGAATAAAGTCAAAATACTTTGAGAATAAAGTCAAAATACTTTGAGAATAAAGTCGAAATACTTTGAGAATGAAGTCGAAATACTTCGAGAATAAAATCGAAATACTATGAGAATAAAGTCAAAATACTTTGAGAATGAAGTCAAAATACTATGAGAATAAAGTTGAAATACTACGAGAATAAAATCGAAATACTATGAGAATAAAGTCGAAATACTTTGAGAATAAAGTCAAAATACTTTGAGAATAAAATCGAAATACTATGAGAATAAAGTCAAAATACTTTGAGAATAAAATCTAAATACTATGAGAATAAAGTCGAAATACTTTGAGAATAAAATCGAAATACTATGAGAATAAAGTCAAAATACTTTGAGAATAAAGTCGAAATACTTTGAGAATAAAGTCGAAATACTTTGAGAATAAAGTCGAAATACTTTGAGAATAAAGTCGAAATACTTTGAGAATAAAGTCGAAATACTTTGAGAATAAAGTCGAAATACTTTGAGAATAAAGTCGAAATACTTTGAGAATAAAGTCGAAATACTTTGAGAATGAAGTCTAAATACTTTGAGAATAAAGTCGAAATACTTTGAGAATAAAGTCTAAATACTTTGAGAATAAAGTCGAAATACTATGAGAATAAAGTCGAAATACTTCGAGAATAAAGTCGAAATACTATGAGAATAAAATCAAAATACTTTGAGAATGAAGTCGAAATACTTTGAGAATGAAGTCGAAATACTATGAGAATAAAGTCGAAATACTTTGAGAATGAAGTCGAAATACTATGAGAATAAAGTCGAAATACTTTGAGAATAAAGTCGAAATACTTTGAGAATAAAGTCGAAATACTTTGAGAATAAAGTCGAAATACTTTGAGAATGAAGTCGAAATACTTTGAGAATGAAGTCGAAATACTTTGAGAATGAAGTCGAAATACTTTGAGAATAAAGTCGAAATACTTTGAGAATGAAGTCGAAATACTTTGAGAATAAAGTCGAAATACTTTGAGAATAAAGTCGAAATACTTTGAGAATGAAGTCGAAATACTTTGAGAATGAAGTCGAAATACTTTGAGAATGAAGTCGAAATACTTTGAGAATAAAGTCGAAATACTATGAGAATAAAGTCGAAATACTTCGAGAATAAAGTCGAAATACTATGAGAATAAAATCAAAATACTTTGAGAATGAAGTCGAAATACTTTGAGAATGAAGTCGAAATACTTTGAGAATAAAGTCGAAATACTTTGAGAATAAAGTCGAAATACTTTGAGAATAAAGTCGAAATACTTTGAGAATAAAGTCGAAATACTTTGAGAATAAAGTCGAAATACTTTGAGAATAAAGTCGAAATACTTTGAGAATGAAGTCTAAATACTTTGAGAATAAAGTCGAAATACTATGAGAATAAAGTCGAAATACTTCGAGAATAAAGTCGAAATACTATGAGAATAAAATCAAAATACTTTGAGAATGAAGTCGAAATACTTTGAGAATGAAGTCGAAATACTATGAGAATAAAGTCGAAATACTTTGAGAATGAAGTCGAAATACTATGAGAATAAAGTCGAAATACTTTGAGAATAAAGTCGAAATACTTTGAGAATAAAGTCGAAATACTTTGAGAATGAAGTCGAAATACTTTGAGAATGAAGTCGAAATACTATGAGAATAAAGTCGAAATACTTTGAGAATAAAATCATAATACTATAAGAATAAAGTTGAAAAACTTTGAGAATAAAGTCGAAATACTACGAGAATAAAGTCAAAATACTTTGAGAATGAAGTCGAAATACTATGAGAATAAAGTCGAAATACTTTGAGAATGAAGTCGAAATACTTTGAGAATAAAGTCGAAATACTTTGAGAATGAAGTCGAAATACTTTGAGAATGAAGTCGAAATACTTTGAGAATAAAGTCGAAATACTTTGAGAATAAAGTCGAAATACTTTGAGAATGAAGTCGAAATACTTTGAGAATGAAGTCGAAATACTATGAGAATAAAGTCGAAATACTTTGAGAATAAAATCATAATACTATAAGAATAAAGTTGAAATACTTTGAGAATAAAGTCGAAATACTACGAGAATAAAGTCAAAATACTTTGAGAATGAAGTCGAAATACTTTGAGAATGAAGTCGAAATACTTTGAGAATAAACTCGAAATACTTTGAGAATAAAGTCGAAATACTTTGAGAATGAAGTCGAAATACTTTGAGAATGAAGTCGAAATACTATGAGAATAAAGTCGAAATACTTTGAGAATAAAATCATAATACTATAAGAATAAAGTTGAAATACTTTGAGAATAAAGTCGAAATACTACGAGAATAAAGTCAAAATACTTTGAGAATGAAGTCGAAATACTATGAGAATAAAGTCGAAATACTTTGAGAATAAAGTCAAAATACTTTGAGAATGAAGTCGAAATACTTCGAGAATAAAGTCAAAATACTTTGAGAATAAAGTCAAAATACTTTGAGAATGAAGTCGAAATACTATGAGAATAAAGTCGAAATACTTTGAGAATAAAATCATAATACTATAAGAATAAAGTTGAAATACTTTGAGAATAAAGTCGAAATACTACGAGAATAAAGTCAAAATACTTTGAGAATGAAGTCGAAATACTTTGAGAATGAAGTCGAAATACTTTGAGAATAAAGTCGAAATACTTTGAGAATAAAGTCGAAATACTTTGAGAATGAAGTCGAAATACTTTGAGAATGAAGTCGAAATACTATGAGAATAAAGTCGAAATACTTTGAGAATAAAATCATAATACTATAAGAATAAAGTTGAAATACTTTGAGAATAAAGTCGAAATACTACGAGAATAAAGTCAAAATACTTTGAGAATGAAGTCGAAATACTATGAGAATAAAGTCGAAATACTTTGAGAATAAAGTCAAAATACTTTGAGAATGAAGTCGAAATACTATGAGAATGAAGTCGAAATACTTTGAGAATAAAATCGAAATACTTTGAGAATAAAGTCGAAATACTTTGAGAATGAAGTCGAAATACTTTGAGAATGAAGTCAAAATACTTCGAGAATAAAATCGAAATACTTTGAGAATAAAGTCGAAATACTTTGAGAATGAAGTCGAAATACTTTGAGAATGAAGTCAAAATACTATGAGAATAAAGTCGAAATACTTTGAGAATAAAGTCGAAATACTTTGAGAATGAAGTCAAAATACTTTGAGAATGAAGTCGAAATACTTCGAGAATAAAATCGAAATACTTTGAGAATAAAGTCGAAATACTTTGAGAATAAAATCGAAATACTTTGAGAATGAAGTCAAAATACTATGAGAATAAAGTCGAAATACTTTGAGAATGAAGTCTAAATACTTTGAGAATGAAGTCGAAATACTTCGAGAATAAAATCAAAATACTTTGAGAATAAAGTCGAAATACTTTGAGAATAAAGTCGAAATACTTTGAGAATGAAGTCGAAATACTATGAGAATAAAGGTGAAACACTTTGAGAATAAAGTCAAAATAATTTGAGAATAAAGTCGAAATTAGGGATGGCGAAAACTAAAAAAATTCTTGACCGACCACCGAGCCTCATTAGCCGGTTGAAACCGGTTAACCGATTAGTTTAAAATATGGTACGCTATTTGAAATAACAGCCATTTCGAGCCGCTCCTGCAATTTCGCAAGTCTGTCGCATCTGGCCGCGATCACACCGAACGCATCTTTTAGTTCTAAAAACGCAAGGCGCACAGCACTGCCTTTTTTTTGGTGACTTTTAATAAAAGAGCGTGCTGCGTTTTTTTTATGTTGCTAAGCAACGACCAAAACAGCTGTCCTGTCAGTCAAATCAAAGGATTATAGCGTGAGCGCTCTAAAATCTTAGTTTTATGCATAGACTGTTTTATGCTGTTAAGTAAACTGTCATATTAGCAGAAACCCTAAAAAATACAGCTCCGGGTTACCCACGATAGACACAAAAGGTTTCTCCTCTATTTCTTGCAGTCTCCGGACTTTTTAAGCAACCGTAAAATTCCGTCACCACAACAGAAGGCCCGCCTCTCCATTCATTCGATTGGACAATGGAAAAGAACGCGAATGACGTTGGGCGTTTTTCCGCTCAGAGTTGATTTTTTTTTTCAACTTCACGCGCTCAGAGCGCTCCTGCAAAAACGCGAGGCGCAGCAGGCGGTGAAAACGCGAGGCGCCTGGGGCGCATAAGCAGCGCGTAGAACGCTCACTGCCAACAGAAAACCATTCAAAAGAGGCGCCTCCAACTGCAAAAACGCCTTCGGTGTGATCGCAGCCTCTCTCTGCCGCTCTGCCTCCCGCACACACACACACACACACACACACACACACACTGCCACTCACGTCACTTTTTTTAAAATCCCCGACAGCGCGAAACATGAGTCCCGCAAACGCGGCGCCGAAGAGCTTGTTGCATGTAATCGTAGGACAAATGGCTCCTTAGTTTCAAATGGTTTGGGTACAAGGTGATCGCTTTGAAAATAAAGGCGTTTGTCTAGGTTAGAAGCTCATTTGAAACATTGTCACGGCTCATTTAAGAAAATGACAGCTCCGAAGAGACGCCGCTTTAGTTTCGGTAGTGCTAACCATAATAAAGAAAGATGATGATCATCATCACCTTATCGGTTACCACTGAAATGTAGATGTAATGTATTTCCAAATCTAAGCCCATCTTATGCGGAATGTTGCCTAATAGACTGCAACATGATAAAACCAATGGATAAAACAGGCACCTTCAGAATGCGTAAAAGACGCACCGGCACTTTTTTTTTTTAACCGACTACCGACAACTTTGACCGGTTAACGTTGATACGGTCAACCACCGGTCAAACGGTCATCGGTTAACATCCCTAGTCGAAATAACTAATAATGGAGTGAACTCAATTCATCTATGAAGCAGCTCTACAGAAGACAATTATGTAATTATTCAGCTCAAGTCAGTTCAGTGTTGGTTCAGTTCAGTTCAATAACAATATATCAGTGTTGGAAAGATAAGTTATGAAATTTCGATTCAGATATAAGGCAGCTCTACATAAGGCAATTTTCATTATCCAGCTCAATTTAAATAATGTTTTGTTTTCATCCAATGTTGTGAATTGGATGTGTGAATGCAATACTGTTACTGAATATTGGTGTATTGTAAAACAATATAGTGTCCTATGAAATCTGTTTTATTTTATTTTTTCCCAAATTCCATTTTATTTTTTTTCCAAATTCAATTTTTTCTGTTTTAATTTTTTTCTGATTTTTTTTTTTTCCGTTTTAGTTTCTCTGGACTCCATTTTAATGCGTAAATTATTATTATTATTATTGGTAAATTGGGTAAATTAAAATTTTATAAATCAGAAAGCATGTCTTATTGATCATGAAACGTAAACAATTCAACAGCAATTTGTTAGATGTTGAAAAAAAATCTATTTTTAGGACCATATGAAATGTGTTTTTCCCCCTTAAAATTTAATTTTAATTCTTGTTTTTCATTTTAATTTTTAATTTTTTCTTCAGAATTGTTGTGTTGTGTGTTATAATTTTTCTGGTAATCAAATAAAGGCATACATTTATCTTTTAATCAAAAGAATATTAACAAACCCTTTTATTGTTTGGCAAACAATGTTCTGCACAACAGAGGTTTATGGTTAAAGTTAAAATATGTAATTATTAAGTAATTATTTCTTTAGAAATAAAGTTTTAATAACTTTATTAGTAGTAGTATTATTACATTAAGACATATGTTCTATATATCTGTAAAATAGATAATATATTTCTGTCACATTTTTTTTTAACTTAAACCATACTTATATTTTTTCTTTTCTTTTACTGCACTTTGTTATTCTTCTTGGTATTTTCCTACAGTTATGAACCAGAAGTCTCACACATTACCAGAAAACAGCTTACAATATCTAACATACTTTTGTTCTTCTGTCGTAGGCCGGAGGATATTATTGAAGGTTTGGAGACCTTTCACTCTCTGCTGCCCCCTGAGCCCACCCGCAGAATTGTTGCTCAGTTGTTTTGGAGATTGCTAGGTAAGACTATGGCAGAGGATTACCAGGATACCATCCTGTAATGCCTGATACTTGATAGTGAAGACAAAATGAACACTTAATAATCAGTGGCCCACCTACTGAAATCAAATTTAATTTTCAGCAGAGACAAAAAACGTATACTTGTCAGAAGGGCCTAACACTTTTTAAAGATTTTTTTTTTTTTTTACCTAATCATGATTCATTTTTCTGTACTTAATCATGATTAATCACATATTTCATAATTTCATACTGAACCTCCAAATTAATGTAGAAACAACATAAAGATAGTATGTTTTAAATATGTGTTTATTTTCATCTTTTTTATTAAGTAGCCTATTATTAATGATGTATCGATACCAGTACTGCTACTGGTGTCTCTATTAAATGCATTTTCAGCAGTTTTGCCTATTAATTAGCCATTCAATGTTAAAGTAGAATTGAAAGTCATTATTTATATAATTTAATAGGCTCTGAAATACACAGTGGTGTGAAAAAGTGTTGTCCCGCCTTCCTGATTTTTTATTTTTTTTGCATGTTTATCACACTTTAATGTTTCAGATCATCAAACAAATTTAAATATTAATCAAAGATAACACAAGTAAACGCAACATGCATTTTTTATGAAGGGAAAACAAAATCCAAACCCGCATGGCCCTGTGTGAAAAAGTGTTTGCCCCCTAAACTTAATAACTGGTTAAGCCACCTTTAGCAGCAACAACTGCAATCAAGCGTTTGCGATAACTTGCCATGAGTCTGTTACAGCGCTGTGCAGGAATTTTGGCCCACTCACCTTGGCAGAATTGTTGCAATTCAGCCACATTGGAGGGTTTTCGAGCATGAACTGCCTTTTTAAGGTCATGCCACAGCATCTCAAAAGGATTCAGGTCAGGACATTGACTAGGCCACTCCAAAGTCTTCATTTTGTTTTTCTTTAGCCATTCAGAGGTGGATTTGCTGGTGTGTTTTGGATCATTGTCCTGCTGCAGAACCCAAGTTCGCTTTAGCTTGAGGTCACGAACAGATGGCCGGACATTGTCCTTCTGGATTTTTTGGTAGACAGCAGAATTAATGGTTCCATTTATCACAGCAAGTCTTCCAGGTCCAGAAGCAGCAAAACAGCCCCAGACCATCACACCCCCATATTTTAATGTTGGTATGATGTTCTTTTTCTGAAATGCTGTGTTACTTTTACGGCAGATGTAATGGGACACACACCTTCTAAAAAGTTCAACTTTTGTCTCGTCAGTCCAAAAGTCTTGGGGATCATCAAGATGTTTTCTGGCAAAACTGAGACGAGCCTTTATGTTCTTTTTGCTCAGCAGCGGTTTTCATCTTGGAACTCTGCCATGCAGGCTATTTTTGCCCAGTCTCTTTCTTATGGTGGAGTCATGAACACTGACCTTAACTGAGGCAAGAGAGGCCTGCAGTTCTTTAGATGTTGTTGTGGGGTCTTTTGTGACCTCTTGGATGAGTCGTCGCTGCGCTCTTGGGGTAGTTTTGGTCGGCAGGCCACTCCTGGGAAGGTTCACCACTGTTCCATGTTTTCGTCATTTGTGGATAATGGCTCTCACTGTGGTTCGCTGGAGTCCCAAAGCTTTAGAAATGGCTTTATAACCTTTTCCAGACTGATAGATCTTAATTACCTTCTTTCTAAATTTTTCCTGAATTTCTTTGGATCTCAACATGATGTGTAGCTTTTGAGGATCTTTTGGTCTACTTCACTTTGTCAGGCAGGTCCTATTTACGTGATTTCTTGATTGCGAACAGGTGTGGCAGTAATCAGGCCTGGGTGTGGGGGGCAAACACTTTTTCACACAGGGCTGTGGGTTTGGATTTTTCATTTAAAGACTGCATGTTGTGTTTACTTGTGTTATCTTTGATAAATATTTAACCCTCAACTGCACGCATTATGATAGACCTATAAAAAAATATTTGACTGTTTTTCTTTTCTTAGAATGGCTTAAATTGGGGAATTTTTTGGCAACAACATCCAATAACTTAGAACTTAGAAGTTTCCTTATAATTAATAATTTTATTGTTTGAAATGTTGTTTGTGTTGATTTAATTGGTGTTGCAGTATTATAAGCTTTAACAAAGAACTTAAAAATGACACCTTATATATACTTTCCAACAACTTTTATTCCAACGGCTTTTATTTATTCCATTCTTTTTTGCTGAATATTATTATTAAAAACAAATATAATATTGTATTATCATGTATCATAAACATTGGTATAAAAACCAAATGCATTGCAGTTCATGAAAATTCATTTTCTTCTTTCCCTTGCCATAGAACATGGTGGTGCTCACTGATATACTGTTCCCTGTATTCATATCTAATCAAAAGTAGCATTGCCATTAAAATGTGATTTTATCCATAATACAAATACCATCAACATATGACTAATCAACACTATATTACTAGCATTAATGTTATTATTGTTACAACTTAAAAGATCACAGCTGACCTTGCTAGCTAGCTAACCAATATTGCACATTCCACCATTGCGCGCAACACATACATTTGATTGATTTACAAAAAACTAATTTCATAAAAACTTTTTTGAGTGGTGAATATTAGGGATGCAACGATACCATTTTTTCAAAACCGATCTGATCCGATACCAAAAATTCTGAGTATCGGCCGATACCGATACCAGGCCGATATCAGTGGGGGTATTTTACCTTCAAAACTAAAGAATGTATACAATTCACTTTGTCTTTAAGATTTATTTGTTTTAGGTAAAGCAAGAAATACCAAATCTGCTTGCACATTGTTGGATAAAAAAGGGGTGAAAAAAGAGAAACATGCATGAGTGTAATCAAATTCATAAATTCATATTAAGATTAATGTTTTAAAAATAACATTTTGACAACATAAATATTACAGATATAAATAACTGAACAGATCTGCCAGCAGATGGTGGCAAGACACTGATTTAATTACTGAATCATTTCATTCATTTGATTCGTTTGAACGGATGGTTCATTCAGGAATAAAGCAAGTGACTCTCTGTTTGAATGGGAAATTGAATCATTTCACTAGATTCGTTTAAAAACCAACGCACGTTCATTCTAGTGATGGGAAGTTCGGATCATTTTACCGACTCGGATCTTTGAGTCTCGTTCAGCAAAATGAACGAATCTTTTTTCGAGTCATTTCGTTCATTTTAGCAAAATATAATTAAAAAGCTACGTGTTATTTCCATAACACATGTACTGCTTATACAAACGTTGATCACACTACAACCAAGACAAAACTATAATCCTATTAGAAAAAGAAAAGATTAATTCATTGTTTACCTGGGTCTTCAGTCTATGATTAACTCCCTCACCTCTATCTGTCCGGGTTTGAGTCGTTCGTTCATCACGTGACAGTCCCATACGCTTAACCTATGCTGCCTGAGCCGGAAAGAGAATGGATTCGTTCATCTCTCGAGTCTTCGGGTTTGAGTCATTTGTTCATAGTTGCGCAATTGCGCATGCGCGACTGAACGAATCACTCCCCGAGACGGCTCGCTCTTCCCGAGTCACATTAAAGATTCGTTCAAAATGATCCAGAGTATCGGATCGATGCAACCCTAGTGAATATGTCATCATTACTTCCTGGAGGTGATGTCTCTGATTTTTTTTGTGGATGTGACACGAGTTGATCCTTTGTTTTTATTGACGTTTTCGTTTGCATTCATTCAGCAACTACTCACAATAGACGTCAGTCTGTCAGAAATCGCGCTACAGAAAAACACTGCACGTCATGTGACTTAACCAAAGCACATCATTGGCTAAACTAAGGTCTTCTCTTTCCAACAAAAAAATTAGAACGTTTGTCTTAAAGGTCCACTGAAGTGCCTTGAAACACGCAGCGTTATTCTATGTGGTGACGTACTTTTAACTGAAACAAAAACAGATCGCCCAGCCCCGCCCATTTATTTTGAAGAGCCAATAGCGTTCCATTTATATCTGCTCGGGCCAGAGCCGTTGAGCTCGGTAAAGCCGCATTTGGAAGCTTATTACAGCCACAGACTAATAAATTACCCCACAGATTCAATATGAAACTCTTGCTAAAACAAAATAGTGATCATAATCATGCCGAGGTTGTGTAGTTTAATACATGCCGATCGCACATATGAGCGCAAATGATCTGCTCCGTGTTATTGCGTCTCTGTGTAGGGGGCGGGACACTACGGACTCTAGAGAGCATTTGATTGGACAGAACGTTTGATGAGAAACTGAAGTGCACGGTGATATCATCAAAATCGTTTATTCATATTGGCTATTCATTAAGGGGGCCAACACTTTTTCACATCACTGTATGCCATCCCATCCCACTTCAGCTGCTATCTGTCTACCCACGAGCCTCCTCACGTCTAGCTGAAAATAATGGTCTGAGATTGAAGACCACAATTAACAAAATGAGTGCAATCAAATTCTCCCCAGTGCTAAATTTATTGAAAAGTACAATCACCCAGGGATTTATGCTGTCTTGTCTTGTTCGTCTTGTGTTTACAGAGCAAATACTTGCAGGACAGGTCACAGTGCAACAGGACGAGCCGTATGGGGACATCATCATCTCACAGCTGTAGATCGATAAGGACTTGCTGTTGTTTACAACCAAAACTGGTATGAGGATACATATTTACATGACTTATTAAATCAGTGTTCTGGTTTATGAATTTTTAAACAACTGAAACATTTTAGTTGTGGTTTTAACACGTTTATTATTGTTATTTTTGTACTGAATGAAAAAAGTTTGTCTTTTTAAGAATTTAATTAATTTAAGATGAATTTATTTTGTGCAGTGCTATCTATATTATTCGAATGATACCATGTTCATTACAGTATTTCTGTTTTTACTATGATATTAAATGTTGTTCTCCGTTAACATGATGTAGCTTACTGTTCCACCCTTAATATGTATCTTTTCCTTATATACAGCAGATATGAAATCTGAATTGTTGCTAGTTTTAATTTTTCAAAAATAAAAATTCTATATAATTCATATTTGTACTGATTATATTTTAGGCTTGACTAATATAACTGTGATAAAGCATGAAGCTTCACACACACACACACACACACACACACACACACACACACACACACACACACACACACACACACACACACACACACACAAAACACTTTTCTTCTTTTATTACAAACTCTTATCTTTACAAGGTTCATCTCAACAACACAACTGTGCAATATATAATTATCAGTTTGTTTACCGCAAATCAGTTTTGGCACAAAGTACATTAGGCACTAGGTTTACCACAAACACCAGCGTAGACAGAAGTGAATATGCTAAAATACATTTCAAGTTATTTCACGTACCTTCATTATCGATCCGGACAATCAACTTTGTCATAAATAGCAAAATCACAATTCAGCGTAACCCAAATTTGCTCTTATTCTACAACACTGTCACATAAAAAAATGAACATTTTCCTTACTACAATGTCATATCTCTAACAGTGCAAAAGTCCAGAGACATTTATGCTAAACCCAGGAAACTGTTTTCCAAAACTTTTCTTTTGGAAAATAAAACAAAGCCCCTTAAACAAAATAAAAGTGCAGTACTATTTGCTTGTGTAGATTCAAGAAATTGTAGACCTTTAGAATAAAACATTATGTAAAAGTTAAGGTGCGGTTACATTTTGTGGACAAAAAAGGTCTGTTTATACTGTCAATAGTACTTAAAACCTTGACATCTGCATGGGGAAAATCTTTCACTTTCCAAAATCCTTTTAAAATGTATTTCAACTGTGGAAATTTGCTGGACAGTGGTAAATGTGACCGTACCTTAGAGTTTATGTTTAGGATGAACTAAATGATAGTGTCATAATATTGAGCAATTTTTAAGTACAAAAAACAAGCAAATTATCTCAAGCGAGTTACTGAAATGTGAATTGTTTCTTCTACATGTAATGTTCGTAGGAAACTTTTGTTATAGTTTCTCTACATGTTTGTAGTTATTCCTTTTAGGGGTGCTCCGATTGATAGGCTACTGATCACTATCGGCCGATAATCGCTTTGGGATGTTTAATCAGTGGTCTCTAAAAAGGCTGATCTCATAAACCGATCTAAAGCTGGTGACGTGCATGCCGTAAGAGGTTTGGCTCGACATACGGCGGCACTGTCTCAGTCTCTGTCCGGCGCGGGTAAAACAATTATAATGCTGAAGGTGAGGCACAATTCATATTTCTTAGTTAAATAACTTATAACGTAATTTGAAATTTCACAAACAGCGCAAGTGAATGACAGCACTCTCTGTCTCTTTCTCTTTCAAAGTGCACAAATGACTTTCAATCACCACATCGCTTCTGATTATAAGCGAACTGCACGCTGCACAGTTGACACAGGAATTGTTGCATCGTCGCTAATGTTTATAAATTGCATTTCTTTTTAAATTATTTCCAGTGTTTAACCATTCAGCACTCTCCTGGAGACTATAGGCGCTCATGCACACTCGAAGTGCACACATATAACGGCAGCTTCACATAACTCCATTTGCAGTGCATATTTTTTCAGCCCTAATGTTAACGGATTAAAGCGTTCAAGCTGCACACGGTTGCGATCTGGCTGTGAATTTCAGGAGCGGTGCGTCTGCAGCAGTGCAGAGATCATATCCGTTCTGATTGCAGAATTAAAGTGACAGCGCATTGTTTGCGGTAAATATGAACAAGGATTAAAACGAAAATGTCATAATTACACCATAAATGCATATAATTAACGTCTGCTGTGTTTCACAGTCAACGCTTATGGGTTTTTGGTTAGGTTTAAAGGAAAAGAGCATTTTTAGACAAACAAGGCAATTATATATGTCAAAGGTAGGGAAACAAAGTTCCTTTATAAAGATTATAAATATAAATATTTAAATGCAAAAGAAAAGGCAGTAGAACTGTTTCTGTCAATAGTAATTTTTAATTTAGAATATTTGTGACAACATAAGCAGTTCTAATGTTTTGGCACTTGCTTGAGCAACTTAATATACAAATCGAGAAGTAAATGCAAAAGTTAAAAGCATTGAATAATGTGCTGCTTATATTGTGTTTAAACTCGTCTATGAAAGATTACTCTACTGTGTAAAAAAAATTTATCACAATGCTGAAAAAGCATTTTTTAATAACTTGGATAAATGTGTTTGTGGAAATCAGGCTTGTGCTGTGTGTAAGCTATTGTGCAATAATTGCACAATTCTAAAAAAAAAAAAATGCACTGCATTATCAAACATGTATAGATAAATATATATTTTTGAAAAATGTCAAAAAAAAGGCTCCGCCCCTTAAATTAAAAAAATGATTAAAAGCCTAAATATCCTGTAATTCTACATGATAAAAAATAATGATTTAAAAAGATCGATATCGGAGATTGGATCGGCAGAGACTGCTCCTTCGTGTTATCAGCAAAATCGGAGCACCCCTAATTCCTAAGGTGAATTTTTTGAAATTCAAACATTATCTTTAACTAAACACCTGTTTATTAAGAAACTGTAACGTATTTAACAGAGAATAAGTCTAATTATCTTGTTTTATTCTATTTTCTGAAACCCATATTTTATTAAATTTTTTAATTCCAATATTACACAACCACATTTCACCATCAAAGCCTCCTGAGACTCATCAAAAACCATAATTGGAGATCAGTTGAGAAAGCCGTCTTTAAGGAACACTAGTTGCCTGAGGAATCAAATAATGAAATGGTGGAATTTTTTCTAATAGGTGTATCTTGACAATGGCGTGTCTTCTAGGAGATCATCCTGCAGAAAAGCACATCAGGGTTTTATTTTTTGGTCAGCACTTAAATTCTCTAAATTTATCGCAATCAGAGTTGATTTGCAAAACATAACACAATTACCATTCAGAGGTTGACCAATAGTGGATTTTACAGATAACGACAACTAGGTTTAACCACTCTTGCCGATAAACAATGAATCAACTGATTAGTTTTTAAAATGGATACTGAATGAAAACACTTCATGTAAAATAGTGCTGAACATTATAAAAAAAATATTTTTTAGTAAATAATTATTTTTAGTAAATGAAATTAGCACACTAACAATAAACTATACAACTACAGCATTTATCATTCTTAATTAATGTTACAAATTGACTTTCATTGAAAAGTGTTAACATTTCATATAAAAGTAAATATCTACACAAATACCATAGCATTAAAATTAGATGCATACAGTTGAAGTCAAAAGTTTACATACACCTTGCAGAATCTGCAAAATGTTGATTATTTCACCAAAATAAAATGGAACATACAAACTGCATGTTAATACAGTTATTAATGTGTTGTTACCTGAATGATCCACAACTGTTTTATTTATTTACTTGTTTTGTTCTAAAGAAAAATCCCACAGGTCTCACAAATGTTTGGGTTTTTCAGCATTGTTGTGTATTTGAACCTTTTCCAACAATGACTATGATTTTGAGATCCATGTTTTCACACAGAGGACAACTGAGGAACTCATATACAACTATTACAGAAGGTTCAAACTGCTCAGAATGCTTCAAAAGGAAACAAAATGCCTTAAGAGCTGGGGTGAAAACTTCTGAACAGAATAAAGATGTGTACGTTTTTCTTATTTTGCCTAAATACTTTTTTTTCATTTAGTACTGCCCTTCAGAAGCTACAGAAGATTCTTACATGTTTCCCAAATAAGTTAAATTTACCCTTTCAAATGCAAAAAGTTTCCACCCCCGGCTCTTAATGCATGTTTCTTTCTAAAGAATCAGTGAGCGTTTGAATCCTCTGTAATAGTTGCATATGAGTCCCTCAGTTGTCCTCAGTGTAAAAAGATGGATCTCAAAATCATAGGCATTGTTGAAAAGGGTTCAATTACACAAAAAAGCTGAGAAAACCAAAGAATTGAAGGATTTTTCTGAAGAACAACAGGCAGTTTAACTGTTCAGGACAAACAAGAGACTCACCAACAACTATCACTAAACAAAAAACACAGCTGTGGATCATTCAGGTAACAACACAGTATTAAGAATCAGGTGCATGTAATTGTTTAAACTGGGTCATATTATTATTTTTTATTATGGACTATAAGTAAACATATTCTATGCGAAATATCTTATTCGGGTCAGTGCTAAAAAAAATTAACATGCATTTTGTACGATCCCTCTTATTTTGTGTGTATAAGGTGTATGTATCTGACCTCAACTGTATTGCATATATATTGTCTCACTTTATTTGCCTCTATTTTACAATACTTTTAGAATAGAATACTATTATCTAATAAAAATAACAAAATATGTAGTACAGTGACAATAAAAAACAACTGAAATTGGATTCGTTTCAGTTTTTTTTCTGTTGACTGCATGAAATATCAATTTGCTTTCTAGTCACTAGCTTTAAATATAATGCGTAAAACAAACAAAGTCCACAAGGCGTCATTGATTTTGCCTCTAGAGGCCGCTCTTGTTCTGTCTAACAACAGTGGCCCTTCTCAGTTGGTCCAGCAATGGATGCAACCTGAAAAAACTATCGGTATTGTTCTAGCAATACCAATCAATTGTTCAACCTCTAATCAAATCGATAAAACTTCCAAAGGTCTCAGTTTTAAGTGTCACAACTTGATGCCCGAATGCAAGACTCACCATAGGCAGGTCTTGAAGCCGATGGAATTCTGGATGCTCACTTCTCTGACGGAACCTGAGGAAGAGGACGGCCGAGACCATGGCAGTGCAAATAATGAAAATGGTGACCAGAGCGGCGAGCAGGGGATCCAGGGGAGATGAAGGGCGGTGGGGAACCTTCCCTGACTCTAGAAGATTGATGAATGGAGCGGAAACTGATTATCACTATCACAGGAACTAATAAAACTGAAGGAACATCAAGTACAGACCACAGAAGTAAATGCAAATGGAAAAATAATGAAATTATCATCTGTCATTGTGCTTACTAGACCTCGACGGCAATTCCAAAGACGTAATTCAAACAAATGTAACCCCTCTATAATATCTTTATGAACTTAAAACTTTTGGTTGCCTGGATTTCATTAAATAAAAAATAAGATAAATATCTTATTTTGTGTTCCATAGATGAACGAATGTTTAATAGGTTTGGAATGACATGGCAGTGAGGAGAAAATTATTTGATCCTCTGCTGATTTTGTACGTTTGCCCACTGACAAAGTAATGACCTGTCTATAATTTTAATGGTAGGTTTATTTGAACAGTGAGAGACAGAACAACAACAACAACAACAACAACAAAAAGTTATAAATTGATTTGCATTTTAATGAGTGAAATAAGTATTTGACCCCTTTGTAAAACATGACTCAACAAAACCCTTGTTGGCAATCACAGAGGTCAGATTCTTGTAGTTGGCCACCAGGTTTACACACATCTCAGGAGGGATTTTGTCCCACTCCTCTTTGCAGATCCTCTCCAAGTCATTAAGATTTGGAGGCTTACGTTTGGCAACTCGAACCTTCAGCTCCCTTTACAGATGTTCCATGGGATTAAGGTCTGGAGACTCCAGGACCTTAATGTGCTTCTTCTTGAGCTACTTCTTTGTTGCCTTGGCCGTGTTTTTTGGGTCACTGTCATGCTGGAATACCCATCCATGACCCATTGTCAATACCCTGGCCCTGACGGTACATGGCCCCATCCATTGTCCCTTTGATGCAGTGCAGTTGTCCTGTCCCCTTAGCAGAAAACCCCCCCTAAGCATAATGTTTCCAGCTCCATGTTTGACAGTGGGGATGGTGTTCTTGGGGTCATAGGCAGCATTCCTCCTCCTCCAAACACAGTGAGTTGAGCTGATACCAAAGAGCTCGATTTTGGTCTCATCTGATCACAACACTTTCACCCAGTTCTCCTCTGAATCATTCAGATGTCCATTGTTCAACTTCAGACGGGCCTGTACATGTGCTTTCTTGAGCAGGGGGACCTTGTGTGTCCTTCACGGCGTAGTGTGTTACCAATTGTTTTCTTGGTGACTATGGTCCCAGCTGCCTTGAAATCATTGACAAGATCCTCCTGTGTAGTTCTGGGCTGATTCCTCACCGTTCTCATGATCATTGAAACTCCACGAGGTGAGATCTTGCATGGAGACCAAGGGAGATTGACGGTAATTTTGTGTTTCTTCCATTTGTGAATATTCACACCAACTGTTGTCACCTTCTTCTAGCCTTGTGTAGGTCTACAATCTTTTCCCTGACATCCTTGGACAGCTCTTTGGTCTTGGCCATGGTGGAGAGTTTAGAATCTGATCGATTGATTGCTTCTGGCTCCCAGGTGTCTTTTATACAGGTAACAAACTTTAGATTAGGAGCACTCCCTTTAAGAGAGTACTCCTAATCTTAGCTTGTTACCTGTATAAAAGACACCTGGGAGCCAGAAATCTTGCTGACTGATAGGGAATCAAATATTTCACTCATTAAAATGCAAATCAATTTATAACTTTTTTGAAATGCGTTATTCTGGATTTTTTTGTTGTTATTCTGTCTCTCATTGTTAAAATAAACCTACCAATAAAATTATAGACTGATCATTTCTTTGTCAGTGGGCAAACGTACAAAATCAGCAGGGGATTAATTTTTTTTTTCTCACTGTAATGACAGAATGTTCATTTTTGAGAAAAAAAAATTGCTATCCACACACCTTGATCCCCCACATCCAGTTCAGAAGGTTCATCCTGGTCTTTTTCCAAAGGAGCAGGTCCAGTGACCTTTGAACTGCTGGTCAGGGCAACCTGAGATGTCTGAGGATAAGTGACAGTGAATGGTGGAGCTGTCTGTGTTTTCTGGGTCACACTGCTGGCTGTAGTAGAGACAGTCCGAGGTCCTTCACTTGGACTGATGGATGTCGCAGGAGCTGTGGTGGCTACTGAATATGAAACGGTGCTGTTCAAATTAGAAATTGACGGGCTGCTAGCAGAAGAACCTGTAGGAGAAAAATGAATGAATGAGCTACAATATACAACTATATACAACTATTCTAGCTGGTTGTGGGTGTTCTGGGTGGTCTCGGGTCTCTACTTCAATGTAAGTCTATGGTATTTTTACCCGTTTTACTGTCTACCAGGGAAAAACTGTTTTGAAGAACTTGTGTTTTGAGGTTGTTTTCTAACCGTCATACTTAGGGTCTGGCATAAGTGCAGTAAACCAATAAGTAGATATTCAACTGCCCTAAATATAGCTGTGTTTCCAGTGAAATGACAGTATGAGAGAGGGATATTATTTACAAACACAGTCGCGTTCCAAAATGTTACACCCACGTCCAGCCATTATTTACGGACAGACGTTTGATCAAGTGGGTGGAATGTGGCACTTTCCCAGAGAGACGCACGAGTTCAGTCTGGATTCGGTCACATTAAGCCCAGTGTTTTATCTTTAAAGTAGAACAAAGCAATGTACACCCACATGAAAGCACTCTCACGAGAAGACAAACGCAAATGTCAGAGCATGAAACCTGAAACATCGTGTTCATCGTGTTTCTTCTATAACAATATGGAGCATTGCCACCATTGCTACTGTCATCTCAGCTTGTGGTTGACCAGTATTGGTTTTTCAATGACCGATGTCAATGAGGACATCTAGAGAGTAGTGTGGAAGATATAATAAAGCCAATATGGGCCATTCTGAATTGGTGCGAAGTGCTGTCCCACAACCAAAAAACACATTTTAAAAGCATTTAAGTATTCAAATCTTAGATGTTTACTAAGATCCTTCTAATATCTATTGAAATAATATTAAAAATATCAGTAAGTTTAATATATATATAATCATCATTTAGTGAGTACTTTCAATTGGGAGGTGGCTGTCCCGAATGCTAACCCCTCAATTTCAACTTACGAAAATGATATTGAAATAAATTTTAGCATTTTATTCCATAGTTGTTGCAAATATTTTTGAGTTTTAAAAATTGAAGTTCAAAAAATATGTATTTCTTTTAGATTTTCTTTGTAAATTCTGAAACTTTATGTAAAAAATGTGTCCGGGATTTTCATGTCACTACTGAAAAATGTTTTAGTCCATTGGCTGAGACTAATTTTAACTACACACCCACATTTATGATCAGGAAATATTAATGTGTCCCTCTCTCTCATAGCTACATGGTGAGTAAATATGCTGAAAATTTTTAAAAAATCCCTGGTGAAAAAAAAATGCTAAAACCAGCCTAGGCTGGTTGGCTGGTTTTAGCTGGTCAGCAGGCTGATTTTAGAGGGGTTTTGCCCACTTTTCCAGGCTGGTCTTAGCTGGTCAGGCTTGGAAACCACCAGCTAAAACCAGCCTGACGAGCCTGGGGAAAATAAACTAAATTTTAGTACAGTTATGCACATTTTTAGTATTTTAGTATGTTTAGTAGAGTTTTAGTATGTAGGTTAAAATTCTGTAATGTGATGTGATATGTTTTGTCAAAAACAAAGTATACTGAATTATCAACTAAGATGTTATGAAAGTGTGTGGTTCAATGTATATTCAAACTAATGAATCCTTATGTTTGAAATCAGTATGATCACCTTTTTGCCTTTTACAAAGAAAAATTGAATTCAAAATATAACAAATCTCATAAATCACACTTGAAATATTGTTAAAGTTGTAACTGTTATTTATCTAACTCTGAAAACTTTTAAATAAAATCTAAATAAATAGATTGACAAGGAAAAATGTAAGCAAACTCTTAATAGGTCAATATAACTCTTCTAATTAAATGGTATATTACTGTGTTTCGGTAGTGACAAATTTGGGGAATATTTAAAACTTTATGAAAATACAGCATGAGAATTAACTGCACAGTTACTAAAATGCCTTGGATACTGTACAATTTGCAAAAAGAAAAGGAAAAAGACGTTTTTTAAGACGTTTCCAACTCTGACTTTGAACCAGTTTTGGAAAATAGCCCATATAAAGTTAAACACTTTTATTGAAGCATTTAGAAATAGGTCATAATCGAACCAAATTTCTAGAAATTTTATTAGAAAGCTCTGACTAGAGCACACTGTAAAAAAATATTTGTTTTAAGTAAAATTATTGACATATTAAGGGGAAAAGGGCTAAAAAATATTATTGGTGTTCATTTTACAAGAAAATAGTAGTTCAGTCTTTCTACTGTGCTGTTTAATTCAATGTATTACTTGAAATTATTTATACATTTTACTAGCAATTTGTAAAAATTGTTAATCCCACACTGGAAAAAGGTGTAGACGTAGTTTTCACTCAGAAATTGCTAGTAGATTTTACAATTAATTACAAATAAACAGTAACATATTGAATTAAACAAGAAAAAACATGCAATAATGTTTCATTTACAAATTAGAAAAGTAATTTTCACAGTGCATTTTTACAGACTGAAACATGGGATGTTTTGAAACATAAAGATGTTATGATAGTGTTTGGTTTAGTGTATATTCAAACTAATGAATCCTTCATTCTGAAATATTAACTTGAGTGTGCACCGCATTTTTTTAGTGCCGTCCTTTCCATTTTATCTTTTCAACTGAATACAGACTGTCATTTAAACTGTCGCAGCCTTGTCTATGTTGTTTTTCTCAACACAATGGATGGCAAATTTGTTTTCAAACCTAAGTTAGACTGATTAATGATGAATAGCTTTTGCAATTAGATTAGGTTTAATTGCATTAGTCTTGCCTGGTGCTGAGGCTGTGTCTGTGTTGAGGGTGGTGACATCTTGTAGCGCAGGGGTCTGTGAGATGCCTGGTGAAGGAGAAGTGTCATTGTGCACGATGGCGTCTTTAGATGACTGCGATGGAGGAGGAACAGTAGGTGTGACCTCGGCGGTTGAGAAATCCTCTGAAGGAGTGGAGACGCGTTGATAGGCTGTAGTGGCTTGTGATTTCGAAATGTCACTTTCTGGAGTCATGCGATCTTCATTCAGAGGGGATCTCACGTCTGCGGATGAGTCTGTGGTCTGACCTTGGGGAGAAATAGAAAATGTCTGCATGAGGAAACAGTTCCAGTCTGTTCGTTCTTTCTAAATCTAGAAAACAAACATGAGTGTGGAGGGGGGAAAAAATTAATATGCCATGAAATGTTTATTTGATTTGGGGGAAGCTACAGGAAGAACGCTGTGTGTTCTCATGCTGAATCGGTTACGTGGGCGTTCCAGCCCGGAGATGTAGAGTCGTGTTTACTGGTCACACAGTGAATCCACAGAACAAAGCAGTTGTGACCTTTATGTGTAAAAGAAGGAGCAGAGGAACAAACAAACCAGATACATGGAGATTTTGCCCTCACATGCAAAGGTTTTTGAAAATATCATCATCCTAGCATTATTTTTAGCTATCACCGTTGAGGTCAAAAGCTTGCATCCCCCTTTCAGAATCTGCAAAATGTTAATTATTTTACTAAAATAAGAGGGATCATACAAAATGCATTGTTATTGTTTAGTTAGTACTGACCTGAATAAGATACCTCACATTAATGTACATATAGTTCACAAGAGAGAATAATGACCCGGTTCAAAAGTTTACACCCCCTTGATTCTAAATACTGTGTTGTTACCGAAATGATCCACAGCTGTGTTTTTTTGTTTAGTGATAGTTGTTCATGAGTCCCTTGTTTGTCCTGAACAGTTAAACATGCCCGCTGTTCTTCAGAAAAATCCTTCAGGTCCCACAGATTCTTTGGTTTTCCAGCATTTTTTGTGTGTTTGAACCCTTTCCAACAATGACTGTATGATTTTGAGATCCATCTTTTCACACTGAGGACAACTCATACGCAACTATTACAGAAAGTTCAAACGCTCACTAATGCTTCAGAAGGAAACACTGATGCATTAAGAGCCGGGGGCTGAAAACTTTTTGATTTTGAAGATCAGCATAAATTATTATTATTATTATTATTATTATTATCTGTCTTCTGGGAAACATCTTCTGTAGCTTCTGGAGGGCAATACTAAATGAGAAAATATGATATTTAGGCTAAAAAAGAAAAATGTCATTCTTCATTCTGTTCAAAAGTTTTCACCCCCAGCTCTTAAAGCATGCTTTTTCCTTCTGAAGCATCAGTAAGCGTTTGAACCTTCTGTAATGGTTGCATATCCACAGTCCCTCAGTTGTCCTCAGTGTGAAAAGATGGATCTGAAAATCATACAGTCATTGTTGGAAAGGGTTCAAATAGACAAAAATGCTGGAAAATCAAAGAATTTGTGGGACCTGAAGGATTTTTCTGAGGAAACACTGTGGATCATTCAAGTAGCAACACAGTATTAAGAATCAAGGGAATGTGAACTTTTGAACGGGGTCATTTTTAGAAATTCAACTCTTGTTTTCTCTTGTGGATTATATGTAAACATCTTTTATGCAAAATCTCTTATTCAGGTCAGGTCAGTACTAAATAAACATTAACATGCATTTTTGTATGATCCGTCTTATTTTAGTAAAATAATGAACATTTTGCCGATTCTGAATTGGGGGTGTAAACTTTTGACCTCAACGGTAGATGTATGACAACAAAATGCCAGATTCGAACCCAAGTCTCCCACGTCAGCAACAGATAATTGTGTCAGTTCAACCTATGCATCCAGTTAAAATGAAATTGACACTAAGAACCGAGATCTCACTTTGAGAATCTAATTAGCACTAAAAGAAAAAAATGCAAATGAATACAAATGAGAGAATAAACATACATCAGTTTTTTCTATTCCCAAATATATTGTTACTATTTAAATCTTTCAATCTTTGCAGTATTTTAACATGTAAATTGTAAGATGAAATACTTTTCAAAAGTGTGAATAGACAGATAGAAGGATGGATAGATAGATCTATTTTTACTGTTTAAAATAACTGTTTTCTATTTGAATACATTTTAAAATGTAATTTATTATTTTAATCTTTCGATCCTTGCAGTATTTTAACATGTAAATTGTCAAAGGTGAAATACTTTTCATGTGTGAATATACAGATAAATATATGTGACCCTGGACCACAAAACCAGTCTTAAGTCGCTGGGGTATATTTGTAGCAATAGCCAAAAATACATTGTATGGGTCAAAATTATTGATTTTTCTTTTATGTCAAAAATCATTAGGAAATTAAGTAAAGATCATGTTACATTAAGATTTTTTGTAAAATTCCTACTGTAAACCTATCAAAATGTAATTTTTGATTAGTAATATGCATTGTTAAGAACTTAATTTGGACAACTTTAAAGGTGATTTTCTCAGTATTTTGATTTTTTTGCACCCTCAGATTCCAGATTTTCAAATAGATGTATCTCAGTCAAATATTGTCCTATCCTAACAAACTATACATCAATAGAAAGCTTATTTATTGAGCTTTCATATGCATAAATCTCAGTTTTGTCAAATTTAACCTTATGACTGGTTTTGTGGTCCAGGGTCACATATGATAGATTTTTTTTTTTTCTATTTTTACTTTTTAAAATAACTATTTTCTATTTGAATACATTTTAAAATGTAATGTATTCCTGTGATCAAATCTAAATTTCCAGCATACTGTATAGAGATGGACAGATGGAGGATGGATGGACATATTTTGCTCTATATTTGTTTTCCCACAGGCTAAAAAAATGTGATTTCAAACAAGTAACACTTGTGTAAATCAGTGTGATATCAGTAGAGAATCCGAGACAAGACAAAGCCTGCAGATACTGTAACATCACAGAATCCTGTTGCTGTATCGCGCTAAAACCAAGTAAACCATAAGCCATGTGCTTACCTTTGATGACAGATACATGAAGAACCATCGCAGTCCATATAATAATAACGCTTTGAGTCCTCATGTTAGATAAAGCGACTCAAAGCGAGACACCGTGTAGATTCGCTCTGTGATTCCCGGGATGATCTTTCCGTTAGATGACAGCGGACATCATCAGAGCTAAAAATATCCCGCGGGGTCTGGGCTTCGACAGCGGGGTGTGGTTAAGCGCAACCTATGGTCTAAACGACAGCTTGTTTGTAAAGAGCGCAAACAGGGCTTCAGACTATTAGAGTGTTCGAATCGAATGTGAATGTAGCGACTGATTTGAGTGTGAGGTGAATGGCGTGTGGCGTCAGTCCCGTCAGCTGTTATTTAGTGCGACCCACGTGTGTGTAGGACCATCCCGTCAGATCTGCACACATGACCTGACAGGACTCCAAAAACACCCCCTCACACATTGCCACTGAATACCGACTGTTACTGAGCACAAGAATAGGATATAAGGAAGTTAATGAGGATTGGGAATGGAGTCAGTGAATACAGACGAGTTCACGGTGGAGGCAGTGGAGAGGGTGAGTAGAGTAGACTGTGTGACCAAACCGACTCACAGAAACACCATAACATTTCACTCGACTATTTGTGTGCTATTGAGTGCCTGACAAACGCTGACTAATAACACAGTCTTATAGCATTTCACCTAAATGCTATATGTAAAGCAGTCCCTCCAGGATTTCACGATTTTTTTTTGTGATTTTTGCGATGAAAATTATAAATTTTGTGGTGGCATGTCCTAGAAATTTGCGAAAAATTTTGCGATTTATTTAATTATTTAATTTATTTATTAATAATTAGGACATCACATTTACCATATTAGGTATTATGTTAGAGGCTCAATTATCATACATAACACAAATCAAACATAACATTTGTTTATTCTGATACATTTGAACTTTTAAAATAACCTATGGGCAATATTCTTATGTGACCTTAGTAAACATTAACAGCAGGTGTAGAAATTTATACTGTACATAGCCTACTTCATTTCAGTCGCATCTCAGGTACTCTTTACATTTTGGTAGCCCAAAAATTAATTGAACTAGCCCAAATAAAAAAGCTTTTTAATTTTTTTTTTAAAATATAGAAATTCAAACAGGAGTCTAAATGTCAATCAAATATGTTTTCAATACACAAATATAAACAAATATCAAGGAAGAAATTTTATTTCACTCTTTAGTGTATCTGCAGAATTTTTAAATATCAATTTAAAGCAATGTATGATCCTTTTTAAGAGCTGCACAAGTAAAATGAACAGAATTAGTGGGGTTGGACAATGTAAGGTAGAATTTTAGGTCATAAAATGACATGATTTATAATTCAGATACAGATTCACACAAAAACAATATCTTATACAATGGCATTTCAGCCTTTATACCATTAAAAGGGATAAATAAAGTATATAATTTATCATATTTATTTAAAACATAAATATTACTGTCTTAATTGTTTAGATTTTTTAGAAGGCACATTAAAAACCTATGTGTTTGCTGCATAAAAATAAACAGCTGAAAAATGTATTGGAAAAAATTCTAAAAAATTAAAATTCTGTCACAAGGGGGCGCTTTAGGAGCGCTGAAATATTATCGTTTCCCTAGTAACGGCTGTATACAAATCAGCTTTAACGCTGTTTTATCAGCATGAAATGAAAATGCCAACGACACGTTTCTGAGGACAGTCGGTTCTACTCAGATACATTCATTTAAAGACATCAGTGCTGCGTTTTGACTTTGAAATGTGCAGGGCTCATATTTATTCAATGACATCATTGCCTTTAGATTCGTCTTTCCGTCCCTAGCTGACTTTTAAAATTATAATTAAGACTTTTCTTATACTATTTAACAAATTCAAAACTTTTATGGCGTTCCATTTGCAACAACAGAAGCCCTCTACTTTACGATAGCGGGTCGGCAGGCCAGTGAAACATTTTGGTAGCTCGACTGAAAAACACAATAGCCCAAGGGACATCGATCTTGCGAGCCCTGCAGACAGACAGCTCACAGACATCACGTGAGCAGCGTCTTTATCAACATGATATATATATATATATATATATATATATATATATATATATATATATATATAAAATCTTTTTATTATTGAAATATTTGAATAACCATTTTTTGCGATTATTTTGCGGTTAAATGACAAATTATGCAGGATCGCAAAAAAATGCGACATTTTGTTGATTTTGCATTAAATTCAGCGATCGCAGAATCGCGAAAAACTGGAGGGACTGGTAAAGTTTAAGTAGTAGTTCACTTCCAGAACAAAAATTTACAGATAATGTACTCACTCCCTTGTCATCTATGTCCATGCCTTTTTTTCTTCAGTAGTAAAGAAATTGTTTTTTGAGGAAAACATTTCAGGATTTCTCTCCATATAATGAACTTCTATGGTGCCCCTGAGTTTGAATTTACAAAAAGCAGCTTAAATGCAGCTTCAAAGGGCTCTAAACGATTTTTATACTTTTTAACTGCATGAACTGTGTGTATTCCGGTTCATGACAGTAAGGATATGTTGAAAAACTCCCATCTCATTCTCTCCTACAACTTCAAAATCGTCCTAAATCGTCCTTTTAATGTAAAGGGCATTTGACCTTCTTTGCATGTTCACTTTGTAAACACTGGGTCGATACCTCTGCAGCGGTGTAGGACATTTTGTAAAATGAAATGGGAGCACAAACAAATAGTTCCTGCAGAGCTAGACCAAGATGGGCATTTGTGTTTAAAGGGTATATAAATTGTACATTTTTTAGAAAATAGCCAATAGTTTTGCTAAGCGACACCTTTCTTCCTCGACTGGAATCCTTTGAAGCGGCATTTAAACTGGATTTTGGAAGTTCAAACTCAGGGGCACCATAAAAGTCCACTATATGGATAGAAATCCTGAGATGTTTTCCTCACAAAACATAATTTCTTTACAAGTGAAGATAGAAAGACATAAATATCTTGGAACGACAAGGGGGTGATTACATTATCTGTACATTTTTGTTCTGGAAGTGAACTACTCCTTTAAGGCGAGACACTGCAGGTGAATTGGGTAAACGTTTTTAAACATAGTTATTACCTTACTTACCCAGTTAATTGATCACATTGATAATTGCAAACATTTTTTGTATTACAAGTTTTCTAAAATGTTAGGTTTAAATATGCAAATGAGGCATTATTTAAAATATGTGCTTATTTGCATAGATTTCTAGTACAAAAAAAATCTAAACACTGGATGAAGTTTCAAAATTTTAGTTTAATGTTTTTGACATATTAGAGTCTAATGTTTTTACAGAAGAGATTTTGGCTCATATTGTCACTCCATAATTCAGAAATTTTTACAGAGGGATTTGTTTATATATAATTTGCTTGATTTGAACATTTTATTCCCCCCAAAATGCTAAAAAATACATTGTTTTTTTCACTCAATCAATAATTCAATTCTTTCTTTCTTTTTTTATTTTTTAGCTTACTAGGTTTTGATTGGATCCGATAAACGTATTGAAATCATTAAAAAAAACATATTTCAAATTGCTATTATTATTTTCACACATCATATCAATAAGGTGTGAGTGAAGTGTTAAATAAAAAAGAGATTAAATGGCATTTAATTTCTGTTGAAATAGCAGTTAATACATTTTCAGAAATATTAATATTAATATATGTGACCTTGGACCACAAAACCAGTCTTAAGTCGCTGGGGTATATTTGTAGCAATAGCCAAAAATACATTGCATGGGTCAAAATTATTGATTTTTCTTTTATGCCAAAAATCATTAGGATATTAAGTAAAGATCATGTTCCATGAAGTTTTTTTGTAAAATTCCTACTATAAATAAATCAAAATGTAATTTTTGATTAGTAATATGCATTGTTAAGAACTTAATTTGGACAACTTTAAAGGTGATTTTCTCAGGATTTAGATTTTTTTGCACCCTCAGATTCCAGATTTTCAAATAGATGTATCTCAGCCAAATATTGTCCTATCCTAACAAACCATACATCAATAGAAAGCTTATTTATTGAGCTTTCATATGATGTATATATCTCAGTTTTGTAAAATTTAACCTTATGACTGGTTTTGTGGTCCAGGGTCACATATGAGAGTTGAATGCCATCCCTCTAGATCATTTAATAACTGACATACCAGAATACAGCAAAAATGCAAAAGAGATTTAAAATTGTCTTAATTTAAAAGTTAAAAGCCATGAACTGAACCATGTAACTACAGTACAAGGTGAAAGCCAAAATATTACAAAATTTAAAGCAATGTATTATCTGAAAATCTGCCAATAAATGAATAAATAAATAAGAAAAAACAAAGGTACAAAGAACTACAATCCCATGAATCATTGTGAGCAACATAATTGAAATAAAATTTACATGCAAAAAACTGATTTAAAGATGTTAATGAGAAAGATCGAGAGAGAAACAATATATTTATTGAGAAATATGCATATATACACTGCTGTCAAAAGTTTAGGATTAGTATGATTTTTAATGTTTTTAAAAAAGTTTCTTTTGCTCATCAAGGCTGCATTTGATCAAAAATACAGAAAAAAACAGTAATTTTATGAAATATTATTGCAATTTAGAATAGCAATTTTCTACTTAAAATGTATTTATTAGTGTGAAGCAATGCTAAATTTTCCACATCATTACTCCAGTCTGAATTGCTACATGATGCTTTAGAAATCATTCTAATATACTGATTTATTATCATTGTAAAAGTTGTGCTGCTTAATATTTTTGGGACACTTTTTAAGGATTCTTTGATAAATAAAACATTTAAAAGTTTATTTAACATGGAAATTTTGTGTCACAGTATACACTACTATTCAAAAGATTGGGGGTCAGTACATTTTTACTTTCTTTTGTTTAAATAAATTAATACCTTTGTATTAAATGGATAAACAGTGATAGAAAAGACTTTAGATCAGATTTTTTATTCTGAATAAATGCTGTTCTTTTAAATTTTTTATTTATCAAAAAAACAAAGAAAAAGCATCTCAGGTTCCAAAAAATATTAAGCAGCACAACAGTTTTAACATTGACAATAAATCAGCATATTAGAATGATTTCTAATGGTTCATATGACACTGAAGGCTGGGGTAATGGCTGAAATGAATTCAGCGCTGCATCACAGAAATAAATTGTACTTTATATTAAAATAGGAAACCAATATTAGAAATTGCAGTAATATTTCATAATATGATGGTTTTTTTTTCTGTATTTTTGATAAATACATACAGCCTTGATGAGCATAAAAAGCTCCTTTAAAACCTTAAAAATCTTACTGATCCCAAACTTTTGAACAGCAGTGTATATAGCGCAGAAAAATTGCACTTTTAATGATTTTGATTCCCTGGTTGGTGCATTATGAGTAATGATCTGCTGTTAAATATGATCATTTAAAAAATGAGCTGAAATAATGTGTCCTGATGGCTTCAACAAAAGTATACCATCGATCAGCAACGGAGCTCATGATACCTCTACTTTTTTTTTTATCTTTAAAGGTCAAAACAGTATCATTAAAAATCATTTGACTTCTGTCATAAAAAATCAGTTCTAGTTTACTTCTGAAGCCCAAATTTTCTACTCTATTAAGGAAAATGAAAGAACTGCAAAACTGTATAGATTAATCAGAAGCCAGGACTAAACTATTTTTTATGCTATACTATACTATTATTGGAAATTGTTTGAAGGTTTTGGTGGAATATCATATATCTGAATATCATATAGCCAGAGACATCTTGTCACTGCTTTTCTGAAGAGACACTTAAGGGTGAGAATTATTGCTAACACTTGAGTTGAAAGAAATGTGTGATAGCCAGACATTTTACTTTTTTTCTTTTCTTTTTAAGCAATTAAATCAAAAGTACCAAGGTTTGGAGATGTAAAATCTATAAGGCAAGAGCTATAATTCAAAAGAAGTAAATGTCATTATTCAGGGATTCATTCAGGGCTGCCTTTCATTTGGAAAATGCTGTCCCTGAGGCCTCTTTTCCTTCATATTCCCATCATTCCACTAACAGCTGAGTAAAGCCACAGAAGTTTGAAGGTGTTTGGCCTTGTGCAGTTCAGAACAATATAGAAGCTTCTGTAAGTGGAAAGTAACCTGATATCCTCAGTAAGCTGTGCTAGTCTAATAATAACTATCAGCATGAGGGGGATTTGGTGACTGGTTTATGTTCTGCTTCCCCATTGTGTCCAGTGATTTAAGATGCATCTTATATGTGCATTATCAGTGCATTTTTCGGGGGGAAGGAATTTGGTAATATAAATATGTACACACTATACTGATCAAAAGTTTAATAATTTCTAATGTTTTTGATAAAATAAGTCTCTAATACGGTGGCCGAGAGAGCTCAATGCGCTGCAACTTAGAAAACACATGCAAACAGGAAAAAAACGACAACAAATAAAAAAAAACCATCTTCATCAGTTTGACAACACAGGCGCTGCAAATCCTCGCGACGCAACCAAACTCAGGAACGCGCTGCAAACACACGAACACGCTGCAAATTCAGAAACGCGCTGCAAATTCAGAAACGCGCTGCAAATAGCATGAAACACAACGGAAATGTTTCAGGGGGACCTCAAAAAGTGACAAACCCATCTGGGACCTGATTATTTGATAATTTGTTATTCAGAGGTGTTGATAGTTCACCGACAGAAAAAAATATATTCTTCAATGTTCAATTATTCTTCTTTAATAAAAAAATAAATAAAAAAGGAGCAGATGCTTTATATTCATAAACAGAAATTTGCTAAATGCACACCAGTGATGCGCGGGTCAATGTACAGTCGTGGCCAAAAGTTTTGAGAATTACCTAAATATTGGAAATTGGAAAAGTTGCTGCTTAAGTTTTTATAATAGCAATTTGCATATACTCCAGAATGTTATGAAGAGTGATCAGATGAACTGCATAGTCCTTCTTTGCCATGAAAATTAACTTAATCCCGAAATAAACTTTCCCCTGCATTGTTAAGAAGGCTTCAGGGCGCCCAAGAAAGTCCAGCAAGCGCCAGGATCGTCTCCTAAAGAGGATTCAGTTGCGGGATCGGAGTGCCACCAGTGCAGAGCTTGCTCAGGAATGGCAGGAGGCAGGTGTGAGCGCATCTGAACGCACAGTGAGGCCAAGACTTTTGGAAGATGGCCTGGTGTCAAGAAGGGCAGCAAAGAAGCCACTTCTCTCCAAAAAAAAAACAGGGACAGATTGATCTTCTGCAAAAAGTATGGCGAATGGACTGCTGAGGACTGGGGCAAAGTCATATTCTCTGATGAAGCCTCTTTCCGATTGTTTGGGGCATCTGGAAAAAGGCTTGTCCGGAGAAGAAAAGGTGAGCGCTACCATCAGTCCTGTGTCATGCCAACAGTAAAGCATCCTGAGACCATTCATGTGTGGGGTTGCTTCTCATCCAAGGGAGTGGGCTCACTCACAATTTTGCCCAAAAACACAGCCATGAATAAAGAATGGTACCAAAACACCCTCCAACAGCAACTTCTTCCAACAATCCAACAACAGTTTGGTGAAGAACAATGCATTTCCAGCACGATGGAGCACCGTGCCATAAGGCAAAAGTGATAACTAAGTGGCTCGGGGACCAAAACATTGAAATTTTGGGTCCATGGCCTGGAAACTCCCCAGATCTTAATCCCATTGAGAACTAGTGGTCAATCCTCAAGAGGCGGGTGGACAAACAAAAACCCACTAATTCTGACAAACTCCAAGAAGTGATTATGAAATAATGGGTTGCTATCAGTCAGGATTTGGCCCAGAAGTTGATTGAGAGCATGCCCAGTCGAATTGCAGAGGTCCTGAAAAAGAAGGGCCAACACTGCAAATACTGACTCTTTGCATAAATGTCATGTAATTGTCGATAAAAGCCTTTGAAATGTATGAAGTGCTTGTAATTATATTTCAGTACATCACAGAAACAACTGAAACAAAGATCTAAAAGCAGTTGAGCAGCAAACTTTGTGAAAACTAATATTTGTGTCATTCTCAAAACTTTTGGCCACGACTGTATATACAACCCGAACCCGACCGACGTTTTCAACTAACCCGCCCGCAACTCAGACCGCAAAAAAAAAAAAAAGCAAATTGTACCCGACCCACTTCCTGACCCGCATGTTTAATATTTACGACTGACACCAGCGATTATATGCGGCTATATGCGGTGGAGATGCGTTCACTGTCAAACATCATTAGGCATTAATTAGGAAAGAAATGTTCTTGATTACAAGAAAAATACAGATTGTTCTTGTTGTGATTTATTTTGTCTTTCCTTTATACAGATTTTAAATAGTTTCGTTTTCGAAGTACTCTAAATTATGTCAGTGATTCTCCGATGTTAAATATGATCAAGAATTATTTTATTTCGATCTACAGTTTAATAAAAGTTAAGATATAAAATAATAAAATATTAGCCTATAGCCCGAAATATATATAGACTACAAGCTAATTCCTTTTTTCTTAACTTTTAACTTTTTCTAAAAATTATCAAGAATATTAAATCAACTTAATAGGCTAGGTTTACGAATTTTCTTATACAAACATAACGAATGCATTTCAAAACGAAGTTTTCATATAGAAATTCTGGAATCACGAATATGACAAAATAATATTATTTAATATATATTAATAGTTGTATCAAATGAATAAGGAAATTATAGTGCTTTGAATTTATTAAGTAATGTTTAATTTTGTTCGTTTTGCTCTCTGGAAATGTAAAGAAAAAATACCGTTTTTATAAAAAATACCGGAATTCGTTTTTAATCCCTGGTTTTAAACAAGCATATATACATGAGATAATTTATATATTATTGCTTGAATAAACGTTTAAAAATAGTGTTAGAAATTTTATAATTAAGTAAATTGAACAGACCTAGGCATTTGAAAAGACATAGTGAAATGTGTCTAATAATTCCAAAAAGAAAGAGAAGCAATGGACATAATCAAAATATTCGAGACATTTATTAGGAATACCATTTTCTTAACAATCAAGATGCTGCAATTGTTTATCCAGTCTAATCGAAGTGTGCGACTCTCCCCCGACTTTTACAAAAAATCCCACCCCCTCTCAGAAAATACATAAAGCTGACATTACTGAGCTATATGCGTTTAAAAGTAGCCTATAAAAATGGTACAATGGCATTGCTCAGTTCAACATGTTGGGAAATCGGACATTTTGTCCCGCCTCAGCATTTATTCAACAGTTAATAATGCTCAACATTCAAAAGGTAAATATTATTCAGCCAATAAAGTGTAGGTCTATGTATTTCATAGACAATTGTGTCTAGTACTATATAAATTACAAAGGTTTAATTGGCATCTTTATTTCAAACGACCCGACCGTGACCCGAATATCAGTACAAATATTTTTGGATGACTCGTAACCGCAGGTGACCGCTCATTTTGGATCAACCCGCGCATCACTGATGCACACCAAAGTGTACTTTATTTCTATCAGAAATGGGAGTTTTGAAAAAGTCTCAAATGCAAATGAGTAACAAAAAGAATGACATGTTGTTACATTTCATGGAGGATTTTTTTCTGGTTATGCTCCCCTGGAAAAGGAAGAAAATTGAACTATTGTTTAGTTGTTTCTAGGTTTTATTTTTTATTTTATTTATTTATTCATTTATTTCTCTATGCAGAATTAGTTTATTCTGTTTATCTGTTTTTTCTTCTCTTATTCACCGTTATACAGCTTAAGATTGTTATTTTATTCTGTGTATTTGGAGTTATATTTCAATATTTTTGTAATGTTCAATTATTTTTCTTTAATAAAAAAAATAAAAATAAAAAAGAGCAGATGCTTTATATTCATAAACAGAAAATTGCTAAATGCACGCCAAAGTGTAATTTATTTCTATAAGAAATGGAAGTTTTGAAAAAGTCTCAAATGCAAATGAATAACAAAAAGAATGACGTTGTTACATTTCATGGAGGATTTTCATCCATATTCTATTTAGTTCAGCGACAACACCTCTGCTCTGACCAACAGCCACTGAACAAATAATCAGGTCCCAGATGGGTTCGTCACTTTTTGAGGTCCCCCTGAAACATTTCCGTTGTGTTCCGTGCTATTTGCAGCGCGTTTCTGAATTTGCAGCGCATTCGTGTGTTTGCAGCGCGTTTCTGAGTTTGGTTGCGTTGCGAGGATTTGCAGCGCCTGTGTTGTCAAACTGATGATGTTTTTTTTTATTTGTTGTCGTTTTTTTCTGTTTGCATGTGTTTTCTAAGTTGCAGCGCATTGAGCTCTCTCAGCCACCGTATTCTTATACTCATTAGGGCTGCATTTATTTGATTGAAAATGCAGTAAAACTCGTAATGTATTATTGCCATTAAAAAAAGTTTTCTATTTGAAAATATTTTAACATGTAATTTATTCTGGAGATGGAAAGCTTAATTTTAGCATCATTACTCCAGTCTTTAGTGTCACATGATCCTTCAGAAATTATTGTAATATGCTGATTTGCTGCTCGAGAAACATTCATTATCATTGTTGAAAATGAATGCTTGCTGTTTTATAATTTTGTGGAAGCTGTGATAGAATACCATTAGAAAATTGAAAAATTCAATATTTTTATTTAGTAAGGATGCATTAAATGGACCAAAAGTGATAGTAAAAGATTTATGAAGTTTTAAAAGATATATATTTCAAACAAATGCTGTTTTTGACATTTCTATTCATAAAAGAATCCTAAAAAGTAACAAAAATTACTATTAAGTAACAAAAAATGTGACACTGAAGACAAATGTAACATTTATTGTGTCCTTGCTACTTAAATGTATTAAAAAACCTACTTACCTTAACTATATATGAATTGTGGTGTGTCAGATTTCCACAAAAATATTAAGCAGTAAAAACTCAGCTTTGCCATCACAGGAATAAATTAGATTTTAAAACATATTAACATTTTAATATTTAATATTTGCATAGTATTTGCCTGTGTGTGTGTTGCTGCCATAATGATAATTATTTTCATATTAAGGAAAAATAGATGAAAATTTGCAGATATTTAAAATCTATGTCTTTACTACTATATTACAGAATAAAGAAAATTTAATTGAAACAGTTAACAGTTTAATATTACTGTTTATACTCTAATTTTTATTTTGCTTTGTATATTTTTTATGTAGCATTTGTGAGCATTCTTAATGATTCCAACCTTTTGACAAGTAGTCTAATTATAATAAGGTCAATCTTTGGTCTCTCTTAATGTTCTGTAGGCTCTTCAGCAGCTCTACTATGACCCTGATATGGACAAGAAGAATGTGGCCCAGAAGTGGCTCACACAAGCCCAGGCATCAGCACAAGCGTGGCACTTCTGCTGGGATTTGCTCCGGCCAGACAAAGTAAGCAATGCTTTTGACTACACCACACTTTAAAGGTCACCTATTTTGCCCCTTTTTACAAGATGTAATATAAGTCTCAGGTGTCCCCAAAATGTGTCTGTGAAGTTTCAGCTAAAAAAAAACACATCATTTATTATATAGTTTTGAAAATACCTATTCTGAGTGGAAGCAGAAACACAGTGTTTTCTTGCATGGCTCTTTAAATGCAAATGAGTTGCTGCTGAAATTGAATTTATACAACAGTTTTATACATTTTTGATTTTATACAAAAGTTAATATTAAGTGACTTACATTTTAGGAACACTGTAGTCTGATTGTGTTCTATTTCGTCAACAAAAATAGTTCCAAACAAAGCCACAGCTGAGCCGTTGTGCATCTATAGTCTTTGAGACAGCGCTCTTTTGTGTATGAATGAATCTACATTTTTTAACCGATTGAATTAATGAATCATTTACAAAGACTTTGACTTGCTGCTGCTACCTACTGTTGGTTTCAGTTTCATTTTTAAAATAGAAATGTAGTCATTTAAATTGTTTAATATTTCTATATTCAAAACTTTATATTTAAAAAATTAATCTCATAACATTGTTATTATGAAATGCATTAATGCCACCTCTGAATCTTGTCAAAAAATCTGTAAATATTCCTTAATGCCACATTTCTGCTCTTCTGTGTCATGCAAAGTTAAATTGTTGTTGTTGATTTTATTTGACTGGTAACTTATTCTTCCTGATTCTTTTGTATTATTTTAATTGATTTAAATCATAAATCTAAATCTGTATTGTCACAAAAGATGACATACATTTACATTACATTTATTCATTTAGCAGACATACATTAAACATTTAACATGCATTTATAATAATAAAGTTAGAAAAATGGCATAGCAAAGGTAAAAAAATAAATACATACAACTTCAAGGGATCAAATATCGCTTTATAATGGGAATGTTAATTTCTTTTATATCTGTCATGTGATCAGAAGGTGTTCCTAAGTTTGTTTTTTTAAGTAGGAGCACACAACATAGGCCTACAACAAATCTTTAATTTGGCCATAATTGCAGGTGCCTATCTTAAAGGTCCCATATTGTCAAAATCGAAATTTCCTGGCTTTTTTCATGATAACTGAGGTCTAGGGGCTATGTAACTACCATATGAGTTTCAAAACAGTCAATCCACAGTAAACTGCACACAGCCTGCTTAAAGTAGCTGTTCATTTTCACGAGCCACTGTGACTTCCGCAAAGATGTGACGTCCGATCTACTCAGTCACCGCCTTCAGTCACCACCCTGAGCACCAATCACATCCCACCCTCCTTTTGTCAAACCCAGACAACACCGTGTCCATAACATTGCTAAGCAACAACAACATAAAAACAAGTCGAGAAAACCCTGTTCAGTCGATAGATGTCGAAACTACATCATTGCACAGGCTTCCGAACAACGTTAATATAAGAGACCACTGGCACGTCAACTTCAGCTTCTTTCACACAGCGATTCCGGTAAATACACGGATAATGTGTCCCATGATTTGTTCCGGAATGGTTTAATTTGATTAATTCACAGTTGTTTTCTGGAATCTGTGCATGCTTTACACACAACCCATAAAGACATGTGACATTTGGATGTGAGATTTAATGCGACGTGTACATTTCACTAAACTTAAACTAACCTGATGAGCAATCTGTGCTTCAGTGCTGATAGTGAGGAGCTCCCTGATCGCTGCTTCATTCCAGTTTGCACGTATTTTTTCGTTGTGAAGAGTTGCAGGGTAATGTGCATCATCACAACAACACTGCCTTTATGGCATTTGGTTCTGGCTTTTGTTCACACAGCGCTCGTTCCCGTAATTTTCCGGAATCAGCGCGCATTGTGAAAGGGGCTTTACTAAAGCAATAGTTACATAGCTTACTGCATTCGGTGTTTGAAAAAGAAAAAAAAAACATTAATGATCTAAACTAAGTTCTCTTTCATGTCTTATTGCGCTTAAACAGCATAATAGGTGCCCTTTGAAATATATGGATTTCGTTGCATTACATTTAAAGTTCTTACTTATCCGGTATCACATTAGGTTCCTGAGATCCAGTTCTTTGGGGCAAGCACATTACATGCTAAAATCTCCCGCCACTGGTCCGACCTTCCACCAGGTCAGTTAGACTCGCTCCGCTCGCAGCTCATCTCCCAGGTCAGCCAATTTGCATCAGGGCCCAAGATGGTGCTGACGAGGCTCTGTGTCGCTCTGGCCTCGCTGGTTCTTCACATCCTACCAGAAACGTGGCCGACAGCAGTACCAGATCTTGTGTGCGCCTTCCAGACCGGAGAGGGTGTGACAGAAGCTGATGGTCAAGCCCGATGCCACGCACTTCTTGAACTCCTTGCCGTTCTGCCTGAGGAGCTTCAAAGTAGCAGGATCCCGGCCTCTCGGCGTTCCCAGTTGAGAAGTGCTCTGGCTGTGGACTGGAGCTCGGTCTGCTCCTTGCTCCAGCAGTTACTACAGCGGCCGGACGCACCCTGTTCGGTCAGAGAGCGGGTGCTGAGGTGTGTGTCCTCCTGGCTCACGCTGGACATCACTTTAAAAGACAGCGAGGGTTTGCTGGAGAGCTGCTTTGCGCTGCTAAAGGAGTCTGAGTTGTTTGAAACAGCTGTGGAGACCATTGTCAGCATCATCTCACAGCCTGACTGTCAGAGGTGAGATATGACACAGCATAAGTGTTGTTAAAAAAAAGCACTAGCCCCTGTCATGTATTTATGCTTCTGTTTGTTTCCCTTAGCTTCAAATTAGTGTTTATTCAATAAAAGTAGGCTTTATGTATTTTAATTGCATTTATTAGTTTAATACAAACTAATAAACTTAATATCAGGCATATTTGTCAGTAAATATGAAAGCATGCAAGATTTCTAACAAACTGAAGGTGTTTTAAATACTAGTAAGTAACCAGGTTTTAAGGGCTAGTTTAGCCCAAAATAAAAATTCTGTCATTAATTACTCACCCTCATTACGTTCCAAACCTGTAAGACCTTTGTTTATCTTTGGAATGCAAATTAAAATATTGATGATGAAATCCAAGAGCTTTTTGACCCTGCAGACAGCAATGCAACTGACACGTTTAAGGCCCAGGAAGGTTGTAAGGACATTGTTAAAATAGTCCATATGACATTAGTGGTTCAACTTTAATTTTATGAAGCTACCAGAATATTTATAAAAAAATATTCTGTCTCAGTCTTCGCCATGGGTTCACGAGGGTACCACAGTGCATTTTTGGGTGAACTATCCCTTTAAATATAGGTTTATGTCACTAAAAAATACAGTTGGTTTCAATCTCATACATTTTAACTAACTGCATAGTGCTTGTTTCACAACTTATCATATTTTAACCAAGTTAATACTTTTTAACTGAATAAATTTAGCTGTTTTTAGAATGGATTCACAATAGATTTATGCTGTATTTTAAATGTGATTATTTAGATAAAATTAAAAAGATATAGAAATAGTTCGTACTAAACTATTCCATGATTTTTGGAATTCCATGATTCCATGATTTTCAGTTTTATTTATGTATGACTGACAAATTTCCATCAAATTTGTGACCCTGACCCTTAAAATTGTGTAAATGTATCTGAATGGGTTGGAATTTTATGTATAATTAAAATACATACATCTCAAATGTGAGACTAAATATAAAAAACATATTTTCTGTCAGTCAGAAACTATTTATTATTTATTAGGAAGTATTATTTAATGTCTGACTTAGTGAATTAATTTATGGATTAAATTAGGTAGCAATAGCTCTTTAAAGACAAAAATGGTAGTTACCATTTTTTAGAATGTTTGTTTCATATTGATATATAACTGAATAACCACATTAAACAAAATTTTTACATATTCTGGAATAAATGTGCATGGCATAATGCCGTGTTGAAACTATTTCCAAAGTGATAAGATAAAAGTTAGTTACATATTGAAAAAGAAAATTTGCAGATGTTTTAAATCTACACCTGTATTTTACTTCATTACATAATAAAGAAAATTAAATTAAAGTGCAATGAAAAGCATAAAATGCATGCTATTTTTGATTTAGTACTGACCTGAATAAGATAATTCACATAAAAGACATTTACATATAGTCCACAAGAGCAAATAATAGTTGAATTTATAAAAATGTCCCTGTTCAAAAGTTTACATACACTTGATTCTTAATACTGTGTTGTTACCTGAATGCTTGTGTTTTTGTTTAGTGATAGTTGTTCATGAGTTCCTTGTTTGTCCTGAACAACTGTTCTTCAGAAATATTTTTCAGATCCCACAGATTCTTTGGTTTTCCAGCATATTTGTGTATTTGAACCCTTTCCAAACAATGACTGTATAATTTTGAGATCCATCTTTTCACACTGAGGACAACTGAGGGACTCATATGCAACTATTACATAAGGTTCAAACACTCACTGTTGCTTAAGAATTCTTAATGCCTCATGCATTAAGAGCTGTGGGGTGAAAACTTTTAAACTGAATGAGGATGGGTAATTTTTTATTTTGCCTAAATATCATATTTCTTTCATTTAGCACTGTTCTGAAGTCATAGAAGATACTTACATGTTACCCAAAAGACAGAATAAGATACAATTATAATAAATTATATTTATTTCAGCTTTTATGCATAATTTTTCCTTCTGGAGCATCAGCGAGCATTTTAACTTTCTGTAATAGTTGCATATGAGTCCCTCAGGTGTCCTCAGTGTCAAAAGATGGATCTCAAAATCATACAGTCATTGTTAGAAAGGGTTTAAAAACACAAAAACACTGGAAAACCAAAGAATCTGTGGGATCTGAAGTATTTTTCTGAAGAACAGCAGGCAGTTTAACTCTTCAGGACAAACAAGGGTCTCATGAACAACTATCACAAAACAAAAAATCATTTAGGTAACAACAACACAGTATTAAGAACAGCAGAGCTGGGATGCGTAGCATAAAACCAATGAATCTGAATGATTAGTTGGTTTTATATGTGAAGTTGATGTACATTTTCTCAAGAAATTAACTATCAAATATCCAACATTGGTTGATAATTTGGAAAAAATCAGTAATACTGATTAAATTTTCCATTACATAAGCGTACTAATTGCAAGTAATTGTCAATTGAATCTAATTGTCATTTAAGCTAATTTCTAGTTTCAAAATTTTAGAACAGTATAAGCAAATATAAATGTACTATGCACAATAAATGCACAGAAATACTAATTTTATAGTCTTGTGTTTGTGCATGTGGAGGTTCGCAGACAGTCTGCTGAAGGTTGTTCCTCAGGTGCTAGGTCTTCAGGAGCAGCTGAAGAAGGCAGTACAGGACAGAGACATGGAGACGTCACATGGAATCTGTCGCATTGCTGTAGCTCTGGGAGAAACGCACTGCAGGTTGGACATAATGACTTATATGCATCATTAATCTCCCATTAATAACATTCTTATATGACCTCAGATGGCCTGGGTCTATAAGAAAGCCAATTTATCATCTGACTGTCCTTGTCTGTTTGGTAAAACCTCTTTTTCCTCTTTCTGTCCCTCTCAACTCCCCAGGACTCTTCTGGAGCAGGTGGATCACTGGCAGGGCTTTCAGGCTCTAGTGAGCATGATTATGTCATGCACAGGTTCGCCTGGACACTATCCTGTGGATGAGACCTCCAGCTCACTCACGCTCACATTCTGGTACACCCTACAGGTACAAGTCTACCTCGAAAAATCACTCAAATTTGAGGCCAACTGGTGTTGCGTTGACTTAATTAGAGCAGATATGATGTTTTGAGTGCTGGCGGTGTCATAATGGCTGCTTGTTTCAGGATGATATAACGTCACTGGATGCTGAGAGGCAGACGCTCTATCTACAAATCTACAGACCTGTGTACTTCCAGCTGGTGGATGTTCTACTGCAGAAGGCCTGTTTTCCCAGAGATGAGGACTTCGCCACGTGGTCCGCAGATGATAAAGAGCAGTTCAGGACTTACAGGTTAAACAAGAATATTAAGACAGAAGAACTATAACTGCACAGTAAGATTTTCTGCTCACCAGGCCTGCATTTATTTGATCCAAAGTACAGCAAAAACAGTAAAATTTCGAAATATTTTTACTATTTAAAATAACTGCTATCTATTTGAATATATTTTCAAATGTAATTTATTCCTGTGATTTCAAAGCTGAATTTTTAGCATCATTACTCCAGTCACATGATCCTTTAGAAATCATTCTAATATTCTGATTTGCTGCTCAAAAAAACATTTATTTTGTTGAAAACAGCTGAGTAGAATTTTTCAGGTTTCTTTGATGAATAGAAAGCTCAGAAGAACAGCATTTATATGAAATAGAAATGTTTGTAACATTCTAAAATTTTTCACCACTTTTGATCAATTTAAAGCATCCTTGCTACATAAAAGTATTAATTTCTATCATTTCTTTAAAAAAAATCATACTGGCTCTAAGCTTTTAAATGGTATAGTGTATAATGTTACAAAAGCTTTTTATTTCCGATAAATACTGGTCTTTGGATCTTTCTATTCACCCAAGAATCCTGGAAAAAAGTACTCAACGGTTTTAAATATAGATAATAATAATAAATGTTTCTTTGATAGCAAATCAGCATATTACAATGATTGCTAAAGGATCATGTGACACTGAAGACTGGAGTAATGATGCTTAAAATTTGGATTTGTTTACAGGAATAAATTACATTTTAAAATATATTCAAATAGAAAGCAATTAGCAATTATTTTAAATAGTACAAGTGAGCAGAAGCAATGTTTTAAAAAAAAAAACATTAAAAATCTTACCGTTCAAAACCTTTGACTGGTAGTGTACACTTTAAATATCTTGCATTTAAAGACTGATATGATACAGAGATCATACAATCATTATTAATAGAAATGAAAAAAAAAAACATTTTAGATAGAATATTAAGAAATGTGCATTGTGCAATAATAAAACACTCCAAATAAAGTTTATTAATAATTTTATATTAGTAAGTGATATGTCAATAAATATGTTAATGGATTTGAAGTATAGTTTGAATTAAACCAATGTATTTTAAATAAATCATGACATAGGATTTCTTTACTATGGATATATTTCCTAATATATTTTGGCATTTGAGGGTTAAACTAAATACAGTTTATTTTCAATTTGAAAAGTATATTTCCTTCAGCATTGCTGTTTAAACTTATGTTTATAGCATATAACTGAACTGTATCTGGGCATAAAAAAGGAAGAGTTCTATATTTTTTATTTATTAGTGCCTGTTTTTTACAGTGTGTGGTATGTTTCTAGCTACAATATACGTAAAGTGGTGTGAGATAAATTATACAGCAAAGTTCAACACTTAAATTTAGGAGTGTGTTCACTGATTCTCTGGCAAACAGAATAAATATTACAAGGCAGTCGTCAGTCTTCATTTATTTTTCATTTGTATCGTAATGCAATAATAAGCATGTTTAATTGGATTTCAGGGTTGACATCTCGGATACTCTGATGTATGTGTATGAGCTGCTGGGCCCAGAGCTCCTCAGAAACCTCTATGATAAACTAGGCACGCTGCTGACGGACACAACACACCCCTCCTCATGGCAAGTCAGTCCTAATGTTACACTGGCTTATAAATATGGTGTATATGTCATGTATTATATTGAACAGTATCTTTGTGTCATCTCCCTCTCTCCCATGGAGGAAATAGAGGCTCTGCTCTTTGGCTTTCAGTCCATTGCTGAGACAGTAGATGTCAGTTACTCAGACGTCATTCCAGGACTGATCGGTCTGATTCCTCTCATCACAGCAAACAGTGTTCAGCTGGCTGAGACCATCATGTTCACTATTGGTACACTCATGCATTTCTAAACATAGCTTGCAAGTGTATTCTACAAATCAGGGTTTCTGCAGGTCTTAAAAAGGTCCTAAATATATATACAGCGAGGAACTGATATACTGTACAGTGCACCTTTAGAATTTTCTATATTTCTACATAAATATGACCCAAAGCATCATCAGCTTTTCATAAGTCCTGAAAGAAGACAAAGAGAACCCAATCAAACAAGTGAGAGAAAAATATTTTCTTTGTCATTTTTTTATTGAGAAAAACTATCCAGTGTTACTGTAACTCCAGCCCAGCAGAGGGAGCCCTCACCCAGTCAGACAGTTGCTGCTCCCTCTGCTGCTTCGCTGGTTATTTCCTGTTTGGCAGCCATTTTAAGGAAGGCCATGCCAAACAGATGCTGCGAAGTATTGTTTTGCTCTTGCGGTTCTTGTTTATTTTGCTACATTAGACTGCTCACTTGGATCTTGACTCCCGCCTGTATTACTGGATTACTCTTTTGTCTTGCCCTGGACATTCCTGTTTGCTGGTATTGAATCCGATCTATAAAATAAAGCTTGCATTTGGATCTATCCACGCTGTCACCGAGTCCAGATTGTTACAGAGTACTTCGCCATTCCACAGATCCAGCAGCTTTTACCATGAACCCAGGAGATAGTTCGCTTAGTTCGTCTTCGCCAGAGGAACCGGCCCATTGAGGAGTATGTGGCTGACTTCTGCGAACTATGTCACCAGGTAGATTTCACAGACATTTTTCTTAAGCACATTTTCTATTATGGACTGAACCAGAATTTAAAACCCTGTATGCCCCTGCACACCCCATACTGGACAATTGAACAATACATTGACTATGCTCTCCTGCTGGCTGGTTCACCTTTCACTGTTGGGATTGCGGATTAGGAGTCCCACAGTCCCACAGTACCCACACCACCAAAACAGACTGTCACATCTACCAAACCACAACCCTCTCTCATCACGCCTGTCTAGCCACAGCCTCCTCACGCCATGCCTGCCATCCCTAAGCCTGTTCACAAGATGTCTGCTAGCCCAGAGCCACAGCACAAGATGGCCGCCCTTCCAGAGCCTGTTCACAAGATGGCCGCCCTTCCAGAGCCTGTTCACAAGATGGCTGCCTTTCCTGAGCCTGTTCACAAGATGGCCGCCCTTCCAGAGCCTGTTCACAAGATGGCTGCCTTTCTTGAGCCTGTTCACAAGATGGTTGCCCTCCCAGAGCCTGTTCACAAGATGGCCGCCACGCCAGGGCCTGTTGCAAAGATGGCCGCCGCCACGCCAGAGCCTGTCGCAAAGATGGCCGCCGCCACGCCAGAGCCTGCACCCAAGATGACCGCCACGCCCGAGATTGTCATCGAAATGGTGGCTGCAACATCACACCCTCATGTTTCCGTTGGCTTATCAGAGATTAATATCCAGCTTGGAGGACCCACCACTGCTGTCAGCACGAACAGTTGGTCTCTTACGATCAACGTCAGCCAAGCCAGTGCCTGCTAACGCCACATCAGCCAAACAAGCGCCTGCTAACGCCGCGACTGCCAAGCCAGAGCCCGCTCACGTGACGTCAGCCAAGCCCCAGCTTGTTCACGTCATGTCTTCTGCTCCAGAATCTGCACCTATCATGGCTGTCCCTTCAAATGCGGTCGAGTCAAGTTGTTGCGGATGTTCCTGTAAACTCAAGTCACATCGCAGCTGCTGTTCCTGCCAAGTCAAGTCATGTCACAGCTGCTGTTCCTGCAAAGTCATGTCACGTCATAGCTGCTGTCCCCGCAAGGTCAAGTCACATTACGGCTGTTGTTCCTGCAAAGTCAAGTCATGTCACAGCTGCTGTTCCTGCAAAGTCAAGTCACGTCATAGCTGCTGTTCCCGCAAGGTCAAGTCACATTACGGCTGTTGTTCCTGCAAAGTCAAGTCATGTCACAGCTGCTGTTCCTGTAAAGTCAAGTCATATCACAGCTGCTGTTCCTGCAAAGTCAAGTCACGTCATAGCTGCTGTCCCCGCAAGGTCAAGTCACATTACGGCTGTTGTTCCTGCAAAGTCAAGTCACATCACAGCTGCTGTTCCTATAAAGTCAAGTCACGTCACAGCTGCCATTCCTGTAAAGTCAAGTCACATCACAGCTGCTGTTCCCGCCAAGGCAAGTCATGTCACAGCTGTAGTTCCTGCCAAGACAAGCTGCACTTCCTGAGCCAAGCCAAGACAACACTTTACATTCTGAGGCAAGTCAAGACATAACAGCACTCCCTGAGGCAAGTCAAGACATAACAGCACTCCCTGAGTCAAGTCAAGACATAACAGCACTCCCTGAGTCAAGTCAAGACATAACAGCACTCCCTGAGTCAAGTCAAGACAGAGTCTCACACCCTCAGTCAAGTCTAGACACCCCAACACTTCCAGAATCTAAGCAAGTTACAGCAGCACTTCCAGAGTCACATCAAGACACTACAATACCTCCCGAATCATATCAAGTTGCAGCTGCTCCCTCAAAGCTAAGTCAAGTCACAGCTGCTCCCTCAAAGCCAAGTCAAGTCACAGCTGCTCTCTCAAAGCCAAGTCTAGTCACAGCTGTTCTTGTCACGCCAAGTCAAGACACGGTCATTCCTTCAGGGCCAATTCACGTCTCGCCCGAGCGCCCAGAGCCAAGTCACGTCTCGCCTGAGCCACGCCATGTCCTCTTTGATCTGCCAGAGCCACGCCATGTCTTGCCTGATCTGCCAGAGCCACGTCACATTGTGATTGCCGGTGTAATGGACACTCCTCTGATGTCAGCTCAGAATTGTTTTGCTCTTGCGGACTCTACCAAGCGTTTTCCTTGTTTCTTTGCCTTGTTTTCTTGTCATAGTCATGGTCATAGTCTTAGTTTCGCCTTCTCTCATTGTCTTGTTTATTTTGCTACATTGGACTGCTCACTTGGATCTTGACTCCCGCCTGTATTACTGGATTACTCTTTTGTCTTTCCCTGGACATTCCTGTTTGCTGGTATTGAATCCTGCCTGCTTGACCACGAGCTATAAAATAAAGCTTGCATTTGGATCTATCCACGCTGTCATCGAGTCTAGATTGTTACAGTTACATATCTGTGCACTGTAAAAGTATGTGAATCTTTTCTTTCAGCATCTGGTGTGACCCGCTTTTGCTGCAGTTTCTTGTTAATGCTGATTAGTCCTGCATAGTAACACAAGTTTTAGCCCTTTTCTTAGTGCAGAACCACTTAAACTCAGTGATATTAGTGGGTTACCTCCTATGAACTGCTTGCTTAGGTCCTTCCACAACATTTTAATTGCATTAAGGTCTGAACTTTCAAAACATTAACTTTGTTCTTCTTTAAACATTCATCGGTAGAATGACTTGTGTACTTGGGGTTGTTGTCTTGCTGCATGACCCACGTTCTCTTGAGAATTTGCTGGTATAATTCAGATTCATTGTTCATCAATGATGGCAGGCTGTCCTGGACAAGATTCAGCTAAACAGGCCCAAGCCATGAAACTACCACCACCATGTTTCAGAGATGGGATAATATTCTTAAGCTAAAATGCAGTCTGTTCTTTTCTTCGAACAAAATAGCTTCTCATTTAAACCAATAAGTTCTATTTTGGTTTTATCCATCCATTAAGCCTTTCTCCAATAGTCCTCTGGCTTGTCCACATAATCTTTAGTAAGCAGTTTTCTTTTAGGAGAACCATGGCATTTTTCTTGCAACCGCGCCATGCACACCATTGGTTGCACAGTGTTCTCCTGATGGTGGGCTCATGAACATCAACATTAGCCAATGTGAGAAAGGCCTTTACTTGCTTAGAAGTTATCCTGGGACCTACTTTAGCAAACTCGCAGACTATTACACATTCTGTTTTGTAGTGATCTTTGTTGGTCGACCACTTCTCAGGAAGGTAACAGTGGTCTTGAATTTCCTGAATTTAAAATCCTGACACCGTGTCTACACCGGACGCGAGCGACGCGATGCGATGTGGCAAAATACAATAGAACCTATTATGCTGTCTACACTGGATGTGGCGCGGGGCGACACAGCAAATCCCCGACAGTAATCTTCTGCCGCGTTCTGTTTATGACGTGCTCACACAAAGTTTAAATGATTTGAAACGGTCACTTTGTCGCGTCCAATGTAGACAGACACCGACAGACTTTAGCTGTTGCGGCACGACGCAGCGCGACAACTATGTAGACACGGTGTAGACATGGTGTCCATGTCCAAAACTCTTTAGAGATGGTTTTGTAACCTTTTCTAGCCTGATGAGCAACATCAACTCTTTTTCCGAGGTCTTCAGTGATCTCCTTTGTTCGGACATGATTCACTTCCACAAACATGATCAGACTTTGATAGATCCCTGTTCTTTGAATAAAACAGGTCACATACTGACTTTCAGTAGTCATTGCACTGACCGAAAACACATCTTCACAAATGGACTCTAATATCACCTTTAAATTAACTGCGAATCCAAGAGATTCACATACTTTTGCAATGCACAGATATGTAACACTGGATCATTTTTCTCAATAAATAAATGACAAAGAAAATATTTTTCTCTTACTTGTTTGATTGGGTTCTCTTTGTCTACTTTTAGAACTTATATGAAAATCTAATGATGTTTTGGGTCATATTTATGCAGAAATATAGAAAATTCGGTCCCACTTTACATTAGGTGGCCTTAACTACTATGTACTTACATTTAAATTAATAATTTGCTACGATGTACTTATTGTGTACATACATGTGTTTACATTGTACTTATCTCTTTTTTTTTTAAACCTATATGTAATTACATTTGTTATTAATTATTATTACCACTGTTGACCCATCCTTTACACCCTAACCTACCCTTAAACCTACCCATACCACCAAACCTGTCCCCATCCTTACCCATATCCCACCTTAATAGAAGCAATAGTGTTTTGCAATGCAATATGACCACATTAAGTATATTGTACTTATTATTTGATGTAATTACATAATAGTTACGGCCACCTAATATAAAGTGTGACCCAAAATTCTAAAGGGTACACAAACTTTCAAGCAGCACTGTAATAGATCCTATTTAAATTCCACAGCTAACAGTGAATAATCCTCGCTGCATTCATCTAACTTTTAATCTGAAAAATATATTAGTTTATGTAGACATTAAGATTAGCCAGAATGTATAACAAGGCTGTAAAAGGATTTTGTTTACTGTTAGTTCAGTTTTACTATTGTGACAATATTGTAGTGAAAGATGATGTTACTGATTGCTGTTATGGTTTCTTGTAGGCTCTTTGGCCGAGTGGTTGGCCGATCATTCGCTCATGTTGGTGAGTGTCCTGCCTGTGGTCCTGCATGGTCTGTCCAACCCAGATCTGTCTGTGGCTTGTGTTTCTGCTTTGAAGAGAATCTGCCGGGAGTGTCGACACGACCTTCACCTTCATGCCAATGACATCATGGCCGTCTCACAGGTTTAAAAAAACTTTTGCACCTAGAGGTACCACTACAGTATCAAACCAATGTCGGTAAGCTCATTGTGGTCTTTTTGGTCTCAGGCGGTGCTTGTCAAAGACATCCATAAAGTAAGTCAAATCCATTTGTCTTTGATTAGTGTTGGTAACAACAAATGTAACTTTAACTAGTAGCAACAAATATGATGACACTGAATAATGCTTAAAGGGATAAAGGATAGTTCGCACAAAAATAAAAATTCTGTCATTAATTACACACCCTCCTGTCGCACCAAACCCATAAGACACAAATTAAGATATTTTTGATGAAATCTGAGAGCTTTCTGATCCTGCATAGACAGGAATGCAACTGACACATTTAAGGCCCAGAAAGATAGCAAGAACATTGTTAAAATAGTCCATGTGACTTGAGTGGTTGTAACTAGGGCTGGGAATCGATTCCAAAAATAATTGATTCCTAGTTTCCTAGGCATTGGAAATCGAGAGTTGATTCCAAAGTTTGGAATTGATCCCATCAAGGGGAATAAACTCATTCAGAGCCGTTTTCAGGTTAACAAAGCTCATACTGAGCTCGTTTGAGGATGCCACCTTCCGTTGGAGAAGCACCCATTGATTTGCCTCTTGCTCACTATTAGTGATTAGAAGACTGAATCGTTTCCACGAAAAGGTTAATTTGGATAGATTGCAGTAAAAAATGACAACAAAATGAGAAGGCGACCTTTAAATCCTGCAGTCATTGGGAAATTAGGTTCCACCAATCAAAAAAACAATCAAAAAAGAATCGAAAAAACTGATTTTTGGATTCGAATCCCATCGATTCTAGAACCAGGAATCAGAATTCCAAAAATTTCGCAATCGAACAGCCCTAGTTGTACCTTAATTTTTATGAAGCTACGAGAATACTTTTTGTGCACAAAGAAAACAAAAATAATTACTTTATTCAACAATTTCTTCACTTCTATGTCAGTCTTCATTGCGCGTTCACAAGAGTACCACAATGTCTGCGTGCGATGCTACTGACACAGGAGCCGGCGTTCTGACGTAGAACCCAGATGCGCTGTGCCTTGTTTACAAGTTAAACAACTGAAGACTGACACCGAAGAGAAGCGATTGTTGAATAAAGTCATTATTTTTGTTTTCCCGTAGCTTCATAAATTACATTGTTAACTCATTGTTGCTTCATAACATTGGTCCGAAGGTGAATGAAGTTCTTTCGAGTTTGGAATGACATGAGGGTGAGTGATTAATGACAGAATTATAATTTTCGGGTAAACTATCCTTTTAACCCTCCTAATTTTTTTGAAAAAGAGTTACACCTTGGCTATTCCTGATCTTTTTTGACCCAGGGCAGTAAGAGTGTCATTTTTTCATGAAATGATATAACACTGATTTCCTTGATGTAGTAACAGTAAGGTTATGCTCTATTTTGGGGGATTTTTAGGGTGTGTTTACACTTCCGCTTAGCGTTCACACTGGCATTTTTTGACTGCGAACCTAAAGATACCGAACCTAAAGGCATAGTGATACATTCACAACCTGATTCTATATTATTCAGCTATATTTATATGAATGTACTGAACATGAACTGCTTATCACGCTTAATTAACATATCACAGTAGGACTGACTGTAAGTCTTCTGTACAGAGCCCTCAGTGTATGTGGATAATGCAGGCGCTGGGCTTCCTGCTCTCAGCCCTGCCCAGTGATGAGATTCTGGGAAAGCTGCTCTCTCTGGTCACCCCTCACATCCAGCAGCTGGAGAAACTGGCCAATGAGCCGGTGAGGAGCAATAATTTCACTGTATGCTGAATTTAATAGCTATCAGAGCAGAGTTGAATCTGAAGAAAAAATATTTTTTGTGTATTACACAAGAAATGTAGTTCTAGATAAGTTTTTTTAGAAACTTTGTGATTCCAAACATGATCCCATTGAATTTTGTATGAAATGTGTTGTGATTTGAGAATATAAAAACATTTAAAACATTCTTCAAAATGTTGTGTTATCTGGAAGAAGACAAAGTCATACAGGTTTGGAATGACATGAGGTTAAGTAAATTATGACAGACTTTTCATTTTTGGCCGAAATGTTCCTTTAAGTATGTCTATCTCATAACTAAAACGATTTGGTTTTTATTCAGCATTTTTACTTTTTTTACCCTTCGATGCAGCCCAGCTCTGCTAATAAGCCTCCTATTGTCCATATCCTTGGCTTGCTGTCCAGTCTCTTCTCCACATTTGACCTAAACAAGCAAAGCGAAAGATTGGAGGTCATGAGGCCTGGCCAAACACAGCCACACAGCAACAACCCAGTATGACAACTATCAAGTCTCAAACTCCAATCAGCTAATGGTCATTAGCAAGCATGTTTTAATCATTAATCAGACCTGTAAAATGAACACTTAACAGCTGTTCTGGGCATTTCTCAGGTGGTGGTTGTCCTGCAGCAGGCCTTCCCTCTGATCCAGAGCATTCTCAACAAGTGGCTGAATGAATCAGACGTGGTCGAGGTCAGTGTTTGTGAACGTGTGTGTTTGTGTGAGTACAGGTGCATCTCAATAAATTGGAATGTTGTGGAAAAGTTGAAAAAGTTCATTTATTTCAGTAATTCAACTCAAATTGTGAAACTCGTGTATTACATAAATTCAATGCACATAGACTGAAATAGTTTAAGTCTTTGGTTCTTTTAATTGTGATGATTTGGCTCACATTTAACAAAAACTCACCAATTCACTATCTTAACAAATTAGAATACTTCATAAGACCAGTAAAAACATTTTAGTGAATTGTTGGCCTTCTGGAAAGTGTTAATTTTTAATTTTTGCTTTAATTACTGCCTCAATTCAGTGTGGCATGGAGGTGATCAGTCTGTGGCACTGCTGAGGTAGTATGGAAGACCAGGTTTCTTTGACAGTGGCCTTCAGCTGCATTTTTTGGTCTCTTGTTTGTCATTTTCCTCTTGACAATACCCCATAGATTCTCTATGGGGTTCAGGTGTGGTGAGTTTGCTGGCCAGTCAAGCACACCAACACCATGGTCATTTAACCAACTTTTGGTGCTTTTGGCAGTGTGGGCAGGTGCCAAATCCTGCTGGACAATGAAATCAGCATCTTTGAAAAGCTCTAATATTTCTTTATAAATGGGTGCAGTGACTTTGGTTTTCAAAAAACACAGTGGACCAACACCAGCAGATGACATTGCACCCCAAATCATCACAGACTGTGGAAAATTAACACTGGACTTCAAGCTACTTGGGCTATGAGCTTCTCCACCCCTCCTCCAGACTCTAGGACCTTGGTTTCCAAATGAAATACAAAACTTGCTCTCATCTCATCTGACTTTGGACCACTGGGCAACAGTTAATTTCTTCTCCTTAGCCCAGGTAAGATGCCTCTGACGTTGTCTGTGGTTCAGAAGTGGCTTAACAAGAGGAATATGACAACTGTAGCCAAAGTCCTTGACACATCTGGATACCTTGATCCCAGCTTCAGTCCACTCCTTGTGAAGTTCATCCAAATTCTTGAATCGCTTTAGTTTGACCAGCCTCTCAAGGCTGTAGTTCTCTCGGTTGGTTGTGCATCTTTTTCTTCCACACTTTTCTCTTCCACTCAACTTTCTGTTAACATGCTTGGATACAGCACTCTGTGAACAGCCAGCTTCTTTGGCAATGAATGTTTGTGGCTTACCCTCCTTGTGAAGGGTGTCAATGATTGTCTTCTGGACAACTGTCAGATCAGCAGTCTTCCCCATTCCAGGTGGATGCTGCACACTGGTGGTGGATGAGGAGATACCCCTGACAGTGTAAAGCACTTTGAGTGTTGTGTGGTCTAGTGAACCAAACTGAGAGACCATTTTGTAAGGCTCAGGAAAACTTTGGAGGTGTTTTGAGTTGATTTGCTGATTTGCATGTCCCAATAATCAAATTTGTTGAGATAGTGAATTGGTGGGCTTTTGTTAAATGTGAGCCAAATCATCACAATTAAAATAACCAAAGACTTAAACTACTTCAGTCTGTGTGCACTGAATTTATTTAATACATACGTTTCACAATTTGAGTCGAATTACCGAAATAAATGAACTTTTCCACAAAATTTCAAATTTATTGAGATGCATCTGTATATGAAAGATTCACTTGTCTCTCGCCTCATCTCAGGCGGTGTGTGCAGTCTTTGAGAAATCACTGAAGACCCTTCTCCATGACTTTGCACCGCTGGTGACTCAGCTCTGTGAGCTCATTGGGCAGATGTTCAGCGCTTACCCACAAGCCTCGGCTTTAGACCTCACACGTCAAGTAATGACACAGTCTACTTTACATAATGCAGTTATTTGCTTGATGACAAGTCAAGTATCATAAATTTCATTTGTTTGTTCTTTTCATGTTTCCCTTCTAGTTAGTTCACATTTTTGGCTGTGAGAAGGATTTCTTTTCTCCAATCACTGCTCTGTTGGAGCTGATTACCAACGTCACCATGTCCATTTTTCAGCTCGGTAAGAGACATGTTTTGAAAAAGTGTTTTTTGTCTGTACAATGAAAATCAATGGGGTCCATGTTGTTTTGCACATTGTATAGACAGAAACAGTTAAAAGACATTTCACAGGAGAAGTCATATACGGTTGAGGTTAAAAGGTTACTTACACCTTGCAAAATCTGCAAAATGTTCATTTTTTCACCAAAATAAGAGGAATCATACAAAATGCATGTTAATTTTTATTCATCTAGTACTGACCCGAATAAAATATTTCACTTAAAAGACTTTCACTTACATAAAGTCTGCAAGAGAAAATAATAGTTGCATTTATAAAAATGACTCAAAAGTTTACATCCCCTTGATTCTTAATACTGTGTTGTTACCTGAATGATCCACAGCTGTTTGTTTGTTTTTTTGTTGTTGTTTAGTGATAGTTGTTTATAAGTCCCTTGTTTGTCCTGAACAATTAAACTGTTCGCTGTTCTTCAGAAAAGTCCTTAAGGTCCAAAAAGATTATTTTGTTTTTCAGCATTTTTGTGTATTTGAACCCTTTCCAACAATGACTGTATGATTTTCAGATCCATCTTTTCACACTGAGGACAACTGTGGGACTCATATACAACTATTACACAAGGTTCAAACTCTCACTGATGCTTCAGAAGGAAAAACAATGCATTAAGAGCTGGGGGGTAAAAACTTTTTCAATTTAAAGATCAGGGTAAATTTAACTTATTTTGTTTTCTGGGAAACATGTAAGTATCTTCTGTAGCCTATGAAGGGCACTAAATAAATAAAAAAATATATGATATTTAGGCAAAATAAGACAAATGTACAAATGTTCAAAAGTTTACACCTCTGGGTCTTAATGCATTGTTTTTCCTTCTGTAAAAAGATGGATCTCAAAATCATACAGTCATTGTTGGAAAGGGTTCAAATATACAAAAACGATGAAAAACCAAAGAATTTGTGGGACCTGAAGGACTTTTTAAAAGTAGCTCAGGAACAACTATCACTAAACAAAAAAACACAGCTGTGGATCATTAAGGTAATAACACAGTATTAAGAATCAAGTGAATGTAAACTTTTGAACAGGGTCATTTTTATAAATTCAGCTATTATTTTCTCTTATGGAGTATATGTAAATGTCTTTTATGTGAAATGTCTTATTCAGGTCAGTACTAAATAAAAACTAACATGCATTTTGTATGATCCCTCTTATTTTGGTAAAATAATCAACATTTTGCAGATTCTGCAAGGTGTATGCAAACTTTCGACCTCAACTGTAGGTTTAGAATGAAGGTGAGTAAACAATGACAGAATATTCATTAAATGCATATTAAATTAACTTTTTTTTATTTTACCCTTAAAAATGAATAGTACTGTACATTTGAAAAATATTATTAAAATGATACCATATGATAATGTTGTAGGCTCCAGAGATCATCCAGATGTGGTGGAATCATTTTTGCATCTTCACACTCAGGTCAGTAATCTGCCGATTTTAGATGCTAATCTACATAATTTACATATATTTACACAAATTACATATTGTGAATTGTCATTGTTTAAAAAATTACCATTTCTAATTTTTTTTTTTATCATGTAAAGCTGTTTCCTATGATTTTTTTACTAATATTCTATCTCATGTATGAAGGTTTTGAGAAGAAAGTCCGACATTTATCTTTCAGACCGTCTTGATATCAAAGCTGTTTTCTACTGTGGTAAGCATCACATCAGCAAGCGTATTAACAGCCACAGCATTCATTTATTGATCCATTAATTAACTGTCTATGTCTATTAAGGAATCTTGTCATTCAAATTTCCTGAAACACCAACACTGAAAGCAACTTGTCTGCTCTTTGTAAGTACAAAACTTTGAATATGTTCCAAGAAGCGGCTCATCTTTAGGACAGCTGTAGTTGAACATACAGAGCTTGTACCGGAATAAACTCTTTCTGTACCAGTTATACTTGTAATAGTGGTCACCCTGAACCTTTTTGAGGATTGTATACTCCATTCAGAGATTTGACTGAGCTCTCTGGATGTTCCTGCACAGACGGAGCTGATCTGTCATTGTGAGGATATTCCTGCTGTGAGGGAGGTGCTGCAGGAGGATGGCAAACTGCTCCTACAGACCCTACTGGAGGTCAGATATTTCCACATTTATTGTTTCCATCATCAGTTCAGTCATGTATAGAAATCAGTGGCTTCAGACGGACTCTCTGTGCATCAGTGGTTGGGATTTCTCAGTCACGCTTTCTACAATTTACACTGTTACACTAGTAGGTGGCAACAAGTGAACTTTATCAGTGAGTCATTAAATAAATAAAAGTGTAAATCTTTTCTATTACAGTGAGACATTTGTTTCATTAAAGTAGGCTATACTGTTTTTTTTTCATTCCTTCTGATGTTCCTTCACATTTATATTGTGCTATAAACTTGAAATAAAGATGAAAATGCATCATTTGTATTTCATAATAAAACTGACAGAATTTGAAAGCTGTTATATTAAGCAGCAAAGCACAAAATTATTGCAATTACTGGTTGACTGACACGCTACGAATAATGAATGGAAGATGTTAAGTATCTTTCCAATCATTTACTGTATTATACTGTGAATAAAACACTGTGGATAGTCATTTATATACATCAGAAAAGACAACAGTAAAACTTACGTTAACAAGTTGGAGTCCACTTCAACCTTTAGAATGTTTAATTGTTGTTTTTAATTAATACATGTGAGGAATGACAGGCTATACTCTCAAAATATTCAAACTTTAATTGCTACGATTTAATTCTCGGAATTTCGACTTTATTCTCGAAACATTTTGAATTTATTCTTGAAATATTTCGACTTTATTCTTGTAATTTAGACTTTATTCTCATAATTTCATCTTAATTCTCATAATATTTTGACTTTATTATAGTAATTTAGACTTTATTCTAAAAATATTACATTAATCTTGTAATCTTAGATTTTTTTTAACATGGTACTAAAATCCCGCCATAGATATACAGTCAAACCCAAAATTATTCATACCCCTGGCAAATTCTGACTTAATGTTACGTTTATTCAACCAGCAAGTTTTTTTGTTTTTTTATATAAGAAATGACACAAACGTCTCCCAGAAGATAATAAGACGATGTACAAGAGGCATCATTTTGGAAAAAAAATATTACTCATCTTTTATTTACATTTGAACAAAAAGTGGCATGTCCAAAATTATTCATACCCTTCTCAATAATCAATAGAAATGCCTTTATTGGCTATGACAGCAATCAAACGCTTCCTATAATATAATTGCTGACCAGCTTTTTGCATGTCTCCACTGGTATTTTTGCCCATTCATCTTTAGCGATGAGCTCCAACTCTTTCAGGTTGGAGTGTCTCCTTGCCATCACCCTGATCTTGTGATTGGTTGTAAAGACAGCCAATCAGAATTCAGCAGCCTCGTCTCTGATTGGCTAGAATTATGGCACATTGTAACACTGGGTTGTGTTGATCCAGAGCTATACAGAGAGTACGGCTCTCTGTGTTGATCAAGCGAGCCGTCAGCAATCAACATTTAGAGAGCACTGAGGGCGGGCATCAGGGGAGCAAGCGAGTGAAACGTTACACACGCAAAAGAGAAGATCTGCACACATCCAAAAACTTATTTTAAACGCAAAATTGATTTTCGTCCGCTCAAAATTATTTCTTCTTTGCGATACGGACATTTTCTTCACAAAAACTGCACTTTGCCCGCTCAGAATTGAGGCAGAAATCCCATAGTTTGTGTATTTCATTAGTGTTTTATTTGTAATTTGAATTGTGTGTAAAATTACTAATGGGAGTGTTTGATGAACATTTACTTCTTATGTAGTCATAAAATACCATTGTCAATTTTCACTGTGAATGCAGGCTATTGGGGGTCAATCTCCACGCAGTCTGGCAGAGCACCTCGCAGAGGTCTTGTTTTCAGTGAGTCGTAACTGTCCCAGCATGCTGTCTCTGTGGCTTAGAGAGGCTCTTCTGCCCCCTGGCTTCCCCAGCTCACATCTCACCACTGAGCACAAAGAACACTTCTGCCAGCAGATCCTCAGGTACAACATTAACATTAACACTGGAACACCAGCTTGGCACTCTGCACTTAATAAGCATATGTTTCTTCTTTTCAACTGTTTATGCAGGGAACAAGTGAGTAAGCGACGCATGAGGGACATTGTGAAAGAGTTTGCTTTGTTGAGTCGAGGACTTCAAGGTACAGAGTATGCAGCAAACTACTAAACACACTCTGGATTCTGAGTCATCATTGCTTTAGTATTGTGGGGGTCAAAAGATACAGTGCACTGTTTTGAATACAATCAAGCGTTATGAGTGAAAAAGCAATCTGAATGATTTAGATTTTTGTAATGCTGTCACATCTTCTGTTAACACTACACCAGCAGTGATTTCACCACATATAAAGATCTTTTTTGTCATTTTTCTATTAAAACAATCAAAACACCCTTCAAACTAAATACATTAGGTCATGACTTGAATATTTTTTTTCTTATTTGTGACCCTGGACCACAAAACCAGGTATATTTGTAGCACTAGCCAAAAATACATCGCATGGGTCAAAATTATTGATTTTTCTTTTATGCCAAAAATCATTAGGAAATTAAGATCATGCTCCATTAAGACATTTTGTACATTTCCTATCGTAAATATATCAAAACTTAATTTTTGATTAGTAATATGCATGGCTAAGAACTTCATTTGGACAACTTTAAAGGTAGTTTTCTCAATATTTAGATTTTTTTGCACCCTCAGATTCCAGATTTTCAAACAGTTGTCAGTAGTTTTCAAATACCAACAAACCATACATTAATGGAAAGCTTATTTGTTCAGCTGTCATATGATGTATAAATCTCAATTTCAAAAAACGGTCCCTTAGACTGGTTTTGAGATCCAGGGTCACATTTGTTTTAGGACAAATCTTGCTAAATGTTAGTTAGATTATGCAAGGTTCTGGGGTTATGCAAGCCTTATACATAAAATTGTGGATTTTCCAGTTCTGTGGAAAGCTCTGGAGATTTTTGCAAGCTGTATCGTGTGCTTTTTCAGTTTTCAGTGAAGCAAACATTTTTAAACTTAAATATATCTCATTTACAATACAAAAAGTTAAAAAGTTTGGCTTTTTTAAAGATTTTTTTGTTTTTTCATAAGCGCACCAAAGTTGCATTTATTTGATCAAAATACAGTAAAACAACATTTTTTTTATATGTTTTCTTTTTTGAATATATCTCAAAATGCAAAGCTGAAATTTTAGCATCAGTGACACATGATCCTTCAGAAATCATTCTGTTGTCATCAATCTTAAAAAACAGCTGTCTTGCTTCATATTTTTGTGGAATAGTGAATACTAAGTATACAAGAACAGCATTTATTTAAAATTAGAAATATTTTGTAACATTATATAATCTTTACTGTCACATTTGATCAATTGAATGCATCCTTGATGAATAAAAAGTACTAACTGATTAAAAAATGAACAACTTACCCCAAAGATTTTTAAAGTGTACATTGCTAGACATACAATAAATACATCTTTTTGTCTGTTTGTCATGAAGAGTGACAGGATTAGTGTTAAGTGTATTTATTTCTCACAGATTCCATGATCTGTTTTGATACACATATAAAATATTGAAATTTTCATAACAAGCCATTTCATTTTAACCTCATGGCTGACAGTCATGATAATGACAATATAGGTCATATAGGTTCATTTCTCTATTAATACTTCTACTTATACAATAGCACATCTGTTTGGACATCCACAATATACAATAAGAAGAAGAACGGACTGAATCCTAAACATAAACAACAAGCCCTCACTCAATTTTTTCGGGATAAAACAGAGTAAAAAAAAGTGAGAGTGAAGGAAGTGCTGGGGTCTCTCTCTGTCAAAGGGGCTAGAGTTGATGCAAGGACATAGAAGAGTGAGTTCAAGGTTTTCATTCGATCACGTGATTGGATGGATTGCTCTCTCCGGCTGTGAATTACCGTATCCTGGTGAACAGGTTCAACACTGATTTAGATTCCTGGAGACAGAAGACAAATAATGTGAAACAGGTAACGGTGAGATGCAGGACGATCCAAATGTATCAACTGAGTTCAATCTGACCTTGGTGCAGCGTGTTTTGCTGAAGACATTCCAGAACCTTAGCGTCTCGTCTCCCGCTCCTGTTACGATGGCCTCGCCATCTGGAGACACCGCCTGTACACAACCAGACACATCCTCAACATACGCTCACTTCTCATGTGTGTCTGAACTAGCACAGGATCACGTTATTAAATTACACATGGAAGATTTGATTACTCTTTGTCTTCGCCGGTCATTTGTACTTAATTAAAAATCTGATCCAGAGAGAACCGTGCCTTATGGATGATAATAATGGCAGTTTATAGCATCCAGTGTCTCTCGAAACTATTCTGAGCTATTTTGTTTGAGTTGTGGGACTCTGTATTTGTACTCCCCTAAAATATCAAACTCAATATTATTTAGAAACTATAATAACTGTGTTGAAGTCACTGGATGTTCAATTGAGCTCTAAAGTTTACATTAACATTTAGCAGATTCTGCAAGGTGAATTATTTTGCCAAATTAAGAGGGATTATACAAGATACATGTTTGTTTTAGTTTAGTACTGACCTGAATAAGATATTTCACATGAAAGATATTTACATATAGTTTACAAGAGAAAATAAGTTTAGAAATGACCCTGTTCAAAAGTTTACATCCCCTTGTTTCTTCATACTGTGTTGTTACCTGAATCAGTTTTTCATGAGTTCCTGTGTTTGTCCTGAACAGTTAATCTGCTTGCTGTTCTTCAGAAAAATCCTTCAGGTCCAACAAATTTGTTGGTTTTTCAGCATTTTTGTGTATTTGAAGCCTTTCCAACAATGACTGTATGATTTTGAGATCCATCTTTTCACACTGAGGACAACTGATATGCAACTATTACAGAAGGTTCAAACACTCACTGATGCTTCAGAAGGAAACAATGTATTAAGCCGGAGGGTGAACATTTTTTTTTTTTTCTCACTTTAATTTTTATTGCATTTTTAGTATGTCACAACTGCTTACAATCAAATGCAATTTTCCAAATATCAGAAAAGGCTAATTTGAGTCAGATATGACATTCCATTTCAATAACAAGCAGATAACTAAAACAAACCAAAAAATAAAAATAAAAAATACAGAGCCTGTGGTGAGAATACTGTAGAAAAAAAAATTCAAATAAAAAACATGGTGCATATAAAAAGGAAGACAATTGGGTATAAAAGAAAAGGCACAGTTGACATATATGCCTAAAACTTTGGCGAGTACAATCTGAGAGCCAGAGCCCTTATGCTTTGTCAAAGTAAAGATTCCATTTTTGCCATCTTTTGGCATACAAGTCCACTTTCAAACGTATCACACCAGTCATATGTTCCAACGTCCTCATTTCCTGAATTACATCAAGCCATTGTTGCTGTTTAGGTGAATCAGGCTTATACCAGCTTCTGGTTATGGTTTTCCTTGCTGCTGTAAGGAGTGTTTTTACCAGGTATCGATCCTCCTGTAGTGTAACCAGTGAGATATGACCCAAGTACAAGACAGTGCATGAAAATGGTATCTCATATCCAAGCACCTTTGTTAGGGTTAAATGCACATTTTTCCAAAATGGCTTCAGTTTTTCACATCTCCAAAAAATATGTGTATGGTGTGCTTCTAAGCAGCCACATTGTCTCCAACATTGTTGGGGTGTAGAAGAAGCTTTACTGCTGATTTTAGGTGTAATAAAGAATCGTACTAAATTCTTCCAATTAAATACTCTCAATTGTTGCGAGCTTGTGGAGGAATGTTGAATTTCACACATATCAAACCATACATCTGGTAGGATTTCTACATTTAATTCTTTTTCCCACCTTGATTTAAGGTATAATGTTGAGTTGGCCTTACTTTCCATAATACTTATGTAAAACATGGAGATTATTTTGGGTGAACATTTTTTAATTTGAAGATCAGGGTCAATGTAACTTATTTTGTCTTGTGGGAAACATCTTCTGTAGCTTCTGAAGGACAGTACTATATGAAAATGATGATATTTGATATTTAGGCAAAATAAGAAAAATATACACATCTCCATTCTGTTCAAAAGTTTACACCCCAGGCTCTAAATGCATTGTCTTTCCTTCTGAAGCATCAGTGAGCATTTGAACCTTCTGTAATAGTTGCATATGAGTCCATCAGTTGTCCTCAGTGTGAAATAATGGACAGGGTTTAAATAGACAAAACTGCAGAAAAACCAAAGAATTTGTGGGACCTGAAGGACTTTTCTGAAGAACAGCCAGCAGTTTAACTGTTCAGGACAAACAAGGGACCCATGAACAAAAGTCACTAAATAAAAAATAATTTTTTTTTATAAATGCAACTATTATTTTCTCTTGTGGACTATATGTAAGCATCTTTTATGTGAAATGTCTTATTCCGGTCAGTACTAAATAAAAAAATAGCATACATTTCGTATAATCCATTTTATGTTGGTAAAATAATTAACATTTTATTGTATGTAAACTTTTTTTTTTACCTCAACTGTATAAACTGCATATCTACAGTATTTCTGAAAAAAAAAAAAAAACACTTACTAAGTAGAGCACTCGGTATGAATGTCCTGTGAGTTTGGCCACCTGGGTGAGTGATGGGTATTTCCACACCAGGATCTGGTTCTGGGAGTAGCCATGTGTGCTGACCTAGTGGACATCAATGGTTAAAGCCATTATGAGGGGAAAAGCATTTTTTGGGGGGACTGTGATTGTAGGTGCTTGTCTTACCAGCTCGTTGGCGTGTTTGGACCAGGCCAGGTTGCAGACCTGTGAGCCGGTGTCAGTACTCTGTAACGCCTGTCCGGTCAGAGTGTTCCAGAAGCGAAGGCATCGGTCGGCCGTTCCCCCTCCGGAGGCCAGCAGGCCGTGCTGGTGAGGAGACCAGGCGATGGCCTTGACAGCGGCCAGATGATCGCTGTACTGCTGCACGGGGAGCAGACTGGAGCTGTTCCACACCAGTAACTAACAACAGGAGACGAAATAAAACACCAGTTAGTTTTGTGTCTATTGTGTCTGTGCTATTCAGAACAAAATGAAATTATTTTTGCAATTTGTTTTGCACTCATGCTGGAAAATTTGTCTTATAAACAAAACTGAAATCAATATTCTAAGAGCCAGTTTTACTAACAGCTTGCAAAATAGTACTGTCAGGATTTACTAAAGACACACAAGTGAAGAATTAACAATGAAAAGGCATGGGTTGTTTTGCACCCGATCTTATTGAATTTGTAGGTGTTTCCCTTTCAGATGCAAAATTTATGGGAGGAGAGTATTAAAATAAATCATGCAACGTGTTTTACTAATGTATCCTAATGAGTCAAATTACTGGCATTTGTGCCCTCATTTAAAGGGGTCCTATTATGCTCTTTTACAAAGTCTTTATTTTGTTTTGGGGGTGCACTAGAACATGCTCTCATGCTTGGTGGTTTGAAAATGCATTATTTTTCACATAATTTACATTATTACAATAGCTTTCTCCCCAGCCTGGCACAAATGGCTCGTTTAGTTCCGGGATTGATGAAGGTCCGCTTCCCAAAAAACGGAATGTGTTGTGATTGGTTAGCAGTCCCACTGCATTTCAATTGGCGAACAGCTTAGACGGCTGCCACGTCCCTTCCCAAAGCAGCTAGCTAGATTACAGTGATTCTTACGTTTTAAATATGGATTTTTTTTTACAAAAACACATGGCAAAAGGAGGCTTTTACTGACTTTGCAGCAATGTAGGATGATTTTAAAGTTGGGGAAGAAAACGAGATGGGAGTTTTTCGACATACCCTAACTGTATTGACCTGGATCATACAGACTACGCATGCACATTGCAGAGACGAGACAAGACGAGCATTTTGAGGTTAAAAAGTATGCAAACTGTCAATTTGTTTAGAAAATAACAGATTGTTTCGCAAGAGAAGACCCTTTTTCCTCAGCTGGGATTGTTTAGAGCCCTTTGACGCTGCATTTAAACTGCATTTTGGAAGTTCAAACTTGGGGGGACCATACATATCCATTATAATGTATCCTGAAATGTTTCCTTAAAAAACATAATTTCTTTATAAGTGAAGAAAGAAAGACATGGGGGTGAGTACATTATCTGTAAATTTTTGTTTTGGAAGTGAACAAATCCTCTAATGTTAGGTGGGATTAATTTCAGACAAAAATGTGTGATTAATTAGTTGTTGTTTTTTATCAATTGACAGCACTTAATTTTGTTTTAAATGTTTGTTTTTTCAAGGAGTAAAGCAACTCACACAGACCATGTTCTCAGCCAGCTTAGTCAAGTCTTGCATGAAAGGGCTTGTTCATTTGTTCTGCTAATTAGATGATCCCGTTCACATGGCACTAACCTTGTTATCGTTCCCTCCAGAGGCAAGGTGCTGGTGGTCAGGTGACCACTTGAGGCCACACACTTCCTGCCTGTGGCCCTGGAGGCGTCTCTCCACAGGAGGAGGTGTCCTCACGTCCCTCTGCAGAATCACTCTGTCCCGGCTACCTGACGACAGCTGCTCTCCATTCCACGCAAGTGCTCCTGGGAGAGAAGGAGAGAATAAAACCGTTATTTGCTCTTGATGATTCAAACCAGCAAACATTTCAAGTGAGTGATTTCTGTGAGACACAAACCTACGCGTGCGGAATGTCCCTCTAAGCTGGTCAGCTTCCTCCCTCCAGCTGCGTCCCAAATCTGGACAAATCCCTTATGGGTCCCTACAGCCACTAAACTTCCCTGATATAGCGACAAGGAAGAAAATATTATCCTGAACAAGCACAAATACAATCATAAGTGAGAAATCTTTTTATAATAAGAGGTTTGTGCTGACCCTCTCATTCCAACACACTGATGTAACAGAGTCACCATCCACTGATAAGTCACACAACCGTGTCACCTGTGTAAAATGAATTGCTCATTACCGACAAACACATTAGATCACATCTGTAGCTGTTTCTTCTTGCAGTTAGTCTCATACCTGACTGGTACAGGCACTCCACAGATAAACACAAGCCCCCAAACCAACACTCAAGAGATTTCCAGCTGACCAGTCCACCTGTTCACAGACATTTTCAATTAAATCAGTGTACTGCAAATGTTACCATCTTTTGTATAAAGGAATGCATATTATAGCATATTCATATGCATCTATTATTGGAATTTTAAATCTAAAATAAGTATTATTATCTTATTGCATGGTGAACTATTGCATATCTGAAATACTAGATAGTTATCGATCAACTGTGACATACTTCAGTTAAAGTTAACTAATGACTAATAATGTACTGTCAGAGTGATACAATATTATTTAATATTTATAAAATTGTAAATATGCATAAAAATATTTGTAAACAAGGCGTACCAGGTTGAGGTAAAAGTCGTCCTGCAACTCTGGGGCATCAAGAACCTTGAACGGGATCTTGGAAATCTTGCGAGCTGGCTTTCGGGGTGAACGCAATAGTTTGTGACTGCAAAAAATAAATAAAATACAATTTTAAAAAATTAGATAAAACCAATAATGTACAAAAAACATTGTTTTTATGTGCTATAACAGAAAAATAGCAATAAAAAAAAATCATAAGCAGTTTTGTATGGAGCCCCACACACAACATGTAGGATTAAATAAATATTATGGCCATAAACAATTTTTTTTTCTTCTTAGGACTACTTTGTGTCCAGGTTTCAATTAATTGTTTTCCTTATTTCAGTTAAATCATGTTCCTGTTGTACTATTTTGTTCCTTTGTTTTAATTTACTTTAATCAACACCATATCTTGGGAACAAATTTGTGTTTTTTTGCCACAAAATGTTTTTCTTCACATGTCATGTGCAGGGCTCTGTATTTTTGTCTTTTATAATCAAAATATCTAAATCTTATAGAAACAATTTGCCAAAAGGATAAGAAAAATAAGCTTAATTTGATTTGTCATGTTTTGAAAATCTTCTAAAGTACATTTGTCATGTTTTACGATAAAGATGTTTTGCAGTGCACACAATGAATTAACAAATTATTAATTCTATTTTGAATTAACACAGAGATAACAGACAATCAATACCTTTTGTTACTGAGAGGAGAGAGGGAATAGGGGGAGATTTCATTGTCAAAAGGCACTCTCTTTGTGTGGATGGTGTACTGAGAGACACAAGAAAAACAAGAGTTTAATACAATATAATAGGGTCAAAGACATTAAAATGTCAAAAGAAATTTACAAAAGTGATTTTATGTGCATAGAAAGCACATCAAATGTAAGTAAAGTGTCTAGTTTTTGGAGAATAAAATGTCACAATTTGGTTGTCATTCAGTGTAACACAATATTCATGTACAAATTAAAACAACATGCTAATTCTGACTTGTACATATTAAAATATATAAAAGAATAAGGGAGCATATGAAATTTTATTGTGTTTTAAATGAGTAAAAAAATCTTACTGACAAATAGGATAGTGATAGTGGCAAATATTTTAAATATTCAAGTTTTTGGGGTGAAAGTAATTCGTCTTTTAATGTCATAAATTGATTTTTGTTGTAAATATGCCTGACTAGGTTGTTACACTGAATGACATTTTAGTTGATGTCTTTTGTAAGTTAGTGAAAAATGCAGGATATTTATTTTTCGCTCAGAAAAACAAAAACAAAAAAGCTGTGAAATTAAACAGAAAACATTTTAATTTTTTGGGGGAAAAACAATAACAATGATAGTGTATTTTTTTACATGACAGTGAATCTCACATGGATCTGTCATGTAAAGGTTACAGTGTGTTGAGTGGGCTCACCCTGAAGAGGCTGTGTGTGTCCTGTGTGAGGATGGTGTGTCGACGGTCATCTGTGTGAGGATCAGGCACGGTTTCAATTCCTGCTCCCAACAGCTCATTCCTTAGCAGTGCAGCATACGCCACAGCATCTGTAAAACACCATGCTTTTTTTGTTTTGTTATATTTTTAATTTTAATATTTATCTTATGCTTTAGTGTGCCAACAGGAAACAGCAATTTCAGATTTCCAAGGCATTCCTTTTGCTCCTTTTTCCTCAAACAGCTTATTTATTAATTAATTTATTTATTTGTAGATAGATAGACAGATTCACAAGTTTAAAAAAACAGCATTTTGCTAAATAAAAGTATTTTTCTTTAATTTCTTTCCATAAAAACACTACCAGTCAAATGTTTTTGAACGGTAAGATTATTAATGTTTTTTAAATTTTGAAATATTTTTACTATTTAACTTTTTCTGTTTGAATATATCTTAAAATGTAATTAATTCCTGTGATTTCAAAGTTGAATTTTTAGCATAATTACTCCAGTCACATGATCTTTCAGAAATCATTCTAATATTCTGATTTGCTGCTCAAAAAATTAATATGATTATTACGTTAAAAAAGCGGCGTAGAATTTTTTCAGGTTTCTTTGATGAATAGAAAGTTCAAAAGAACAGCATTTATCTGAAATAGAAATCTTTTGTAACATTATAAATGTCTTTATCATCACTTTTGATCAATTTAAAACATTCTTGCTAAATAAAAGTATTAATCTCTATCATTTCATTCTTAAGAAAATAAAATAGTGATAGTGTATAATGTTACAAAAGCCTTTTATTTCAGTAAATGCTGATCTTTCAATCTTTCTATTCATCAAAGAATCCTGAAAAACAAGAAAAAAATAGTTTTAAATATTGATAATAATAATATAATAAAAAAAATCTTGAACAGCAAAGCAGTGTATTAGAATGGTTTCTGAAGGATCATGTGACACTAAAGACTAAAGTAATGATGCTGAAAATTCAGCTTTGATCACAGGAATAAATTACATTTTAAAAATATATTCAAATAGAAAGCAGTTATTGTAAATAGTAAAAATATTTCACAATATTACAGTTTTGCTGTATTTTGAATCAAATAAATGCAGGCTTGGTGAGCAGAACAAACTTTTTTTTTTTAAATGTAAAAAACATTCAAAATCTTAATGTTCAAAAACTTTTGAATGGCAGTGTATAATATTACAAAAGATTTCTATTTCAGATTGATGCATTTTTTGTTTTTACTTTCTGTGCATCAAACAATCCTGTAAAAAGATAATAATAAATGTTTCTTGAGCAGCAAATCAGCATATTAGACTGATTTCTGAAAGATCATGTGACACTGTAGACTGAAGTAATGATGCTGAAAAATCAGTTTGCATCACAAAAATAAATTACATTTTAATATATATATATATATATATATATTCAAATAAAAGAAAACATTATTTTACATTGTAAAAATATTTCACATCTAAAACTTTTGAACAGTAGTGTATATATATTCAAAATGATTTTAAGTGACAGTAAATGCTTTTATATTGTTAAAAAAAAGTAACTGTTGTTTATCTGTTTATCTTTCTATTCATGAAAACATCCTTAAAAAAAACAGTTTTACCCAAAAAATCTTTTGAAAGGTAGTGTTTGTGTGTGTATATTTAACAGTTGAAAAATAGAGGACCTTTACAAGATGCAGAATGACCCCACCTTTCCCCGTGTCTGTACTAGCATCCTTCGCTCGCTGATTCTGATTGGGTGACCAACAGTTCTCCTGCAAACGAACATGCAAATATCAAATGGATTTTTAGTGGTGCAATGACACCCATGTACTGGCTTTTATTTAGCATTCTTCTTTACAAGGATGAGTGTAAACACTTCAGATGAATGGAAACTCACATTGGCATAGTGGAAGTTTATGCTCCAGTTGCTGCCGGCACGTGTGGGGATGAATCTATCTCCTGATTTCACAGTAACCGGACTGCACGCTGCATACCCTGACTGCACACACAGGAACACATTCACATTTCTGCCTCTTTAAAGGCACAGTCAACCCAACAATGAAACTTCTTTTATTATTTACTCTTGTTTTATTATCACATACAATATGAGTTGCTGTTTATTTAATTTTACAATTATTAGGTAATAAGTTATATAAGAAATTGTAATCTATTCATTTAGATTAAAATTGTATGTTAAAGGAGTAGTTCACTTCCAGAACAAAAATGTACAGATGATGTACTCACCCCCTTGTCATCCAAGACGTTCATGTCTTTCTTTCTTCAGTCGTAAAGAAATTATGTTTTTTAAGAAAAACTAGGGCTGCTCGATTACGGCAAAAATCATAATCGTGATTATTTTGGTCAATACTGTATTTAACATGATTATGAGTGAATGCGGAACTTTATATGATTGATTAATTTAAAGATAGCAATACAATTTTAAAAAAAATGATTTTTTTTTTTTTTTTTGGTAAATTTTATGTAATTAATTGAATGTAAAATAAAACAGAATAGTCTTCACTGTAAGAATTAAACATGTTTTGTTTTTTTAAAAAAACTACAAAAGTCCCTCCATTAAGAGCAGTTAGTGATTTTGTCTTTGGCTTTTGTTGTTTGAGACTGCAGAAGGAATATTACTTGTTGCCGCATTAAGAGCTGCACGGATCCAATGTACTGTTACACACGTATTTTCATTCTCAACTGTTTACATTAATTTCAGACATAACTGATGAAGGTTTACACGAATAATCACCAAACGCTGCATTTTGGCATGTATTTGGCCGTTTAGGTACGCATCTTAAGCTAAACGTTCACGTTGTTCTTGTTCTGTTCCGTCTCTGAATGCATTCACAGAACAGCACAAATTCTCTTTCGTGCTTTTAAAAATAAACATTAATAAATCAAGCACATCCTATTTTATGCAAGTCATGTTACATGATTTTACTGATTTGCATGTGAAATGGAGCGAAAGCGCACAAAGGGGGAGGAATCGGGAGCAATAATCGTTTTATCTCGATTATTGTATTTTCATTATCGTGTGAATCCGAAATCGAAACTAAATTTCGATTAATTGCACAGCCCTAAGAAAAACATTTCAGGAATTTTTCTGTGAGTTTTAACGTCCAAAATGCAGTTTGAATGCAGCTTCAAAGGGCTCTAAATGATCCCAGACGAGGAAGAAAGGTCTTATCTAGTGAAGTGTTCGGTTATTTTCTTAAATACACTAATATTTATACACTTTTTAACCACACATGCTCATCTTGTCTAATTCTGTCCGGTCCAGTTCAATACAGTTAGGGTATGTCGAAAAAATCCCATCTCATTTTCTACATCACTGTTTTACCTTTTTTTGTAAAGAGCGTTTGACCTTCTTTGCACGTTCACTTTGTAAACACTTGGTTGGCACTTCTGCAGCGATGTAGGATGATTTTGAAGTTAGAGGAGAAAATGAGATGGAAGTTTTTCGACGTACCCTAACTATTGAACCGAAGCGCACAGAGTACGCATGTGCATCACAGAGCTAGACAAGACGAGCATTTGAGTTTAAAAAGTGTGTAAATATTCATTTATTTAAGAAAATCACTGATTGTTTCGTTAGATAAGACCCTTATTCTGGCTGGGATCTTTAGAGCCCTTTGAAGCTGCATTTAAACTGCATTTTGAACGTTCAAACTTCACTATATGTGACCCTGGACCAGAAAACCAGTCTTAAGTCGCTGGGGTATATTTGTAGCAATAGCCAAAAATACATTGCATGGGTCAAAATTATAGATTTTTCTTTTATACCAAAAATCATTAGGAAATTAAGTAAAGATCATGTTCCATGAAGATTTTTTGTAAAATTCCTACTATAAATATATCAAAATGTAATTTTTGATTAGTAATATGCATTGTTAAGAACTTAATTTGGACAACTTTAAAGGTGATTTTCTCAGTATTTAGATTTTTTTGCACCCTCAGATTCCAGATTTTCTAATAGATGTATCTCGGCCAAAATATTGTCCTATCCTAACAAACCATACACCAATAGAAAGCTTATTTATTGAGCTTTCATATGATGTATAAATTTCAGTTTTGTAAAATTTAACCTTATGACTGGTTTTGTGGTCCAGGGTCACATATGGAGAAAATTCCTGAAATGTTTTCCTCGAACAACAATTTCATTACGACTAAAGAAAGAAAAACATGAACATCTCGTATGACAAAGGGGCTGAGTAAATTATTTGTACATTTTTGTTTGGGGAGTGAACTAATCCTTTAATAAACTGCTTGCACTGACATGCTTGACAAGAATATGTTTATATGGTTAGGAATCCGTTTAAAAATATGGGTATTTTTATTCTCACAAAGGGAACAATGTCAAATAGCCATCAGTTACAAGATAAACAGACTTCTAAGGTTGTTTTATGCTTACCTTGGACAGGTGGCCCTCTGGGACGTTCTGGTGGTTGATTTGCCTTAACAGGCGTCTTTCATACTCCTGGTCCATTTCTACTGTAATCTACAGTACGACTCTCTCCCTCAGTCTGCAGATGGGGGTCCTTCCAGGTCTCCCATCCCTAGAGAAAAAAATAACACTATACTCACAATATTTACTAAATATCTTCTCAAGTGACAGATGTCAGTAGGCGTCAAACCACACACCTATAACATTGTCAAATGCTAAAACAGCTCCCACAAAGTTCGTCTGTCATTATATATATCAATTCATCACTTTTAGATTTTTCGATTTTCGACCTGGTTTACTAAAAAAATATTCTAAATAAAATATTATCTGCTAAATAATAAGCAAAACACCACATTAACCATATTGGAAATCCAAAAGCACACGTTTTTAAGTAATTCACGGCCATTTAAAAAAAAAAAAGACCGAGTGTTTATAGAGGAAACAGAGCATTAATGCCAGCAGCAGGAGGGTTGTTGTAAACACGCGAATGTAATCAGTTGCCATGGCAGCTCGCTAGCAGAGCTAACAGAGGTTTAACATCTAATATTATGACAGGATAACAACGTATTTTTATGAGTTTGATAAATAGAGAAGACCTTTAAACCTCGTAGTATTAAAGAGAATAATCTTACCTTAACCGAGTGCTCAGGAGACCCACATTATACTGTCATGTATGTTCAGCTACGTGCGCAATGATTTCCCAAACATCTAGTTCGTGCTTTCTCGACGCAACGACGAGGTATTAAGGCTGTTTCGGTAAGGTGCTGCCAAATTTTCCGTGTTTAGGGATGATGGTGCGATCATTGAGCAGAGGGCATCAATGTTTATGTTCATGTCAAGATGGCGAGCAAATCAGCTGTGAGGCGAAATAGTGTAATTCCGCGCACTACCACCAGAGGCGCAGAAGAGAACAGTGACAGTCCTGTATTATAATGACAGAAACCACTAGTACAGATTTTATATATATATTCAATTGTATCTATTTATTATTATTTTTATTTTATTTTTTTCAAAAATAAATTATAATACATTAAATGCAATTCATTAAGTTCACCGTTTTTTAAATTTCTTAAGTATAATTATTTGGATATTGTTTTGTTGAGCTTAAAGTAAAAAGCTTTTTGCATATTGCAGTAAAGAAAATTGTCTTGTTTAATGCTGACATTCTTTGCCATTTGGCATTATTATTAAGCATGCAATAAAAAAAGGTCAATAAAGAGAATTTGTTGTAAAATGTTAACTTATTTGTGACCCTGGACAATTTCTTTAAATTTAGATTTCTACATCACTTGAAAGCTGAATAATTACTCTTTCGTTGGTGTATGGTTTGTTAGGATAGGACAATATTTGGTCGAGAAACAACTATTTGAAAATCTGAAATCTGAGGGTGCAAAAAAAAAAAAAAATCACAATAATAAAAAAAAATAATAATAATAAAATAATTTTAATCTAAAATGTCTTTAAAGTTGTTCAAATAACGTTTTTAACAATGCATATTACTAATCAAAAATTAATGAATAGGAAATTTACTAAATATCTTCATTGAACATGATCTGTACTTAATATCCTGAGGATTTTTGGCATAAAATCGATCATTTTGACCCATACAATGTATTTTTGGCTATTGCTACAAATATACCTGTGCTACTAAAGAATGTAAATGCTATTTGTAAGTATATTATAGCTAGGCTCTCGTTTCCACACAGGAATTGCTTGCTTCTGAACATCATCACATCAGCTGTAGAAATGTGCCATCTGCTGGTAGCCATGTGACAAAATGAAGCTCCTCAATAGTAAACTTAAGTAATGAGTAAAGGAAACAGTTCCCACTGGCACATTAAACAGGCATTAAAATTATGTTTGCTCATTTGTTGTTAGATGACTCTAAATGTTGTTAGATGACTCTAAATTAGAAATAATTCTAATATGCTGATTTGCTGTTCAAGAAACATGTTTCATTATTATTATTAACAATATTTAAAACAGTTGTGTAAATTAGTTCAGGATTCTTTAATTAATAGAAAGATTCAAAGACCAGTATTTATCTGAAATAAAAAGCTTCTGTAACAGAAAAATTCTACTTAGCTGTTTTCAACATAAAGTGAATAATAATACTTTTTGGGCAGCTAATCAGAATATTAGAATGATTTCTAAAAGATTATGTGACTGGAATAATGATGCTGAAAATTCAGCTTTAAAATCACAGGAATAAATTACATTTTAAAATATATTAAAATAGAAATGTTAAATAGTAAAAATATTTTCAAAATTTTACTGTTTTTAAAATAAATGCAGGCTTGGTAAGGCTTGGTTTTTCTTTAAAAAACATTAAACATCTTACTGTTCAAAAACTTTTGACCGGGAGTGTAATTATGCCAAAGCTCTTTAAACAACTGACTTTTTTTTTTTTTATTTGTCCAGTTGTGCTATAAAAATACATTTTTCTAAGTTGCAAATGAAACATTTTAATGTTAAATCCATTGTGTTACTTTGCATTTCTTTATAATTATTCATGAAATTATCTAGTTCTTTCTGAGTGAGTCTCAAAGTAAATCATACACCATTTTATTCCAGTGATATACACTATAACCTTTTTTACTTTGTACAGATGGCAAGATTATGCAAGAATCTAATATTGGTTGATATCTGTTAATAAATCAAAAAATATAGCTGCTTATCATCTGGTGAACTGCACACAGAATGTAACATCAAGGCTTACACAGACCAAAGAAGGACTTGATGACAGTGGAGACAGCAGAGAACTGCAGTGGAAAGTGTCCAAGATGACCTAAAAAACTGCAAAGTATTTAACAACACTGTATAACAGACACATGGGACTGTACAGGGAATGTGGAGAGGAATAACTCTTTCCATGAGAAGCATGTAACTATAGGTCAAAGTCAATGCAAAGAAGGCCTCTTTCACTTTATGTGGAAACCTGGCCAACATCAGTAGAGCTCAGTAGCTTAATTTACATCCTTCAAGGCCTAACACAGAAATTAAAGTCTATTTTCTGTATTCTGTCTGTGATTTTATTTTCAATTGTTGGTTTATGCAAACTGAAGTGTTTGGATATATCATCCTGCTTTTTTTTCCAGCATCTCACACCATGAGTTTGTGACAACAACACAAGATCAATGCATCTCAGATCTGAAAGTTTATTGCATATCATTGAATATCATATTTCTGTAACTGGTTAACTGTTATAGCATATTTTTGTTCTTCATTATTTTCAAATATACACTTCCGGTCAAAAGTTTGGGGTCAGTAAATGTTTCTTTTTCTTCTTTTTTTTTTTTTGAAAAAAATGAATACTTTTATTCACCAAGGGTGTGTTAAATTGATAAAAAGTGATAGCAAATATTTACATTGTTAGAAAATATTTATATTTTGAATAAATGCTGTTCTTTTGAGCTTTTTACTCAAAAAATCCTGAAAAAATATCACAATTTCTAAATAAATACTTATATATATATAATCCAATATAGATCCAATATAGATCATTGTAATAATAAATCAGTATATTAGAAATGATTTCTGAAGGATCATGTGACACTTAAGACTGAAGTAATGGCTGATGAAAATTCAGCTTTGCATTTTTGATTAAATAAATGCAGCACAGATGAGCATAAGAGACTTTCTTTAAAAACATTACAACTCTTACTGACCCCAAACTTTTGACAGGTAGTGTATGTATATCTACTTGTAAATGGTTTATAGCAGGTGTTTATAGCAGAAATTAAAGGCTGTCTGTTTGTCCTTGTATTCCGTCTGTGATTTTTTTTTTTTCAATTGTTGGTTTATGTATGCAAACTGAAGTGTTTAGATATATGTGACCCTGGACCACAAAACCAGTCTTAAGTCGCTGGGGTATGTTTGTAGCAATAGCCAAAAATACATTGCATGGGTCAAAATTATTGATTTTTCTTTTATGCCAAAAATCATTAGGAAATTAAGTAAAGATCATGTTCCATGAAGATTTTTTGTAAAATTCCTACTGTAAATGTATCAAAATGTAATTTTTGATTAGTAATATGCATTGTTAAGAACTTGAATTTGGACAACTTTAAAGGTGATTTTCTCAGGATTTAGATTTTTTTGCACCCTCAGATTCCAGATTTTCAAATAGATGTATCTCGGCCAAATATTGTCCTATCCTAACAAACCATACATCAATAGAAAGCTTATTTACTGAGCTTTCATATTATATATACATCTCAGTTTTGTAAAATTTAACCTTATGACTGGTTTTGTGGTCCAGGGTCACATATCATCTTGCTTTTTTCCAGCATCTCACACCATGATTTTGAAACAACAACACAAGAATGATACAGTTCAACTCTGAACGTTTATTGCATATATCATTTGACATATTTCTGGTTAACTGTTATGTCATTCTTTTTATGTTCTTCATTATTTCGAATATATGTATATCTACTTATATATGGTTTATAGCAGGTGTTAACACTAGTGATAACAACTATTAATTCTGAAGGACGGGGTCGGGTGGGGTTGCTATAAACCATTAAAGTTAATTTTTTGGAGAGAAAAACCACCTCGCCCTTCTTTTGTCAATCACTGTGTCACACCCCCCACCACACAACACGCACTACACCACACCGATCAGGTACGACTCAGTTCGGCCCCCCTGCACGGCTGCACACCTACTGACCACCACCACAGTCCGGCAGGGGGCAATTACTACACGCGAAACCGTGTACAAATTTTTCTGTCGAGGAGAACAGGTACAGCGCCTCAGCTCCGCTCAAATGTTGTACTAAACCTGTGTAGCGGCTGAAGAGACCGAGCGAGAGAAAGAATTCCACGGTTCTTCTTCGATTCCACAGACTTTTATGACGTCATAACGCGAAGAGTTTTTCTAATCTTTATTTATCTTTAAAAATGTCTTTTTTTAAACTGTACTTGCAGCTTACAGATGAGAAGTCTATTGAAGAGAGTACATTTTCATGAACATTTCGTTTAAAGAATATATATTTTTGTAATAATTTTGTAGTAATTAGCTTTTTGTAGCAAGTAATTTAATAATGTAATGCCAAATTAAAAATTAAACTACTTCCAAAAAAATTTAATACAGTCATCATTTAATGACCGTCAAGTTGTTCCAAACCTGTATGAGTTTCTTTTTTTTTGTTGTTGTTGTTAATCATAAAATAATATATCTCGAATATATATTTGATTATATTTTAACTGAAGTATGTTATTCACATTTACAGTTAATGTATTTCAAATATATCAAATTGCAACTTAAAGGCACACTTAAGTGTGCCAGAAAAATTTCAAATATTGCAATTAATATATAGGCCTACCAGTCAAAAGTTTCTGAACAGTAAAAGTGTTCAAATGTTTTTTTTTTTTAAGTTCTTCTGCTTACAAAGCCTGCATTTACAGTATTTGACTTAAAGTACAGCAATATTTTTACAATTTAAAATAACTGTTTTCTATTTGAATTTCTGTGATTAAAACTAAATTTTCAGCATCATTACTCCAGTCTTTAGTGGCACATGATCCTTCAGAAATCATTCTAATATGCTGATTTGCTGTTCAAGAAACGTTTATTATCATTATCAATATTTAACAACTGAATACATTTTTTCAGGATTCTTTGATGAATAGAAAAATCCAAAGATCAGCATTTATCTGAAATAAAAAGCTTTTGTAACATTATACACTATACCATTCAAAAGCTTGGAGTCAGTATCATTAACAAAAAAAAGAAATTAATACTTTTATTTAGCATTAAGGATGCTTTAAATTGATCAAAAGTGATGTTAAAGACATTTATAATGTTACAAAAATTCTGTTCTTATGAACTTTTTATTCATCAAAGAAACCTGAAAAAATCTACTGTTTTCAACATAATAATAATAATAATAATAATAATAATAGATGTTTTTGAGCAGCAAATCAGAATAATGAATATGATAGAATGATATCTGAAGGGTCATGTAACTGGAGTAATGATGCAAAAATTAGCTTCAAAATCACAGGAATACATTCGATTTTAAAATATAGGCCTATTCAAATATAAAAAAAGTTATTTTAAATAGTAAAAATATATTTAAAAATTTTACTGTTTTGCTTCACTTTGGATGCACAAATAAATGCAGGCTTGGTGAGCAGACGAGACTTCTTTAAAAAACGGTAAAAATTTAACTGGTGTTCAAAAACATTTCACTGGTACACTGTAAAAAGTTTTCATCAGTTTCAACTTAAAAACTTAAGTTTAGCAGCTGCCTTAAAATGTTAAGTTAAATCAACTTAAGTAATTTAAACTCACAAGTTAAATTTTTTGTAATAAGTTAAAATGACTTGTAGTTTTAAGCTGATTTAAGCTGAACTTAGGTTTTTAAGTTAAATCTGGTTAAAACTTTTTACAGTGTAGTGTAAATATACTATTATTTTAATTTAAGGTATATCCAAAAACATTACATTCAGTTCATATTTAAGTGAATTTTTTAAGTATAATAAGTACTTTTCTTAAAAGGTATTGTAAAATGTACATCTTTTTTATAAGGCTATGCACAATTTTTTTCTAACTGAGATCTAGATCACTGTAAACCTAACAAAAATTCAGATTATCATGACCCTGACTGTGATTCAAACATCACATGTCTAACAAATGTTCTCGATAAATATGAATTTCTCAAAGCCAGTCATACATCCTCATATATACTTCACCAGTATATTCGATGAACTAATTACACAGCTTGACTAAATTAGACCGGTGCTTTATCTGATTACTGTCATGCTAGTGCAGCCGCACACTTCTCAGTATGAGGGATATGTAAATAAGTCCAGGCCTGCCTATGTAGTGATCCAATTGTGTAAAATAGGCTGCATATAGATAACAAGATGGCATGAGGGAAAAACAGGAGTTTCCCATCACAGCAGGCACTGACAGCAGGGCCTCCTCAAGACAAGCACTAACAACACCAGTTGCTGGAGAATAATCCCTAGTGAACAGTACATAGCTGATCTAGTATCAGTCATAGTTGTTTTGAAGTGAATAGATGCATGAGGTAAAGGAGTTTTTGACCTTTGATGACTGTAATATGCAAAATAGCAATGTAATCCTGTGCCAGTAAAGTGAAACAAAAATATAAATGACAGAAAGTGTACTGCATCAGATTTATCACTATATCTGTATGTTATATTGCTCTTATCAGTATTACCACAAACTTGTCAAACATTTTATATTGACTAATGCTGTAGGCCTGTCTAGAAATGTAATCCTGCTAAAACATTCCTTTCAAGATTTTAGCACACTGAACTCACTTTGAAGTAAGCAAAACCCAGGTTACGGATGGTGTTTGTTATACATGTTCACCAAAACCTGTGAGCGTGACACAAAGCAGTAGAGACGGTCATTAATGATGAGAGATATGCAGATTATGGCCATGTTTGTTGGTTGAAAGCAGTTCCTTTTAAAACACATGTTTGAGGCATCATTTGATCTGAAGCCCGCAGCTGCGTTTTTAATATGATCTCTTTGTGTCCAGCCGCCTCTTATCAGACCCTTCATTCGGTGCCCATGGCAACTAGGTTGAGAGACGGGACGCTGAAACAGAGGGGGAGGTGGAGGTAAGAGACGAAAAACAAGATGAAGTCTGTAAATGACAGCTCAGTGCCTAAAAACAAAGAACATAAGATAGGCTAGATGTAGAGGAAGTGTTGGGAATGCCAAGCTATTGTGTTTATTGTACAAAGATTTATGCGTGTTTGGATGAGTGCAGTGATTTACTTTCTGGGAAGCACTGCAGATAACACAAGAGGAAATTATTATGAAATAACGTAAACACCGGCAGACCCTAAAGGAATGCTAAAGCATAGGTCTGACACAAGACAGCAGGGAAAATTCCACCAACTGTGTTTCCTCCTCAATGAGGAAATGCACGCACATTGCATTTATCTTATGACATTGCAAATCAGTGAATGTGAAAAGCAGATTATAATGATCTATGAACTGTGAGGTCAGTGTGAGGTTACTGAGGGTCTGCAGTTACATACGCTCTTAAAAATAAAGATGCTTTTCTTCACCGCGATGCCATAGAATGATTTTTGGTTACACACAGAAACATTCAGTCTAAGGTTCTTTAAAGAATCATTTCTTTCTTACCTTTTTATAATTTGAAGAACCTTCTTTCGCCACAAAGAAGTTTTTGTGAAACAGAAAGGTTCTTCAGATGTTAAAGGTTCTTTATGGAACCATTTAGACAAAAATGGTTCTTCTATGGCTTTGTAAAACATCTTCATTTTAAACAGGCAAGGGTTCTTTAAAGAATCGTCTCTTTCTTACCTTTTTATAATCTGAAGAACCTTCTTTTGCCACAAAGAAGTTTTTGTGAAACAGAAAGGTTCTTCAGATGTTAAAGGTTCTTTATGGAACCATTTACACAAAAATGGTTCTTCTATGGCATCATGAAGCACCTTTATTTTAAACAGTCAAAGGTTCTTTAAATAAACATCTCTTACTTACCTTTTTGTAATTTGAAGAACCTTCTTTCACCACAAAGTTTTTGTGAAACAGAAAGGTTCCTCAGATGTTGAAGGTTCTTTATGGAACCATTTACACAAAAAAGGTTCTTCTATGGCATCGTGAAGCACCTTTATTTTGAACAGTCAAAGGTTCTTTAAATAATCATCTCTTTCTTATCTTTTTATAATCTGAAGAACCTTCTTTTGCCACAAAGAACCTTTTATGAAACATTCTTCAGATGTTAAAGGTTCTTTATGGAACCATTTAGACAAAAAAGGTTCTTCAATGGCTTCGTGAAGCACCTTTATTTTAAACAGTCAAAGGTTCTTTAAAGAATTGTCTCTTTCTTACCTTGTTATAATCTGAAGAACCTTCTTTCATCACAAAGAAGTTTTTGTGAAACAGAAAGGTTCTTCAGATGTTAAAGGTTCTTTATGGAACCATTTAGACAAAAAGGTTCTTCTATGGCATCGTGAAGCAGCTTTATTTTAAAGAGTGCAATTATGTATCATGAAGTGGAGGAAAATCTAAATTAAGAGTGACAAAACATCTTACTTTTGACTAATATGTGACCCTGGACCACAAAACCAGTCTTACGTAGCAAGGGTGTATTTGTAGCAATAGCCAAAAATACATTGAATGGGTCAAAATTATAGATTTTTCTTTTATGACAAAAATCATCAGGATATTAACCATTGTGCAACCTTTTTTTATGTTATGAGTGTGTCTGTGTTAATGCCAACTGCATAAAGTTTGACAAAAATGTCCACACTGAAACACATTAAAACTGCATTTTTTTTTAACCAAGGGCCATTTGACTACAATTATGCAATATTTGCTAATAGGCATTCATTTTATCAGCAAGGCTTCAAATTTTACATTTTTAACATTTTTTACTAGATTGTGCCATTTTTTTAAATTTGGCATATACATTTTTTTTTAAAAATCTAACACTACATAACAAATTTAAATGCCTCAAAATTAATGTTGTTGTTCTTCACTGACACACCCAAGAATCTAATAAGCAAAGAAAAATATTATGCTTAGCATTTAATTTATGGAAATTAACTACTATTTTTCATTTTTTCACAAAAAACACCTGTGCCATTATCTATAGATAGAACAGATGCTGGTTAAAAAAATCGACATCAGTGAAAGTGGAAAAAATATTAATAAATCATATTTTTATGTCAGTTTTTGTCCATTTTGCACCTATGTGTAACTTTTTTTTTTTAACACACAAGGGTTAAGTAAAGATCATGTTACATGAAGATATTTTGTACATGTCATACCATAAATATAGCAAAACTGAATGTTTCGTTAGTAATATGCATTGTCAAGAACATCATTTGGACAACTTTAAAGGCGATTTTCTCAATATTAAGATTTTTTTGCACCCTCAGATTCCATATTTTCAAATAGTTGTATTTTGGCCAAATATGGTCCTATCCTAACAAACCATACATCAATGAAAAGCTTGTTCATCCAGCTTCCAATTGTATACATCTCACATATAGAAAATCACATGGCAGAAGTCCTATGACTTCAAACTTATGGTTGATTTGTCGTATTCGAGGAACAATCTTTTCAGTTAAAGAAGTTTAGTTTGAGGCAGAAATACAGTGTTAGCTCATAACTGTAGCTCATCAATTTAATAATGTATTAATTGTTAAACAAATGGATGAGTCACTCAGTGACAATTCACAACTTGTCTTGTGTTATGACTAAAAATAAACTAAAACCACTTTTAGCATGCCGTTTATGATAATCTCTAGCTAGATGTTCTACTTTGCTTACTGATTTTTTTTTTAAGATACGCTTTAAGTAATGTTCTATTAGTGTTTGGTTCATTTGTATAACAATGATTTTGGAAACAGCACATCTCCGCATGTGTCCGGCAGAGAAAATGTGCAAAGTCATGCTGCCATCAACACATCTCTGTAATTTGGTCATTCCACGGAGCATTTGCTTCTCGAGGCAGCAGTGGATCTCGCGGAGTATCGCGATACTTGAGCAGGATCTATTTAAACACCGACCACTGCCGTGAGTTCACACTCATTCATTTGACAGACACACGGATTGTAGATACACTTGAAGGTAAGCAATAATTTGCAAAAACTTTTCTTTCCACTGAAAACGCGTCTCATGCGAAGTAACCGTACACGTTTTCATGCTTTTGTTTATCATTGAAACTATTTGGTGGGTGAGTTTCGTTTTCTGTGACGCGATATGTATTTAGGTTTATGGTGTATCTTTACATAAGTTTGAATTATTGCTGCATTGTGAATTGTTACATTGTAAACTTCTTTCCAAGGCACCTACCTGTTGCACTTCGATTAATGAAAAGTGCTTTCAAGTTTAACTAATTTTATTTTCTCAATGCTTCTGATGTGCGATAAGAACATACCTGAGAGTTAATTTTTTTTAATTTTTGTGTTATTTTTATTTAAAAATTATCATTATACATATGTATGTACATATAAATAGAATTACGTCTACTTTGCTATTACGGAAGTTAGTAACTATTAACACATGGGTTGCAAATTAAGGAAATCTTGACATAACGAATTTAGAAATGGACTTCCTGAACTGACTAACAGCCATATTCTATTCCTTTCTTTTCTGTTCTGTTTAGAACAAGCAGATAATCATAGATTAAAATATTTTGAAATATCGAATTAACGTTTTTTCCTGCAAAAATTTTACTATTATTTATTTTTCTATGTTTTTCATCAAACACATTTTCTTCTCTTGACCATAGTATAAAATGGCAGCTGGAAATGCACGTATTGGCATGCCTGCTCCAGACTTCACAGCCAAAGCTGTGATGCCAGATGGACAGTTTAAAGATCTCAGTTTGTCTGACTACAAAGGTATGACCTTAACTTTTAATGCAGTGAAGAAGAGCTTTCATTACACAAGCAGAATGTAATATGTGAGACATAAACATATATTTAACTGTAAGCAGTATGCATTTATCATTTGTTAAACAAACAAAAAACTGCAAGGAAGTATTGTTAGGAAACTCAGAGGGTGTGACTTTGGATCACACAAATATTTTATTACCGATTGTACACATTGTGTAACATTGTCTATTGTGTACGCCCTGTGCACTTGAGGCAAATGCTTTTCTCTTGCTTACAGGGAAGTATGTTGTGTTATTCTTCTATCCATTGGATTTCACCTTTGTGTGCCCCACTGAGATCATTGCCTTCAGTGATGCAGTCGAGGAGTTCAGGAAAATCGACTGCGAGGTCATTGGTGCCTCTGTTGATTCCCACTTCTGCCATCTTGCCTGGTGAGCATAAAAAGATTAAGAAAAACATGTCAAACTAAAGGGGTCGTTTCACAATTTTCTGTATATTTAATATTTTTCTCTGTCTCCCATTGTTTCTAAAGTTTTCTCAGAGTCTTAGACATAAACTACCTGTTTTATACTGTTGCACGTTTAAGAAACACCCCTTTGAATGTGAAATGAGCAACAGTGATCTTACGTCAGTGTTATTGTAGTATCACTGATATACTATTGTAGCATTTTTAATATTTTGAATTTAATTTTAATATTTTCTTTTAAAGTTTGAATAATTTTTATTGCGTTTTTGCCATTTTTTATTTTTAAACTAAACTAAATGAAAATGAGTTAAATTGCCTTTGCAATTAGTGAAAAAAAAATGTTTTTTAAAATTTTATCTCAGTTAATGTAATTTTTTCATAATGGTTTTAGCTTTAGTTAATGATAATAAACCTGTCTCACACTGGTTTATTAGCGCTTTAACTGTCAATCCTATTTTTGAACATACACATGAGTGCAGTATCCAAACTTAAAGGTGCAATAAGTGATTTCTGCCAAATTATGTTGATATCTGAAAGCACCAAAACAGATACGCCAATACCCCAACAGCACCTCGCCCCTATTTTGATATCTCTGCCCCACGTACATACGCAACCCTGCAGTCAAAAGTGTTTTTCAAAAATTGCTTAGTGCACCTTTACATTGTTATAATTCATTAACGCTTTAGAAAACAGACATAAGGTTGGACTCTTTTTTTTTTTTTAAAGAAGACAGCAGATTATTGCAGAAGTGGAATAATTTTGAAATATATAGTTATATAAGTTTAAATTTACTGTAAAGAAATATTTTACATAACAGGTTTTACCTTATGTTATGTCTAGATGAGTTATGTTCCAAATTTGAAGCTGATATGAAAAAATTGAGGTCCTGTGTCATTTTATTTAGGGTGTTATTGCACAAACTGCCACCGGGTGCCATCCAAACTCCATTGATTTTTTTTTTTTTTTTTTATGAATTTGTCAGAAATTTCTAAATTTATCTGTCAATATTATCTGGATCACAAACAAAATTCTCAGACCTTTCCAACTATATTTAAAATACTGTAATGCATTTTGTAATATGACACTTGACACCACTCACCAAGGGGCAGGAGATGCTAAAAATGTTAAAATGCAGATTTACGAATAAAAATACCATTTTAAAAAGGAAGGCAGCTAAATGATGAATAATTACTTAACTGAACACCTTAACTGCAGTGAATACCAACATTAAAGGTAACAACAAAGTTTCAGACCAACCACAGATCTAATATGAAATTAAAATAAATGCCAACCAGAATAGTGTACATTCTGCTTCATATTACAATATCTTATTATCAAGCATGATGCAGGGCAAGTACATAAGTTTTGGGTGGGTTATCACTTAGAAAAATATAATTTAGAAGATTAGTAAGGAACCAACTTTGACAACAAACTGTGTTCTAAAACAGGTGTCATTTACATGTAAACATGGAAGGTCTAGCTCATAACAGCAGCTTAGTTTTAATAAGTAACAATTTTTTTTTTTTTTTTGACTAGGGAGGATGTAATTCCTCATCATATGAAACCCCTACATTGTGTTCTTTATACTCCACTCATTATATTGACAGTCATTCTGTGCATAAAAACACACTTGGCATTAGTCCTTCTATAGTGCTACAGACAGAGCTGCTCATAAATTAAATAATAAACTAATGAATTATTATTTTTTTTTTATCTGGGTGATCATTACAGGATAAACACACCTCGGAAACAAGGCGGTTTAGGGCACATGAAGGTCCCTCTGGTGGCAGATTCCCTCCGCTCCATATCTCGAGACTATGGTGTAATTAAGGAAGATGAGGGAATTGCATACAGGTATGAAGGGACTATCTAAATCCAATAGAATATTTTGCAAAGTACCATATACACTGTTGATCTTCTTTTTCTTTTTTTATGAATACTCTAATTCTGCAAGGATGCATTTAATTGATCAAAAGTGACATTAAATAATTTTACATTGTTTTTATTTATATTTCAAATACATGCTGAACTCTCTGTCACAGTTTACACAAAAATATTAAACGGCACAAAACTGTTTTCGACAGGGACAGAAAAAAAAAAATGTTTTCCAGCAGATAATCAAATATTAGAATTATTTCTGATGGATCATGTGACACTGTAGCCTGGAGAAATGATGCTGAAAATTCAGTTTTGCATCACAGAAATGAATTACTGCTGAAAATATATTAAAATGGAAAACTGTTGTTTTAAATTGTAAAAATATTTACAGTTTAACTCTATTTTTTGATCAAATAAATGCAGCCTTGTTGAGCCCAAGAGACTTATTTTACCACAAACTTTTAAACAATAGTGTATTTTCTACTACATTGTAGTAATTAATTTTGCCACATAAAATAATTCAGGTCTCTCTTTTATTTTGCTATTGATGTCTTTTTCTCTTTTTTTTCTTTCCTATTTTAGAGGTCTTTTCATCATTGACGACAAAGGCATTCTGAGGCAGATAACCATCAATGATCTGCCAGTGGGCCGCTCCATTGATGAAACCCTGCGCTTGGTGCAAGCCTTTCAGTTCACGGACAAACATGGAGAAGGTACAGCACATTTTCTCATCTTTGTACTGGTGGTGCTTCTAGATTTTTACACGCAGTCAAACCAAAATGTATTCAGACACCTTCAACATTTCTCACATTATCACAGTTTATTCACTATAGTTTAGAAAATGGTAATAAGATATGATAAGAACTCAACAGTTAAACTGTGTCAGAACAAATTAACCTTGATAAGGTCAGATAACTTTGATAGAAAGCTATGGAATGAAACAAGTTTTTTTAAATCAATTTATGGGTATTGTATATCACGGTTTACTTTATTTTGCTGTCCTCACTTACATAAATGTGGATAGCATTGTCTGAATACTTTTTGGTTTGACTGAACTATTCCTTTCATTCATTGTTTTATGTTCCATGTAACATTAAGAAAGTAAAGAGAAATGGGTTTCAATGTCCGCTCATTTTTAAAAATACTTTTTAGTAATATTAAATATAAATTTGTCTTTTGTTGTTGCTTCTTTTCCCTAGTTTGCCCAGCCGGATGGAAGCCCGGAAAAGACACAATTAAGCCCGACGTCCAGCAAAGCAAAGACTACTTCTCCAAACAACACTAAAAAACATACTAGACTGTGCAGCATAGTGTAATGGGCCTGTACAAGGACTATCAACAGAACTACTGGTTAGCCTAGCACATCCATGTAGGAGTGGTAATGAATAATATGTAGTGATATATTGTGAAATGGTATAGATACTCAAAACCACCTGAAATGTATTGTAACATTTGAGCTAGTATGTATAATGTGTCTTATGATCCTTTTTGTTGTGAAAAAAGGGACCAGCTATTGTCACAAATTCTTGCATTTCAAACAATAAACCATTTTTTAAACAATGAACAGTTTATTATTTAAAACTGTAAAATTGAATGACTTTGGTAGCCTACATAAATATGTAGTACTAAAACAATTATTAGTAAATTATTCAGGTAGTTATCAATGAACGCTTCTGTGTTTACCGCCAAATGCGCGTAACAGTGACAGCCTGACAGGTGTCTGTTGCGCGCGTTAATTCCGGCCAGTGTTAGTTTACCTTAAAACATTATCGCTATATTCTCTGCACATTACATAACAATAAACGATATTATTTATCAAATAACAATTTGGTTTACATAAACAACGACAGATACGTCAAGTTAATAACGTACTGAGTTGTTATTAATGCTATAACAGCTTTTGAGGTAATCATTTCAGTGTGAGGAAGCTAGCAGTAAAGTTAGCTCTAACATGGGAACCAGACAGAAGACACTAGCTCAAGAAAAAGAGCTGATTGTTGAGGTGAGATACAGAATCAATGACATTATTAATGTGAACGTAAATAAAAGAATACCCTTACAAAAATATAACGTTACCATGCTACCAAATACGGAGGACGTTTCAACCGTTACAGTAGTTTCAATCGTTTTAATACGTTGGAAGAAGCTTTCTGAATAACAATTCCTTTTGTTATTATTATTGTTATTATCTTATATTAAATTACTATGGTATGTATCAGTTATTAATTTTATGGAGTATATTTGAATACCGCGGTTTTTCTATTTGATACTTTATCTGTACCATGGTAATGTTAGTTTTTGTAAGGGTTTTACTATGGTAAAAATATGTAATATTTACTGTAATGTTTAAAGGAATGCCATGTCCAAGAATGAAAAAAAGATGAATATTTCCAAACCCTCAGGCAGTCCCAGATGTAGATCTGAGGGATGTAGAGTTTGTTTCTTCATCTTGGATGACCAAGAATTTCATTTCTGGTTGAACTACTACTTTAAAGCCACAAAATTATACTTTTATTACATTTGTTGAATTATCATGTATGATAATTATCATGGTATTATTAACAATACACTGTGTGCTCAATTACATGTCTTCAAATGAACATTTGTGTATGTACATGCACTACCAGTCAAAAGTTTTTGAACAGTAAGATTTTCAATGTTTTTTTCTGCTCACCAAGCCTGCATTTATCTGATCCAAAGTAAGTTACAGCAAAAGCAGTAAAACTTTGAGATATTTTTCTATTTAAAATAACTGTTTTCTATTAAAATATATTTTAAAATGTAATTTATTGCTGCGGTTTCAATGCTATATTTTTAACATCCTTACAGTGACATGATCCTTCAGAAATCATTCTAATAGTCAGTAAACATGTATTATTATTATGTCAAAAACAGCAGGTTTCTTTGATGAATAGAAAGTTCAGAAGAACAGCATTTATCTGAAATAGAATTCTTTTTTAACATTCTAAATGTCTTTACCATCACTTTTGATCAATTTAAAGCATCCATGCAACATATAAGTGTTAATTTATTTTCCAAACATCAAAAAAATTATACTGACTCTAAGCTTTGAATTGAATAGTGTATAATTTGTATAAAAGCTTTTTTATTTCAGATAAATGCTGATCTTTGGATCTTTCTATTCATCAAAGAATCCTGAAAAAATGTACTTAACTGTTTTTAAAATGTATAAAATCAACATGTTTTTTTGAAGGATCATGTGACAATGAAGACTGGAGTAATGATACTGAAAATGTAGCTTTGTTCACAGTAATAAATTACATTTGAAAATGTATTCAAAACAGTTATTTTAAATAGTGAAAATATTTTGCAAAATTACTGTTTTTGCTGTATTTTGGATCAAATAAATTTTCGCTTGGTGAGCAGAAGAGACTTCTTCTTTAAAAATCTTTAAAAATCTTACTGTTTGAAAACTTTTGACTGTAAGTGTAAGAGTTCAAAGCACTATTCCTTGTGAAGCTGCTTTAAATCAGTGTTATAAATCAACTATACCCCTGTGTTTCATCAGGCACTGGATACTAAAGCCCAGTCAGTGGTTTTTGTCAAACGCATGGTGGTTATAGCTGTATCCGCCATCACCTATCTGCGTGGGATATTTCCAGAGGACTCCTACAGATCCAGATACCTGGAAGGTATAAGTATACGCGCTCATTTATTAGTGGATGAACATCAGGCTGTTTGAAATATCTCATACAGTCAGTTTTGATGAATGTTCTTCTTCAGATTTGTGTATCAAAGTCCTCAAACAAGATTGTTCATGCCCTGAAGCTCGCAAACTCATCAAATGGTAATTTTATATGTTGGAATTGTAGAGTACATTGCTATATTTGTACATTTTACATGTATTTTTGAAAGTATATTTGTAATGTGTCAAATAAAAATATAACAGTCAGCATAATCATACTGTCCTTCAAGGTTGTTGGGATGTTTCGATGCTTTAGAGAAGAGATATGTAAGTCAAAAGCACCATATTTAGATGTAAATTGATGTTTCTCTTTATTTATTTATTTCTAATCATTATTTTATTCATCTTTATATTTTGCAGCTTCAGATGGTGGTGATTGGGGTCAGTATGCATGATTTAATTTCTATATATTACACATTATTATTTAATTTCTTGTTTATTTTTTGTTTGTTTTAACTGCAGGTACACACAAGCCCAGATGTCAGTCATGTAAGTCTATGATAATTTTTTTTATCATGCGAGGTACAGTGTATAAGAAATATTATAGAATTACAACATTAAATAATTGGTTTTTATATTGTTAAAATACTAAAGCCAAATTCTAAAGAAAGGTATTTCTTTCCAAAAATATATATTTCCTATTAAATTTACTTTAAGGTTTGGACCCATATTAGAATAATGTTGGATGCAAACCATTTTTAAAATATAAGTTAAGGCGTGTATCTTTTTTTATTATTATTTATTTTGTAATTTATTTAAAGAAAACCAAAAACTCAAAAGGCGCAAAGGAATACATAAACAAAAAACAGTACACTTTAAATACACTTGAACTTATCTTTCGAACACTAGTAGGTTCAAGTGTTCTACAAGTGTTGACTAAATACTTTTTTAAATACAGAGATAGTATGCACATTTTAAAAAACACATTTTAGTTCATATTCATGGTGTCCCAAAATAACACGTTTAAGATGTTCTTGAGATTATCCCAATAATTTTTTGCATATTATGGAAGTGTACTTTTTCTGCCAGGGCAATCATATCAAATGATTTGGTTAATATCTTATGTTAACACATTAACTTGTTTCCAGTGCTACATTTTGAAAAGAAATAATATCATTTTTCCAAACTGGCTGTTTTTCTCTAATGTGTTTGTTTTCTCAGCGTGTCATTGAGTCCTACCAGTTTAAGTTCAGATACTCAGAGTGTGGACCACAGATGGACATCCTGAGGTGTAGTATTGTACATTGAAATTTGGACAGTTTTTACTGTATTTTTGATCAAATAAATACAGTCTTCCTGAGCCAGATCCCAAACTTTTAAATGGTATTGCATATAGTTTTGCATGGACAGTATACTGCCAATTTTATTTACATTAAAGGGACGGTCTACCCAAAATTTTTAATTCTGTCATTAATTACTCACCCTTATGTCGTTTCAAACCTGTAAGACCTTCGTTTTTTTTTTAAAACACAAATTAAGATATTTTTGATGAAATCCGAGGGGATTCTGACCCTGCATAGACAGCAACGCAACTCCCACGTTCAAGGCCTAGAACATTCAGTTGTCTTGCTGTCTATGCAGGGTCCGAAAGTTCTCGGATTTCATCCAAAATACAGTTGAGGTCAAAAGTTTACACCCCCCTTTTAGAATCAGCAAAATGTTATTTTACCAAAATAAGAGGGATCATACAAAAAGCATGTTATTTTTTTATTTAGTACTGACCTGAATAAGATATTTCACTTTAAAGATGTATACATATAGTCCACAAAATAAAATAATAGTTAAATTTATACAAAATGACCCCGTTCAAAGGTTTACATCCCCTTGATTGTTAATACTGTGTTGTTACTTGAATGATCCACAGCTGTGTTTTTTCTGTTTAATGATAGTTGTTCATGAGTCCCTTGTTTGTCCTGAACAGTTAAACTGCCCGATGTTCTTCAAAAAAATCCTTCAGGTCTCATAAACAACTATCACTAAACAAAAAACCCCCACTGTGGATGATTCAGGTAACAACACAGTATTAAGATTCAAGTGTATGTAAACTTTTGAACAGGGTCACTTTTATAAATTCAACTATTAATTTCTCATGTGGACTATATGTAAGCATATTTTATGTGAAATATCTTATTCAGGTCAGTACTAAATAAAAGGTCTTTTGAGTTTGAAACGACATCATGAAACAACATATTTATTTTTGCGGTGAACTATCCCTTTAAAGCAAAAACAATCAAAACATCCATTCATTTCACGTACACTAATCCTCTCCTCTTTTCTTCATTTCAGTAATGTTAATGGGGACATGAAAGTGACCTTGGAGGACACAAAGAAAGCTTCATCGCTCCTGATCAGAAAGCTGTTCCTTCTCATGCAAAATCTAGAGTCTTTGCCCACTGGTGTTTACCTCACTATGAAACTCTACTACTATGATGATGGTACAATAAAGCTGCATTTACATCCTTCTGTAGTATGTTGAGTCACGTGGATAAGACCCTTGCTTCATGATAGTTTCAACTAGAAATGTTTTTAGGAAAAAATGAATGTGCTTAGTGAAGCATCTTAAGGACTAATGTGCTTTTGTCTTATTTTAAGTCACACCACCTGAATATGAGCCACCAGGATTCAAGGCAGGTGTAAATGACAGTCTGTGGTTCGAGGGAACTGCGGTGCACTTCAGAGTGGGCGATGTTCAGTCTCCCTTCCACACCATGAAGTTGCGTGTGACGGCAGCACAGAGCCGGCTTGAGAAGCTACAGAAGGCAGGCCAGTTGAGTGAGAACGACATGGAGATGGAGACACCCTGTCTCTCTCAGATCAGAGCAGCAGAAATGGTAAAAAAGCAGATGTTAAACAGGATAAGCTTTGATATGTGTTCACTAGACTGGATTCAGATCATGAAACACTTCTCTGTCTTTTGAAAGGTACACAGAGACTGTGAGCAGGACCTACCCTCTGAAGATGGTAAGTACCAGAAACAGACGTTTTTGTCCAGAAACAAGTGTGCTGCTCACAAACTTAAACGTTTTCGATCACCATCTGGTGGCTTGCTGCAGTATAGGTCATAAACCCTGCCCTCTCTTTGTAAGCCAAACTAAAAAATCTAATTTCACTTCAAATACATTTTTCCCAAAGATGGTTTGCATCATTTAAAGGGGTCATATAATGCGGTTTCTTGTTTTCCTTGGTCTTTGGAGTGTTACAAGCTGTTTGTGCAACTCAACTCTTTTTTGCACCAAATAGTATCAATAACAGCATTGATAAGCAGTATTGGTATCGGTATCAGTATCGATAAAATGTAAACGATACCCATTCCCTACCCTTCAGAGATGCATTCATATTAACCACCTGTCCCCAATTCAATATTTATATATGACTTCCTATACTGTATTTCAAGTATTGTGAACAGTGATCTTGCGCTGCCTGCTACAATATTTTCTCTCTTTGTGTCCGTCTTCAGCGTCTCTGGCCTGTGTTAACGGACGTTTACAGACTTAGTAATATTTCCACACAATTACAATTTGGGCATTTATTAAAATACAGTTTGTGCAGTTCTGCATAAGAGATTAGCCAAAATAAATTTAAAAGCCGATCATGTGTTTGTAGCAAAAATCACCGATTTGGTTCCGATTTGTGGCCGCTCAAGTGGTGCATCTCTAACTTTCTGTCTGTCTATCCAATAAAATCAATCAATATGTAACGGTATCCACAGTATAGCAAAATCCATATCATGGCACAACATAATACCAGTGGTCACGTTAATACCGGTATAGCATCCACCTCTAGATAGCACAAGATGACAGCGGCCATATCTGGGATATTTTGGCTTCACTTTACTATAATGTCAGGAAGTGGAGACATGCCATACATCTTTTTTTTACAGTCTATGGTTTTGATCTTTTGCAGAATCGATTGCACAGTTCAAACAGCCCAAAAAAGCTATAGCAAAGGTAAGTTTTTTTTTTTATAGAGATCTATATTTTTATGTCATGTTTTCATGTTTTCTTATGTCATGATATATTTGCACAGAGGAAGCGTGTCAGAAGCAAAGTCACAAGGAGGAAAAAGACAAAATGCTTTTGAAAAATGAAAAAGTTCGCAAGTTCAGGCAAACTGAAAATGTTTTAAAAGGCTTTTTGCTAATATATCTTTTTAAGTTATTAGTAAATGTCTACTAAACTCTATTTAAAGTATTAAAATGTATTTTTACTAGATAGACATTGACTGAGTAATTAGTTATGGAGAATTCATCCTCCTCATATTCTAGGAGAATTTATGTATTTATTGAGTCAACTTTGTTTGTAGTTGTAGAATGATTAACTGAATGTACCAAACAATGTTACATGACACATCAACCAGTCATTATATGTGAGTTTGAGTTTATACATTAAATAAACAATACTTCACATGACCTTACATGAAATATTCCATAAGCTTTTTTATTATAATGATGCATCGTTTTTGTCATTAGTTAATATTACATGCATAGTGTAAAGCATTCATTCACAGTACAAGCATTGTCTGATACAAAGGCACATTAACCAAAATATCACATTTTAGATTTTTAATAATCACATATAATCTGTTTCTTTAAAATATTGCAGTTTCGCTCATTCAGAATCATACCATCCTACATTACAGGCACTTCATTGTAAAAAATATTCACAGACAGCTGTCATTACTTGACAGAAATTATGTTGGCAGGCTAAACATGGTCCTTTAGTGGTAAACATTAATACTTTTTTAGGAACTGTGCATCTGTCTTAAAGGGATAGTTCAACCAAAAATGAAAATTCTGTCATTAATTACTATACTATATTATTATAAGATCTTCGTTTACCTTCGGAACACAAATTAAGATATTTTTGATGAAATCTGAGAGCTTTCTAACCTTGCATAGACATCAATGCAAATACAACGTTCAAGGACCAGAAAGGTAGTAAGGACACTGTTAAAATAGTCCATGTGACATCAGTGGTTCAAGCTACAAGACTTTATCTGACAATTCTTCATTTACATTTCACTTACATTGCTGTCTATGCAGGTTCAGAAAGCTTTCGGATTTCATCAACAATATCTTAATTTGTGTTCCTAAGATGAACAAAAGTCTTACGGGTTTGGAATGACATGAGGATGAGTAATAATGACAGAATTTTCATTTTTAGGTCAGCTATCCCTTTAAGGACATGTGGGTAATTACACATTGAGATCTTTAATCATTAATCGGTAACCTGAATACACCTGGCTCGTGTTCAGAAAAGACTGTCCACATCACCCATCTCCACCACCACAGTCTTCAACTGGGAGTAAAATTCAATGGTCACCTGGCCATTTTCTCTTCCAATACCTAAAATCAGATCAAATGACATGTTTAATTTGAGTTCAGTGCTTAGTGTTACAGAGCAAACACACAGACAAAAAATGTTTGGTAACTCCACCTGAGGCCTTGTATCCTCCAAAGGGCACCTCCACAGGGGTGATATTGTAGTTGTTGATGAAGCAAGATCCAGCCTGCAGGTTTTCTATAACACGGTGGGCTCTTTTAACATCTCTAGTAAGTCAGAAACAGACAGTAAAGAAAAATATGAGCAATTAGGAAAGAGGAGTATAGATTTAACTTACAGAAATATCACACAAACTATACTACCATTCACAAGATTTTTTTTAAACAAAATTAATACTTTTATTCAGCAAGGAGCAAGAAATTGATCAAATGCAAGAGTAGATAAACTTATATTTTTAATAAATGCTATTATATACACTACCAGTCAAAAGTTTTTGAACAATAAGATTTTTAATGTTTTTTAAAGGAAGTGTCTTTTGCTCACCAAGCCTGCATTTATTTGATCTAATATACAGCAAAAGCAGTATATATTAACAAAATATTTTTACTATATTTAAAAAAAACTTCTTTCTATCTGAATACATTTCAAAATGTAATTTATTTGTGATTTCAAAGCTGAATTTTTAACATTACTCCAGTCACATGATCCTTCAGAAATCATTCTAATATTCTGATTTGCTAAAAAAAAACATTTATTGTTATTATTGTTCAAAACAGCAATATACAATTTTTTCAGGATTTTTAAGGAAGAGAAAGTTCAGAAGAACAGCATTTATCTCACCATTATAAAATGTCATTATTATCACTTTTGGTCAATTTAAATCATCCTTGCTATATAAAAGTATTAATTTCTATAACCCTCCCCCTTTCTATTAATCAAAGAATCATGAAAAAATGTATTTAACTGTTTTAAATATTGATAATAATAATAATAATAATAATAATAATAATAATAATAAATGTCTCTTAAACAGCAAATCAGCATATTAGAATGATTTCTGAAGGATCATGTGACACTGAAGACTGGAGTAATGATGCTGAAAAATTAGCTTTGAACACAGGAATAAATTACATTTTAAAATATATTCAAATAGAAAACAATTTTACAATATTACTGCTTTTTCTGTATTTTGGATCAAATAAATGCACCCTTGGTGAGCAGAAGAGGCTTTTTTAAAAAACATTAAAAATCTTACTGTTCAAAAACTGTTTTTAAATTAGATAATAAATGTTTCTTGAGCAGCAAATCAGTATATTAGAATGATTTCTAAAGGATCATGTGACACTGAAGACTGATGATGCTAAAAATGTAGCTTTCATCAGAGGAATAAATTACATTTTAAAATATATTAAAATAGAAAACAGTTATTTTAAATAGTTAAAATATTTGGATCAAATAAATGCACCCTTTGTGAGCAGAAGAGACTTAAAAAAAAACAAAAAAAATCTTACTGTTCAAAAACGTTTAACTAATGTATCAAATAGACAGTATGCTATATATTGAACTTTGTTAATGTAAGAACAAAAAAAAAAAAAAACATTTCCACAAAAATATTAAGCAGCACAACTGTTTTCAAATTTGATAATAATAAATGTTTCTTAAAAAGCAAATCAGCATATTAGAATGATTGCTGGAGGATCATGTGACACTGCATAACAGGAATAAATTACATTTTAAAATATGTTCAAATAGAAACTATTATTTTAATTTTTTTTTTACTTTTTCACAATATTACTCATTTTACTGTATTTTTGATCAAATAAATGCACCTTTGGTGAGCAGAAGAGACTTCTCTCAAAAACATTAAAACTCCAAATGTTTGAATGTTTGTGTATTAAAAAAAAAACGTCACTTTACTTAGTGAAGACTCCTCCAGCCAGACCCAAGTCACTGTCGTTGGCTCTCCGAAGAACCTCGTCCTCAGTGTCAAAGGACAGAACTGACATCACAGGCCCAAAGATTTCCTCTCTGACACACGTCATGTCATCTGTGCAGCTGTCTGTAAGCAAAACACATTAATGAACACACAACACAGACAGAAGGAAACGAACAGAACAAAAATACACCATTGAATGTTTCCAAAACACATGATCTCAACATCAGCCGCCAACAGTTTTTCAACTCACCGAGCACACATGGTGTCATGTAGTATCCATCTTTTAGTTTAGGATCTGCTGGGGTGAAAGGCTCCCCTCCACAAAGCACTCTGGCTCCCTATCAAGAAAAAGTATAGATTTTAAAACCCATATCATATAATAAACATTATAATCATGCTACTATATGAACAACACCTATACCTCTTTCTTAGCTTGCTTCACATATCCCAGCACCTTGTCCAGCTGTGGTTTGCTGACCAGAGCTCCCATACGGGTCTCATCCAACAGAGGGTCTCCTATCTGGATGGCTTTAGTTCTCCTGACCACCTCTTTCAAGAACTGAGGAAGAATTGAGCTTTGCACAAAAACTCTGGTGCCATTGCTGCACACCTACAAATAGGCAATACAAAAAGAAGTGACAAAAACAATAATGTTACAAACATTTTAGAATTTGACATTTTAATTTGAAGCAATATTGTACTCCTAATAGTGCAGTAGGCTAACTTCTCTTTAGGAAAATTTTATATGAAACAGAGAGGGAGAAAAATGTATGTTTATACTTGACTAGTACAGTACCTGGCCTTGAGACAGGAAGTTGGCCATGAGTGCTCCTCTAACAGCGTTTTCTAGGTCAGAGTCCTCAAAGATGATTAGTGGAGATTTACCACCGAGCTCCAGTGTCACTGGTTTAACCCCTTGGGAGGCCATTTCCATGATCTGTTGGGCCAAAATATGCATTAGAAGTGCATTCCAGGAGAGATTCCACCACAACTACTACTAGTGACTTTCTTAAAAGGGTTCCTTTTATGCTTTTTCACTTTTTCTATTGTTCCTATTATGTTTTTCACAATTTAAGCTAGTGTGTGGTGTGTATGTTTGGGCATAAAAAACATCTACAAAGTTACAAATCTCAAAGTCCACTCCAAAGAGAGAGATTTCGCTTTTGGACTACAGCGTTTGTTTTCCAGAGGCTATGACTAGGATGCTTCAGCGAGCCACAGGGCGGCTCTTATAAACGCGAGCATTCACTAAAGTGTCCGCGAACAGCTCCGGTAGCTGTAGATGGTAAAAGCCTGATAAGTTTTTGTAAGAAAAATATCCATATTTAAAATGTAAGAATCACTTTAATCTAGCTTGTGCTGCTTTGGGAAGGGGAAACACCATCTATCCGGGCACCAACTGCAATGAAGTGGGACTGATAACCAATCACAACACATTTCGTTTTTAAGAAGGCGGACCTTCATCAAACCTGGAACTAATCGTGCCATTTGTGTCAGGCTGGGGAGAAAGCTATTGTAATAATGTAAATTACGTGAAAAATAATGCGTTTTTCGAAACGAGCATGAGAGCATATTCTAGTGCACCCCCAAAACAAAATAAAGACTTACTTTGTAAAAGAGCTTAATAGGACCCCTTTATTAGTGTATAACATCTGATATAATTAACACAACATAGATTAAAGGAATAGTTCAAAAACCTTTTGGAATTTTTTTCTCACCCTTAGGTTATCAAAAATGTAGATGAGTTTGTTTCTTCATCAGAAATCAGGAAAATTACCATGCTAAATTAGGAATTTAGCATTACATCACTTGCTCACCAATAGATCTTCTGTAGTGAATGGGTGCCGTCAAAGTCCAAACAGCTCATAAAAACCATCACAATAACCCACACCACTCCAGTCCAGTCCATCAAATAACATATTGTGAGAGTAAAAGCTGTGTATTTGTAATTAACAAATCTACGATTAAGAAATTTTAAACTTTAAAACTCGTTCTGGCCAAAATATGAGTTCATAATCCAATATAACACTTTCTCCACTGAAAAAGTCCATTTCCTGTTGTCCTGTCACATCAAAATCCATCAACATATTTGTTTAGAACTGTTTTCACTTGCAAATGGTGCTTGATCTGAGTAGATTTCTCGCCTGATTCTGATGAGTTGACTTTTTCAACTGGAGAAAGTAATGGATTGAAGACATTTATCAGGTAGTTTATTACAAATACGCAGCTTTTCACTTCACAAGATGTTAATTGATGCGCTGGAGTGGTGTGGATTACTTGTGGATTATTGTGATGTTTTTATCAGCTGTTTGGAGTCTCATTCTGACGGCACCCATTCACTGCAGAAGATCCATTGGTGAGCAAGTGATGTAATGCTACATTTCTCCAAAATCTGTTTCCCAATTAAGAAACAAACTCATCTACGTCTTGGATGGCTGGAGAGAGTACATTTCTAGCAAATTTTCATTTATGAGTGAACTATTTTTTTTTTTTTTTAATATTAAGCACATATCTGAAAGGGATAGTTTACCCAAAAATGAAAATTCTTTCATCATTTGTGACCCTAGACCACAAAACCAGTCATAGGGTTAAATTTTACAAAACTGAGATGTATACATTATATGAAAGCTCAATAAATAAACTTTCTATTGATGTATGGTTTGTTAGGATAGGACAATATTTGGGTGAGACACAACTATTTGAAAATCTGGAATCTGAGGGTGCAAAAAAATCAAAATACTGAGAAAATCACTTTTAAAGTTGTCCAAATTAAGTTCTTAACAATGCATATTACTAATCAAAAATTACATTTTGATATATTTACAGTAGGAATTTTACAAAAATCTTCATGGAACATGATCTTTACTTAATTTCCTAATGATTTTTGGCATAAAAGAAAAATCAATAATCTTGACCCACACAATGTATTTTTGACTATTGCTACAAATATACCCCAGCGACTTAAGACTGGTTTTGTGGTCCAGGGTCACATTTATACAATCTGTGTTTTTTTTTTTTTGTCCCTCTACTAAAAATGTACGTAACCAACACTTAGAAGCTTCAAAAAGTTATAAAGGATTAAACGGTTTGATTAGTTTCCGACTCTTTCTAGGTTTAAGTCACCTGGAAATCTCTCAGGTCTCATTACAAATATCTTTATGTTTTTAAAGTTAACTAATGCCTTATGGGTTTGGAATGATAGGATAGTTGGGTGAACTATCCCTTTAATTGAGAAAGATCTGTGACAGCACTATTATTACTACTCGAGTCGTCTTACTTTCTTGCCTGTGGGCACACTTCCTGTGAAGGAGACCTTCGCAACAGATGGGTGTTGACACAGCAGAGAACCAGTCTCTTGTCCACCCTGCACCACATTGAACAGGCCCTCGGGAGCCCCGGCCTGTGAATAAATCTCAGCCAGCAGCACCGCAGTCACAGGGGTCACCGGTGATGGCTTGAACACCATAGAGTTGCCTACAACAGAATCAAAATAGAAGACTATAAATGGAGAGTATTAAGATAATCATTTCAGGCACAGATCTACGACAGATCAAGAGGGATCAAAGAGGATATTAAACAAATGGAGTTCAATAGCCTCCTCACCAGGATTACGGTCAAAGATTTTGCTTTAATAGTGCACCAGGTGAAAATTATGAAGTTTTTAACTTGATAAGCTTTGAGCTTTGTTATCTTGTCATTTTAATGCAAAATATCTCAACTGGATTTTGTGTTTCAATGTAGCCCCATGGTTTATGCACGTGGTTCAAATATGGGTCTTTTTTTTTTTAAACAGGAATATCATTCCTTACTTATTTCACCAGGAAAAAAAATTGGAATCAATTTTTTTTTTGCCAGGGGCCTCTCATTGAGTTCACACAGAATGGCTCTTGTAGCATTTAAAACTGATTTATTTACTTAATATTTTATTTTATTTAATTAGACAAAATCATACAGAATTGTATTATTATCTAATTATGAAATGTATTTAATTGGCTTATCAGTCAATACCTTTATTCAAGGTGTAAGTTTTGTCATTCTGTGATTCCGGTATGCTAAGACACACTTATATAACTTATAGAACACATACCACAAGCAATGGCAGGAGCAGATTTCCAGGCTGCAATCTGGAAGGGGTAATTCCAGGCTCCTATTCCCACACACACCCCTAGAGGCTCCCGACGGGTGTATGCAAACGAACCTCCTGGTAGTTGAACATGCTGACCTGAGAAAGAATAGCCCACCTATATAGTCTTGATTCATATTTTAATTTTATGTAAATTACCTGTCAAAAGTTTGAAATAATTCCGATTTTTTTTTAATAATTAAGAAGCTTGTTACTCTCACCAAGGTTGTTTTTTTTTAATACAGTAAAAACAAAAATAATATAAAATATTACATTTTAAAAGAAGTGATTTCTAGTTTAATTTATTTTAAAATGAAACGTATTCCTGTGATGCAAAATCAGATTTTTTTTTTTTACAGTTTTTACAGACGCTAGGACACATTTCTCAATACTTAGATCACTTTTGCAAAACTCTTCACACAGTGAGCACAACAGAAGTCTATGTGGGCTAAACTGAGGATCAATTATCATTGTTTTGGCACAAAATGCATTCAATGACTACATCTCTCAAATTTCATGAATTCTTTTCTCACTCAGACACAACAACTGCCAAAAATCTTCGACGTACAGGACATTTTGCTCATGCTTACATACTGTTTTCAAAACTGTTAAACTTATGTTCAAAACAATAACATAATGCAAAACTGAATAAGACAGCAAAATTCAACAGCAATATTTTATTGAAACATATTTCAAATCTAAAAATGCAGTAGATTAGCATTACTATTGTATCTGTATCAGTGGATGGTGTGTATACAAATTCTTGTATTTTGGAATTACTTAGTGCAAAAAAATAAATAAGTAAACAACATAAAATATTGACGAATTCTGCATCATGTCTGATTCATTCCAGTAACATATATTGCAGTTATAAACAATATATATTGCAATTATAAACAGAGATGTGTCCTTGTTTTACACAAGAAAACACTGTGTAATGCTACATGTTGTTAGTGTTATTTAGCTCATTGTTTTGTGGGTGACAAAGTGTGTTTGTCGGCTGTCAACCTTTGCCAGTGTTCTGGAAGAATGAGTTTATTTGAGACCTGAATAAAGTGTTTTGGTAGTTGTAGTGCATTTTGAATGTGAAATGAACTGCTTTGCCAAGCTGAAAGTCGGATAGGAGAATTGTGTGAAGAGTTTTGCAAAAGTGACCTAAGTATTGAGAAATGTGTCCTAGCGTCTGTAAAAAACGGTAAGCATCATTACTCCAGTCTTCAGTGCTACATGATCCTTCAGAAATCAGTCTAATCAGTCTTGCTGCTTAGTTATCAATTAATAACAATGTTGAAAAGGAGTTTTTGCGACTTAACATTGTTGTGGAATCTATGGTCTTTTTTTCAGGGTTCTTTGATGATCAGAAAGTTAAACAGAAAAGTATTTATCTGTAACAGAAGGCGTTTGTAACATTATAAATGTCTTTACTGTCATTTATGATCAATTTAATGCATGCCGAATAAAAGCGTTAATTTCTTTCCTTTTTTTTGTGATGCCAAATCTAAATTTTCAGCAGTGCTCAATTTTTATTTGGTGCTCAAGAGAAAATATTTTACATAACTGACCCTGTTCAAAAGTTTACATTGATTATTAATACTGTGTTCTTGCCTGAATGATCCACAGCCGTTTTCTTTTTAATTTGGTGATAGTTGTTCATGAGTCCCTTGTTTGTCCTGAACAGTTAAACTGCCCGTTGTTCTTTAGAAAGATCCTTCAGGTCTCACAAATTCTTTGGTTTTTCAGCATTTTTGTGTATTTGAACCCTATCTAACAATGACTGTATGATTTTGAGATCCATCTTTTCACACTGAGGACAGCTGAGGGACTCATATGCAACTATTACAAAAGGTTCAAACACTCACTGATGCTCCAAAATGAAAGAATGATGCAGTAAGAGCCAGGGGTGTAAACTTTTGAACAGAATGAAAATGTGCACATTTAGCTTATTTTGCCTAAATATCTTTTTTCATTTAGTGCTGCCCTTCAGAAGCTCCAGAAGATACTTACATGTTTCCCAGAAGACAAAATAAGTTACATTTACCCTGATATTCAAATTCAAAAAGTTTTCACCCTCCGGCTCTTAATGCATCATGTTTCCTTCTGAAGCATCGGAGAGCGTTTAAACCTTCTGTAATAGTTGTATATGAGTCCCTCAGTTGTCCTCAGTGAGAAAATATGGATCTCAAAATCACACAGTCATTGTTAGAAAGGGTTCAAATACTAAAAAATGAAAAAGGTAAAGGACAAACAAGGGACTCATGATCAATTATCCCTAAACAAAAAAAAAACACATCTGTGGATCATTCAAGTAACAACACAGTATTAAGAATCAAGTGTATGTAAACTTTTGAACAGGGTCATTTTTTTTTAAAATTCAGTTTAAATCATTTTCTCTTGTGAACTACATGTAAATGTCTTTTATATGATATGATATATCGTATTCAGGTCAGTATTAAATAAAAAATAACATGCATTTTGCATGATCCCTCTTATTTTGGTAATGTAATTAACATTTTGCAGGTTCTGCAAGATGTATGCAAACATTTGACCTCAACTGTATATTAAAATACATTTTCAATTGCAATACCATTTCACACTAATGCTGATTAAAATTTTTGCAGCCTTGGTGAGCATAAGAGACTAAAAAATCCTTTTGACCATTAGTGTACATTTTTTTAGTGAAACTTCAGTAATGAAGTTTTAACATTTGGTACTGTATCTTTTGTGAAAATGATGCCAAAACAACTAACCTGAAAGTATGGTGGCTTGTCCTGCAAAATACTCAATGCACATTCTGGCTGAGTCCACGTCTAAACGGGCTTCTGTGATGGACTTGCCATTGTTGATGACCTCAATCTCAGCAATCTCCTCTCTTCTCTTCTATTCTCAACAACAGAGATAACTGACGAGATCAGACTCAGAGTCAACACAACTTAAATCAATGCAGCACTGTTATGCAATATGTTAGGATGCCTGATCAGTGCACTCAAGTCTACCTCAATGAGTCTTGCCGCTTCTAGCATGATTCTGGCTCTTTCCATGCCTGCCAGTTTACTCCACACTGTAAAAGCAGCACTGGCGCTCCCAACAGCGGCATCAACATCTGCGGCGCCACAAGCTTGCAGCTGGCACAAGACACGACCTGTGATACATTCACAAAGATCAGAGATGATAATGTTTTTTAAGAGAACGACATGGTGTTTTAAAAAACTTAATGGTAAATACATAGTGGTCATGTGATGGGGCAAAGTCTGATTGGGCAATGCTTAGCAGGGGGTGAAATGTAGAAAACTAGTTTAGTAAATATATCACCTGTTGCAGGCTCATATATTGGTTCAGATCTGGTTTTCACATCTTTGATGTTGACTCGGCCACCACACCAGAAATTCAGTGGATCTTTGATATGAAGGCTTCCTGAGGAGATGCTCCTGGTCCCGGTGTAGCACAGGGCCCCACAGAGACCGGGGGTCCTGAGAAATCTCAGTAGGGCCATCTTCAAATGCTTTAAAACTGAACTTTGTCCCTCTGGATGAGTGTCAACAAACAGTCTTTTCAGATTTTGCATCCAAACATAGCGTCACAGCAATAAAAATCAAACGGAAACGAGATTTTTCAAAAACTAGAGTTTAACTTATATGAATAACAAGTTCATGGCTAGGTTATTGCCTTAAAACTCTGTAAAATTTAAAAGCAATAGCCTCAGCGGTCCGGTTAAATACAACTTACTACATAGAAAGTATTTCGTTGAAGCTCGAAAATACTAGTAAGAAAGGTTTTGCTGTGACAGACGTTCACTCACCTCTACAGCAGGTCCGACGATTTCAGAATCAGATCAGTCCAGCCATGTTTTAGCGTTTGAGGGCGGGGCTTATACGCGAGAACGACTCCCATTGGTTTATTCTGGATGATGTCATATGACGGGTCCGCAACTGAAGAAAAAAACTAAAAATAAATGTTTAAATATATTAATATTTAAAATATGTTGACAGTACCTGGCTCATTTTGTAGAGCTGCCTTGAAAACATCAATTCCTAAATCCAAACTGAATGCTATTATGGTTACATATGATAAATCATTGAAATATGTTATTTTTTCATTTCATTATATATGGTAAATGTTTATATGGAGATAACGGAAATTCCCTGTCAATAAACCTACCATTTTGGCCTATTTTCCTACATATTTCAATCAAGGCAAAATCTGTTTTCTGCTTCCATTTTATAAATGCTGTTTTATAATCTGTGACGCCAGTTATTTTGACATAGGGACTTGTATGTGGGTCAAAGACAAAAAAGGATTTAAGCATAAAACATCAAGTGTAACACTGCTTTAAAGTACCCCCCCCCCCCCCAAAAAAAAAAAAAATATATAAATTTTCTGTTTAATTTAATTGCATTTTTGTTGTTTTTCTGAGCAAAAAATAAATATCAAACATTTTTCCCTAATTTACAGAAGAAACCCACTAAAATGTCATTCAGTGTAACAACCTTGTCAGGCATATTTACATCAAAAATCAATGTATGACATATTAAAAGACGCCAAATAATAATTAGGTGAAATTGCCACTGTCCTAGGTTTTGCCCATTTGTCAGTAAGAATTTTATACTCATTTTAAACACAACAAAATGTGATATGCTCCCTTATAAATATTATTTTATATATTTTAATATGTACACGTATTTTTGTGCAAGACAGAATTTTTACATAAATATTGTTACACTAACAACATAACATTATTTCAAACAAATTTTGGCATTTTATCCTCCAAAAATGTATTTTAAACCTCAAAGTAGACGCTTTACTTACATTTAATGTGCATAAAATCACGTTTGTAAATGTATTTTGGTGTTGACATCTTAATGACCCATGTACAGAAATATGAATGTAGGAAATTTCTGCATTATTTCCTGAGGAAAAAGCATTGAGTGGGACAGCAGGAGGAGGAGCGCTGTGTGTGTATTATTAGAATAGCGACACACACACACTCTGTGCTCACACTGCAAGCATGGCTGGCGACAGTGAAACACATCTTAACGACAGAGCAGAGAACGACCACAACATCCGACAACCTTTCCTCATCGGTGTGTCGGGAGGCACCGCCAGCGGAAAGGTTTGAGCTTTAGTGTTTATCATTAACCGCACAGACTCCGCCATTATTATGTAGGTTAACGGGGGTTTTCAATGACGCCGGTGCCTCCAGCAAGCGACCGACCGCGTGGCTTTAGTCAGCCCATGATATTCAAAAACGTGATTTAAAAAATACGGCATATTGGATTTTAAAATGTATTCGAGCGTCCATGTTTAAAATGTGTATATCAACACACCTTATAATTTAAAAGCTTTCTATATTGACATATGGCAAGTCTTTTGTTTCATTAAGTTACTCGAAACGCGAAAAGAATTTCAAACTTAAACTAACCGATAACTAGTCATTTGAATTAAGATTTGTTTCAGTGTTCAGATTTGTTTATTATCGGTATAAATGTCAATAACGGAATGCTTTTGTTCCACGTGGCGCAGCATTTTGAAGTACTGAGCGTCCTATTGTTGTTTATTGCTTGCAATCGACCTTGAATGTCTAAATCGGTTATTTGACTTATTATGTTTATTTGTCGCCATGCTTATTTAAAAGCGGTTCGCCTTTGTTTAGTTTTTTTTTTTTTTATTAAAAAAGTGCTACTTCCTCTAAGTAGGTGGGCGAACGAAAGTTGCGGGAACGTGACGTCATAAAAGCGGAGGATGTTTACTTTGGCACGTCTGCCGCATTTTAGCAACAAGGGTTCGTTAATCCTCCGCTGACCTTCATGAGCAGGAAATTTCACTCCCACACCGCTAAACAATTGCCAGTGAGATTGTGAAAAGATTAAACCACGTTGCTTATTCAAAATACGTCTGTTTTATGTTTATAGGCCGTTTTTAAGATATGCCACTTAAGTAACATATTGGCGGAATCAAAACGTCTGTCTATCATAAAAACAAATAGTACCCACTAACCCAGATTTTAAATGCACGCTTGGCCGGTGAATGGAGGCCATGCTTCCCCTCAAAATTTCCTTCTATGGGATACGTGACCACCCCCATGCTGTTCCACCTCGCCACAGTTCACAGCACATGTTTGCACAGACAGAGGGAAAGTTTTTTTTTATCTATATAGCACAAGTTAAAAGGATGGTTCACCATGAAATTGACACTTATGTCATCTTTTGCTCCCCTTTTTACGTAAATATGTTTTAAAAGAATGGTAATCAAAGGCCTGGTTTCATAGACAGGGTTTAGACTAATCCGTTGTTCGATTAGGACATTCAAGTAATTTTTTTTATAAATTTGCCTTGGAAAAAAACACATTACTAGTGTGCATCTTGAGACAAAACAAAGGCACCGATATATTTTAAGATCAGTCAGTTCATGTTTCTTTCAGTTGAAACAGCTCAGACTTTTTTAGTCTGGGACTAGGTTTAAGCCTTGTCTATGAAACTGGAGGAAAAAAGTGTTGATGATAATTGACATCTGTTGTATGGATTCAAAACACTAAGAAAGTCGAACAGGTTTGGAATGACATGAGAACAAGTAAATAGACAGTTTGAATTTTTGGTGAACACTTTGCTTTAAAGGAACACTCCACTTTTTTTTGGAAATGGGCCGAATTTTACCGTTTGAAATCCATTCAGCCGTTCTCCTGTTCTGGTGATATCACTTTTAGCATAGCTTAGCATAGATCATTGAATCCTATTAGACCAATAGCATCGCGTTCAAAAATGACCAACAAGTTTCGGTATTTGTCCTATTTAAAACATGACTCTTCTGTAGTCATCGTGTACTAATGCCGGCGGAAAATGTAAAGCTGCGATTTTTTTTTTTTAGGCACTACACTCCCATTCCGGCGTAATATTTACTGCAGGCGCAGTAATCTCACGCAGCACATGTGCAAATGCTAACCTAGCTGGGAACTAATTTCAGGCGCTGCGTGATATTACTCCGCCTCCTTCGGCCATGTTATGGCAGCAAACTTCCTTGACTATTACACCTGAATGGAAGTGTAGTTCCTAATCTTATCGGCCTAGAAAATCGCAGCTTTATATTTTCCGCCGGTCTTAGTACACGATATAACTACAGAAGAGTCAAGTTTTAAATAGGACAAATATCGAAACTTATTGGTCATTTTGGAACGGAATGCTATATTGGTCTAATAGGATTCAATGATCTATGCGAAAAGTGATATTGCCAGAACAGGAGAACGGCTGAATGGATTTCAAAACGGTAAAACTCAACTTATTAACTCGGGGGGAGTTGGAGTATGAGCCTGTTTCCAAAAAAAGTGGAGTGTTCCTTTAACTGAAATCATAGTCAGAAGAGTTAATTTTCCACTATATCTCACAATAATGCTTAGCTTTGTGATCAAAGCTCTAGTTATTTTAAATAATGACATGGATAATCATATTTAAACATTATTCAAAATATGGGACCCTGGACCACAAAACCAGTCAAAAGGGTCAGTTTTCTGAAATTGAGATTTACACATTATCTGAAAGCTGACTAGGCCTAAATAAGCTTTCCATTGATGTATAGTTTGTTAGGTCGATATTTGGCCGAGATACAACTGTCTGTTTGGAAATCTGTAATCTAAGAGTGCAAAAAATTTTAAATATTGAGGAAATTGGTTTTAAAGTTGACCAAATGAAGTTCTTAGTAATGCGTATTACTAATCAAAACCTAGGTCTGATATATGAATGGTAGGACATTTACAAAATATCTTAATGGAACATGATCTGTACTTAATATCTTAATTATTTTTGGCAAATAACAAAAATGTATAAATTTGATCTACGTTGCTACAAATACACCCGTGCTACATATGCCCGGTTTTGTGATCCAGGGTCTCACATAAAGTTTTCATGTTAGATTTATTAAAATCAGCCAAGATCTCAGTGTGACCTGACCGTTTTTTTAGATTTATACTAAAAGGCCTCCAGCAGATTTTTAAAGGTTTTTCATCATGTTGATAATTTCGAGGCTTTAGTAGTTTGTTTCAAATACGATACATAGGGTTAATAATACAAACACTGTGGTTTCAGGTTGTGTGTATCTGAACTGGGTAGCTTAGAGTTTAGCACTTTCTAAGTGGTTTTATGTTCTCTCTTCTAAGTCTTCAGTATGTGAGAAGATCATGGAGCTGTTGGGCCAAAATAAAATTGACCGTCACCAGCGGCAGGTGGTCATCCTCAGTCAAGACAGCTTTTACAGGGAGCTCACACCTGAACAAAAAGCCAAAGCCCTCAAGGGCCAGTTCAACTTCGATCACCCAGGTACTTTATTTGTCTGAGGGTTGGTAAAGAAGTCAGAAGTTCACTTAAAGATCAGTTCATGTCAGAACAAAAGTTTACAGATAATTTACTCACCCCCTTGTCATTCAAGATGACGTTCGTGCCTTTTTTTTCTTCAGTAGTAAAGAAATTGTTTTTTGAGTAAAACATTTCAGGAATGTTCTCCATATAGTGGACTTCTATGGTACACACGAGTTTGAACTTCCAAAATGCACTTTAAATGGAGCTCCAAAAGGGCTCTAAATAAAGAATGAGGGTCTTATCTAATAAAACGATTGGTTATTTCTACAGTTACAATTTATATACTTTTTAACCTAAAATTCTCACCTTGTCAAGCTCTGCGATGCACGTGTACTCTGGTTTAATACAGTTATTTTGTTGAAAAACTCCCATCTCATTTTCTCCTCCAACTTCAAAATTGCCCTACATTGCTGCAGAAGTACCGACCCAGTGTTTACAAAGTGAACAAGCGAAGAAGGTAAAACAGCATTTTTAAGTTGGAGGAAAAAATCAAATGGGACTTTTTCAACATGTCTTATTAATATTAGTATTAAATCTTAGTACACTGAGTACTCATGCTCATCGCAGAGCTAGAAAAGATGAGCATTAGAGGTTAAAAAGTATATAAATTGTGAGTTTTGTTGAAATTGACCAATCGTTTTGCTTCTTCCTCGGCTGGGATCGTTTAGAGCTTCAAGAGTTTGGAAGTTCAAGCTCTCAGGCACCATAGAAGTCCACTATATGGAGAACATTCCTGAAATGTTTTCCTCAAGAGACATAGTTTCTTTTCGACTGAAGAAAGAAAGACATGAACATCTTTGATGACAAAGGGGTGAGTAAGTTATCTGTACATTTTTGATCTGAAAGTGAACTTTTCTTTAGAAAATGCCAGTGGAGATATTCATGGAGAAAAAAAGACAACGTCTTTGGTTACTATGTTTGGTTACGAAGATGTGTCATTTGGACTACTTTTATGGACGTTCCATATAAAGATGAAAATTATGCTGTCTTTTTGAATAGATTCCTACAAAGAATATTCTGTTCATCAATGTTTCCATCATTCGCAGATGCTTTCGACAATGAGCTCGTCATGAAAACTCTGCGTGACATCATTCAAGGGAAAACTGTGCACATCCCAGTTTATGACTTTGTTACCCATTCCAGGTCAGCGCTGCTCTCTCTTTCTTTTCACAAGTTGCTATTTTTGATATTGTAATGGGTGAATCACGATGGTGAATCATGTTCTCCACACCTCTTACAGGAAGGACGAGTTTGTGACCCTGTATCCAGCAGATGTGGTTCTTTTTGAGGGCATTCTCATGTTCTACTCGCAGGAGATTCGAGATCTGTTTCAGATGAAGCTGTTTGTGGATACAGACCCAGACACGCGCCTCTCGCGAAGAGGTAGATGCACTGTGTGACGTTTTTATTTGCAATTTTTGAGTTTGGTTATAGGTAGTGATTTTTGTCTTTCTCCAAGTAGAGTAAGTCTATGAGCTTTGTTTGTTATTATTTTGTTTTTTCAGTGGTTCAACTCATTTTATACCCAAAATAATGACTTTATTCAACATTTTCTTCTCTTCTATGTATTGGACGAGAGTACCACAACATTAATTAAAAGAACAAAAACTGCACAGCTGCAGGTGTGCAGTGTTGCAGTAAAGTGAGGTTACATTTGATATATATACATTTTGGAGTTATTTATTAATTATTTATTACATGTTGAATTTGTTTTCAAATATGATAGCTTAAAGCATTGTCATTATTGTCGAGAGCACAATTTGAATTGTCTCTGCAAGACACTCTGGCATCGAGCAATGATGCACGTTACTGCATTACGTAAGCAGTTCTGGGAGCCAATCAAGTCGGTGTATCTGATGTAGGCGGACCAAAGGCGAGCTAAGCTGATTACTACATCGCTGCGACGTCCGGAATCATTTAGTAAACATTGAAAGATAGCAACAGATGAACACCAGTTGTTTGAAACGGCTTTGGCCGCTACAATGAACGAATTAGACTCGGCTTTTCATATAAAAGAGGAACAAAAAAACACGCTCGAATCGTTCCTTTGCAAGAAGGACGTTTTTGCTGTTTTGCCGACTGGATACGGCAAGAGTTTAATCTATCAGTTAGCTCCGCTGGATTGTTGTGATTGGTCGTGGCGTTATCCAATTGCGTGCAGTGAGAGTTTCAAATGCATGCTTGGTGCCGCCCCTCCAGTTAGGCCCTTTTCATTGCTCGATGCCAGACCCTTAATCTTAATAGATTAGGGTCTGGACATTTTCCAGGCTAAATGACTGGTGCAGTATCTGAAGAAATTTTGTGCGCTTAGTTAAGTATTACCGTGACATATTTATAAAAAATATGATATAATAATATAATAAATATAAATATATATATATATAATTTTTTTTTTACAACAATAATAATATTTTATATTTAAAAATGTACATATATTAGAGGTGTTCGCTTATGAAATAAATGCAATAAAATACACTACCAGTCAAGGTTTTTAATGTTTTTTAAAGAAGTCTTTTCTACTCAACAAGCCTGCATTTATGTAATCTGAAGTACAGCAAAAACTGGAAATATTTTATAATTTTACTCTTGATGATAATTCTAATTCTGTTTTCAACATAATAACAATTTTTCTTTGAGCAGCAAATTAGCATATTTGAAGGATTTCTGAAAGGTTAATGTGATTGGAGTAATGATGCTAAAAATTAAACTTTGAAATCACAGGAATAAATTACATTTTAAAATATATTTAAAAAGTAAACAGTTTTTGTTGTACTTTGGATCAAATAAATGCAGGCTTGGTGAGCTGAAGATACTTAAAAAAAAAAGAAAAGAAATCTTTTGACTAGTAGTGTAAGTTTAAGTACTAAAATTACTAAAACAGTGAAATATTACAATAGAAATATAAAAATTACAATACAGATTGTCAAAGCTGCTTTACAGTATTAAACTGGAAAATAATTATCATTATGTTAAATATGACTTTTATATATTGTGTATGAAAATCATTAAATAATTCAATAAGCTCAAGTTCCTTTTATTTGTATGTGACATGCTTGATTATTTCAAACAATCAGGCATTTTGATGTAATTTATGAAACACTTTTGCACCAAACTTCCAGCAATAATAGCTTTGAGGTAAATGAGTGTTAAAATTTGGTTATAGCCCAGCACTATATTCTAACTGTGTGTTTCCTTGTTTCTAACAGTGTTGAGGGACATCAGTGAGAGAGGCAGAGAGCTGGAGCAGGTTCTGAGCCAGTACATCACCTTTGTGAAGCCAGCCTTTGAGGAGTTCTGTCTTCCTGTGAGTACCTTTCTGAAATAAACCTCACCTCTCTTAATTACTACTTATAGGCGTTTTTAGGTGAAAACGTATTTGTATTACTAACTTGAAACCAACTGCTACTCCATTTTTGTGCCGTAAATAATCTTTTACATTTATATTTGCAGACCAAAAAGTATGCAGATGTCATCATCCCCCGAGGAGCAGACAATCTCGGTGAGTCCCTAGTCAGGTATTTAATATGAAATGCACACTGCAGAGATATTAAGTAACTTGATGTTTTTATCTACTATTCTCTTTAGTGGCTATTAATCTGATTGTGCAGCATATTCAGGATATCCTGAACGGAGGATTCACCAAACGACAGAACGGTTTTCAGAACGGCCAGGGAACCCCCAGACAAAGACGGACATCCGAGTCGAGTCGACCTCACTGACCTTACTGTAGCCCTTCCCTCCATTGAGGAGAGGGCAGAACTGAATAATACCAGTGTACATCCCATTCATCAAATAACAATGAAGGGATGCAGGAGCTGAAATGCCTTTGTTATTGTCACTATTGAATTTTGCATTTGAAATGTTGTGGTTGTGAATAATTGTTTGCCGTTACAGGGTTTTGAAAGTGCTATATGTTTGTTGGAAGGTCTGATCTCACACTCAGCCTGTCCTGTCAGCATTGTCTAACTGCTTTCTCAGCTGCTCAGAAAATAAATGAATAGTATGGAACGTTTTGTCAAGACTGGAAGTAGAGACAACTTTTGTTTGCAGTGCTATTTGCATACATACTTGAAGTCAGAGCTCAGGTTGGGTGGGTTCCATCCACAAAAGAAAAACCCTAGTACCTCATATTTGAGGACCTTTTACGTTTGTGTGATTGAAGAGATGTGTGGTTTCGTAATGATGGCAATATGGTACGGTAGCATTTATATTGTCTCTTTGTAGATTTCTAGTTGAATGTCAATCTTATGTGGTTCTTACAATTGTAGTGTTTTGTACATTTGACGTGACACTTTGTCATGTTTTTTGACTATATTTACAATATCTCAGTGTGCATACAGAGTATTTTACCCCAATTACTACAGACCCAATTCCCAGATAAAGTCAGGGATTACATTAAATACCTCGAACACCATTATTAACACCAAAAAAACAGATTACTTGAATTATAGTTGTTTTAGTAACCCTGTGCAAACTACTTAAGTAAGCCTGTGTTTACTTTCCCCCGTAATTTTCTACGATTTTTTTTCACTGGATTACTTATATACGTCTGATTTTGTTGATGAATAATCCATTACATCGTGGTGGAATAAAATAATAAAACTATAAACTGTTTATGCGTCTTTGTTATACTCTTTCACATCGTGTCGTACGTGTAATACCCCGTATGTCCGCTAGGCGGAGCTGCTTTAGTGGCATCCGTCGAGTTCTTTATACGTAACTGGATGACGTGAGGCAGCAGAGGCGTGGCTCAATATGGGGGTATGTGTGTAAAAGCACTGGATACTTTAAATAAATATCAATGAATAGTCGTTCAACTAACTATTTACTTTTGTTTATAGAAATTTGGATTGCAGTTTAAAGCCACTTTGGAAAACGTTACAAACGTGAGGCCGGAGGGAGATGATTTCCGCTGGTATTTAAAGGTAAAGTGTGTTCGTGTGACATGCTGTCAGTGGATTGACTGTATTAGCAGACACAGTTACAGTTGTTTTGCGCACAGAAAATAATAATGCTGTAAGCAGTTGACTGTTTTTAATGGAAAGTGAGAAAACTATGTACTCAAAATATAGTTTTGAAACTAAAAATATAACTGAAACTCGTGTATTAAATGAATTCAATGCACACAGACTGAAGTAGTTAATCTCAACAAATTTGAATACTTCATAAGACCAATAAAAACATTTTTAGTGCATTGTTGGCCTTCTGGAAAGTATGTTCATTTACTGTATATGTACTCAATATTTGTTAAGGGCTCCTTTTGCTTTAATTACTGCGTCAATACAGTGTAGCATGGAGGTGATCAGTCTGTGGCATTGCTGAGGTTGTATGGAAGCCCAGTTTTCTCTGACAGTGGCCTTCAGCTCATCTGCATATTTTGGTCTCTTGTTTCTCATTTTTCTCTTGACAATACCCCATAGATTCTCTGTGGGGTTCAGGTCTGGTGAGTTTGTTGGCCAGTCAAGCACACCAACACCATGGTCATTTAACCAACTTTTGGTGCTTTTGGCAGTGTGGGCAGGTGCCAAATCCTGCTGGAAAATGAAATCAGCATCTTTAAAAAGCTGGTCAGCAGAAGGAAGCATAAAGTGCTCTAAACTAATTTTTAAATGGGTGCAGTGACTTTGGTTTTCAAAAACACAGTGGACCAAAACCAGCAGATCACATTGCACCCCAAATCATCACAGACTGTGGAAAATTAACACTGGACTTCAAGCAACTTGGGCTATGAGCTTCTCCACCCCTCCTCCAGACTCTAGGGCCTTGGTTTCCAAATGAAATACAAAACTTGCTCTCATCTGAAAAGAGGACTTTGGACGTTTTCTGTGGTTCAGGAGAGGCTTAACAAGAGGAATACAACAACTGTAGCCAAATTCCTTGACACATCTGGATACCTTGATCCCAGCTTCAGTCCAGTCCTTGTGAAGTTCACCCAAATTCTTGAATCAATTTAGTTTGACCAGCCTCTCAAGGCTGTGGTTCTCTCAGTTGGTTGTGCATCTTTTTCTTCCACACTTTTCTCTTCCACTCAACTTTCTGTTAACATGCTTGGATACAGCACTCTGTGAACAGCCAGCTTCTTTGGCAATGAATGTTTGTGGCTTACCCTCCTTGTGAAGGGTGTCAATGATAGTCTTCTGGACAACTGTCAGATCAGCAGTCTTCCCCATGATTGTGTAGCCTAGTGAACCAATCTGAGAGACCATTTTGACGGCTCAGGAAACCTTCGCAGGTGTTTTGAGTTGATAATCTGATCAGCATGTCACTATATTCTAATTTGTTGAGTCAATTGGTGAGTTTTGTTAAACGTGTGCCAAATCCTGACATTTAAAAGAACCAAAGACTTAAACTACTTCAGTCTGTGTGCATTGAATTTATTTAATACACGAGTTTCACAATTTGAGTTGAATTACTGAAATAAATCAACTTGTAAATACTTGTATACTACTTAGAATCATTCATAATGTGATGAATACTGATAATGTACTGATAATTGTACTGAAAACTGAAATTTAATAACTGACTTCTGTCCTTGCAGCTTAAATGTGGGAATTGTGGTGAGGTGTCGGATAAATGGCAGTATATCACCTTACTGGTAGGTTGCAAAGTGAGGGACATGTGGCCAGTAACTGGTTTGCATCATCTACTAATATTGTTGCAAGATGTTTTGATGCTTTTTACAGTAAAGATCAGTGTTGGGCAGTAAGTAGTTACTTGTAATTTAGTTACTGTAATAATATTACTTTTTGCAGTAATTAGTAGTGTAACTAATTACTAATAAGATTTCAGTAATAATCTTACAGTTACCATCCATAAAATAGCTTAGTTAGTTACTTAGTTACTTTTGATCATAGATGCATTTTATTTTTAATTTAGTACTGACCTGAATAAGACATTTCACAAAAAATATGTTTACATAAAGTCCACAAGAAAAAGTAGTAGTGAATTTATAAAAATGATCCAGTTCAAAAGTTTACATACACTTGATTCTTAGTACTGTGTTGTTACATGAATGATCCACAGTGGTTTTTTTAAGTGATATTTATTCACGAGTCCCTTGTTTGTCCTGAACAGTTAAACTTCCTGCTGTTCTTCAGAAAAATCTTTCAGGTTCTTTTGTTTGTTTGTTTTGTCAGCATTTATGTGTATTTGAACACTTTCCAACAGTGACTGTGTGACTTTGAGATCCATCTTTTCACACTGAGGACAACTGAGGGACTCATATGCAACTATTACAGAAGATTTAAACACTCAATGATGTTTTAGAAGGAAAAACTATGCATTAAGAGCCAAAGGTGTTAAAAACTTTTGAACGGAATAAGGATTTGTACATGTTATAGAATAATAGAAATAAACATCTGTATAGTGATCACTTTTCCTCACTTCAGGACAGTATGCCATTGAAAGGAGGACGAGGGAGTGCTAGCATGGTGCAGAAGTGCAAGTTATGTTCTCGGGAAAACTCCATAGGTAATCAACCTACTAGCTATTAAATGTGGTGATAAAATGCTCCTGATAGTTTGCACAATAATATCTTCTTTTGTATACTTTTGGTTGGGTAAGTGCATATGAATGGCTTATTGGTCTTAACTGGATGTCTTTCTGTTTCCAGATATCCTGAAGGACACAATTACACCTTACAATGTAAGACAGACTACATGTTTTTTTGTTTTGCAAGCCACAATGTACCAAATGAAGAATGCAGTTGCATAAACTGCTGTTCAAAATTTTAAATGTTTTTTAAATAAGTCTTTTCTGCTCATCAACTTTGTGATTATTTGATAAAAAAATACAGAAAAAAACAGTAATATTGTGAATTATTATTGCAATTTAAAATGGTGGTTTCTATTTTAATATACTTTAAAATAGAATTTATTCCTGTGATACAAAGCATCACTTTTCCGGGATCTTTAGTGTCACGTTTCCTACATTGATAATACATCAGCATATTAGAATGATTTCTGAAGGATCATGTGACACTGAAGACTGAAGTAATGATGCTGAAAATTCAGCTTTGCATCACAGAAATACATTTTTTTTTATTTTAAAGTACATTAAAATAGAAAACTGTTATTTTAAATTGCAATAATATCTCACAATATTACTTTTTACTGTATTTTTTATCAAATAAATGGAACTTTGATGACTTCTTTAAAAAACATTAAAAAGAATCATACTAATCCCAAAGTTCTGAAAGGTAATGTATATTATTTGCTCAGTTGTGCCAGTATATGTATTTTCTCATCTGAAGGCAGAAGACAGTGAAAGGTTTAAGACAATTGTCCAGTTTGAGTGTCGAGGCCTGGAACCAGTCGATTTTCAACCACAGGTGAGATATTCCTATGGTATAGTATAGTGTATATTTGTAAATGAATAAAAGTATTGATTCAGCAAGGACACATTAAATTACTCAACAGTGAAGACATTTACAAAAAAGTTGTTACCAAAAATATTTATTTTCAAATAAATGCTGCTTTTTTTAAACTTTAAAATGATAAAATAATCCTGAAAAAAAGGTTTTGGTCTCCACAAAAATACCTTTTTTAGCATTATAATAATAAGAAATGTTTCTTGAGCAGCAAATCAGGATATTTGAATAATTTCTGCAGGATCATGTGAAACTGAAGACTACAGTAATGACGCTGAAAATGTAGCTTTGCATCACAGAAATAAATTATATTTTAAAATGTATTTAAATAGAAACAGTTTTTGTAGTATTATTCAAAATATTTCTATATTTTATTATACTGCCCTCCAAAGGCAAAGTGCAGTAACTACGCCAACACTGAAACTGAGAAAAATGCCTTTAAAGATTTTACAACAGCTAGTCAAACATGTTGAAACTCTCATCTCTAATCTGTCATCTCTGAAACGGGACACAATTGAACCAGGAGAGTTTGCCACAAGACAAAACAGTTGTCACAAAGTCCATTTTAAGCCTTAACTGAATTTTGACCAAATGTGTAGTTACTGCTTTTTGCCTTTGGAGGGCAGTATAGTTTGATTCACATAATTGCAGCCTTGGCGAGCAAAGACGTATTTTAAAAGCATAAAAATCTTGCGAACCCTAAACTTTTAAATAGGGCTGTATATAATTATACAGTTGTCAAATGTTCTTCAGAAACTTTACTCTAATCTACAGTGCCTTGCAAAAGTATTCATACCCCTTCATTTTTTTCACACTTTGTTGCAGCATTATGTTAAACAGCATAATGACAAAGCACAAAACAGGTTTGTAACAACTTTGCAAATTTATTAGAAATAAAAAACTGAAAAGATCCCGTTTCTGGGACACTCGAAATTTAGCTCAGGAGCATTCATATTGCTTCTAGATGTTACTACACTTCGAGTGGAGTTAAACTCTGGCAAATTCATTTGAATGAGTATGATTTAGAAAGACACACACCTCTCAGAAAAGGTCTAACAGCTGAAAATACATATCAGAGCAAAAACCAAGTCCTGAGGTTGAGATAACTGCCTGCAGAGCTCAGTGACAGACTTGTGTTAAGGCAATGATCTAGGGAAGAGTTCAGAAAAAATCTGCTGCATTGAAGGTTCACAGAAGCTTGAAGCCTCCATTATCCATAATGGAAGACGATTGGAACAACTAGGACTCTAGAAAATGTCTGCCAGCCCCCAATCCAAGCTGACAGAGCTTGAGAGGTGAAAAGGTGAGGCAAAGAATGGCAGATAATTTACAAATGCAGATGTGTAAAGCTTGTCACATCAGACCCAAAAAGACTTGAGGCTGTAAAGGTGCTTCAACTATGTACTGAGTTAAGGGTATGAATACTTATGCAATGTACTTATTTCAGTGTTTTATTTTTAATAAATTTGTAAAATGTGCAAATCTGGTTTTTGCTTTCTCATTATTATGGTGTATGGAGTGTAAATTGATGTGGGGGAAACTAATTTAAAGCAGTTTAACATAATGCTGCAACAAAACAAAGTGTGGAAAAAATGAAGGGGTATGAATACTTTTGCAAGGCACTGTAAATAAAACATAAACATTCACCATTTTATTTTACAGGCTGGTTTTGCTGCTGGCGGAGCAGAGACAACCACCCAGTTCCCTGAAATCAACCTGCAAGAGAAAGTAAGAATTCAATTCTCTCAGTCAAATCACACTTTCCAGTTCATTCAGGAGATCGTAACAGTCTCTCTTCCATGTTTCAGGACTGGACAGACTACGACGAGAAAGCCAATGAGTCTGTAGGGATCTATGAGGTCACACATCAATTCATCAAGTGCTGAAAAATAAAGAGGTCTGATTGAGGAACAACTGGCTGGTTGCTGAATGAAGTTTTAAATTGACTTCACCACACACTTGTTAGTCAGTTCTGATTGGGATTATGCTGTGCGAGAAGGACAATAAGTTTGGTTATACAATTCTACAGTAATAAAGTATGGCATTATTGGATAGTTTTTGTGTGTGCAATTTTATTTTATTTTATTTTTGGTAAAATGATCTAGAAAAGGAGAAGAATATATATTTACATGCCATTATGGGATATTAAATAATGAATTATACATATCTTGGGTGTAATAATTATACAAAAACCAATAGATAGCACACAGAATTTTCAAATGAATGCAAATAAAGCCAAATGGCAGTAAACATAGATTCAATATTCTGTTATATTTATATGTCACATATCATGATATATAAAATGTATAACATATATTTTAACACTGATTCCCTAAAAGTTACTAATATTTATATTACTCTTACTTTTAATAAAACACTTTAGATTAGAACACATATTCACTATTGAGTTTTCCCTCAATAATCTCCTAATTACTGCTAATTGATAGTAAGGTAGTTGTAGCAGTTACATTTAGGTATAAGGGATCTAGACAATTAGTAAAAAACAATGTAAGATAGTACATTGTTATAGTAATAGTGTATGCTAATAAGCAACTAGTTAATAGCGAATAGTGTTCCCTAATCTAAAATGTTACCTTGTACTTTTACTATTTAGAATTTTATTAGTAATAAGTGTTAGTTTGTTACTGTTAAAAGGTTTATCTTGTTCATTTTAATTGCTTTAAAAAAACATGAAATGACTAGTCAGAATATAGCTATTGTTAAATTAAAACTGTACTACTAAAATGAAAATCTTATACACTAGTGTCTAAAAAATAGGTACTAATAGCTAATGAATAAGTTGTTGAGGTCAAAAGTTTACATACACCTTGAAGAATCTGCCAAATGGTAATTGTTTTACCAAAATTAGAGGGATCATACAAAATGCATGTTCATTTTTATTTAGTACTGTCCTGAACATAATATTTAACATAAAAGAAAATGTAGTCCACAAGAGAAAATAATAGTTGAATTTATAAAAATGACCCTGTTCAAAAGTTTACATACACTTGATTCTTAATGCTGTGTTGTTAACTGAATGATCCACAGCTGTGTGTTTTTTTGTTTAGTGATAGTTGTTCATGAGCCCCTTGTTTGTCCTGAACAGTTCAACTGCCTGCTGTTCTTCAGAAAAAAAATCCTTCAGGTTTTAGTGATTCTTTGGTTTTTTAACACTTTTGTGTATTTGAAACCTTTTCAACAATGACTGTATGATTTTGAGATCCATCTTTTCACACTGAAGACAACTGAGGGACTCATATGCAACTATTACAGAGGATTCAATCGCTCACTGATGCTTCAGAAGGAAACATGATGCATTAAGAGCCGGGGGGTGACAACTTTTTGAATTTAAAGATCAGGGTACATTGAACTTACTTAGTCTTCTGAGAAACATGAAGTATCTTCTGTAGCGTCTGAAGGGCAGTACTAAAGGAAAAAAAAGAAGATATTTAGGCAAAATACAAAAAACGTATACATCTTCTTTCTGTTCAAAAGTTTACACCCCTGGCTTTTAATGCATAATGTTTCCTTCTAAAGGAGCAGTGCCTGAACCTTCTGTAATAGTTGCATATGAGTCCTTCAGTTGTCCTCAGTGTGAAAAAAAAGATGGATCTCAAAATCATACAGTCATTGTTGGAAAGGGTTCAAATACACAAAAATGCATCAAAACCAAAAAATTTGTGGGACCTGAAGGATTTTTCTGAAGAACAGCGGTCAGTTTAACTGATCAGGACAAACAAGGGACTTATGAATCACTATCACTAAACAAAAACAAATAACAGGTAACAACACAGTATTAAGAATCAAGAGTATGTAAAGTTTTGAACGGGGTAATTTTTTTATTTTGTAATTTGACTATTATTTTCTCATGTGGACTATATGTAAATGTCTTTTTTATATGAAATATTGTATTCAGGCCAGTACTAAATATAAAATAACATGCATTTTGCACGATCCCTCTTATTTTGGTAAAATAATTAACATTTTTGCAGATTCTGCAAGGTGTATGTAAACTTTTGACCTAATTATTATCACTACTTAAAGGAGTAGTTCACTTTCAGAACAAAGATTTACAGATAATGCACTCACCCCCTTGTCATCCAAGATGTTCATGTCTTTCTTTCTTCAGTCGTAAAGAAATGATGTTTTTTGAGGAAAACATTTCAGGATTTCTCTCCATATAATGGACTTCTATGGTGCCCCCGAGTTTGAACTTCTAAATTGCAGCTTAAATACAGCTTCAAAGGGCTTCTAAACGATCCCAGCTGAGGAAGAAGGGTCTTAATCTCTACACAGAGTACACACAGAGCTAGAAAAGATGAGCATTTGAGATTTAAAAAGTATATAAATTGCAATTTTTTTTAGAAAATAACCAATCGTTTTGTTCGATAAGACCCTTCTTTCCTTGGCTGTGATCGTTTAGAGCCCTTTGATGCTGCATTTTGGAAGTTCAAACTCGAGGGCACCATAGAAGTCCATTATATGGAAAGAAATCCGGAAATGTTTTCTTCAAAAAACATAATTTCTTTATGACTGAAGAAAGAAAGACATTAACATCTTGAATGACAAGGGGGTGAGTACATTATCTGTAAATTTTTGTTCTGAAAGTGAACTACTCCTTTAAGTAACTATTATCAAAGACTATAGACTATATACCCTTGCCTTAAAGGGACTGTGCTATTATCTAATGAAAAGTAATACTAAAATTTACAAATATACTATTAGAATATTAGAATAGATATTACTATCAACTTAATACGTTTTAAGAAATAAATGTTAAAACAGCTTGTCAAATTATCATAAACATAGATTTCAACCTTTTTACATAAAATGTTAACCTAAATAATGATTTGACTGTCCATGGCTGAGGATTGAGCGCCATCTGTGTGACATTAGCAGCGCTGCACCCATTGGTTGGTGTGTGTTTGGGTTTATAATCAGCTGCTGCTGTTTAGTTTGAGTAGTGAAGTCCATTTGAGCTGTCACAACGCAAACCTGAAGATGGCTGCTGCAAGAAATAGGGTTTTTGTTATCGGGGTGGGAATGACAAAGGTAAACTCATCGATTGCATTGATATTTGCGATTTGTAATTGTCTGGTTTGCTTGTAGCTTGCTCGCTACACACTGTAGTGAAGTTAAGGACAAATCCTGTGGGAGTTTATATCTTAAAACGAACTAGATATATATATATATAAACATTCAGTGACTTTGAATATAATATGTTTTAGTAAAATATTGCATGGAGCATGTTGTTTAGTTATGCGCTGTACAGTAACTAGCCTTGTTGCTAGTTGCCTGATGTGGATGTCCAGTGCTATGAATAAAGTGTTTTATCGCCATTAAAAAGAGTTATGCAATCTTGTAAAGTTTCTTATCAGTGATTGACTGTGCAAGTGACTCTGATCTAGCATTGCACAGTGCTAAAGTCCTTCAGACCTTCACAGAAAGGCAAAGATAATCGGTAAATATGGCCCTGAATTAAATGTGCCATAGGTTACTGTGCAAGATGATGAACGTGGGTTACATAATCTGAAATCTTAGTTCAACGTTACATTATGCTCATAGATTTCAAAGTAACATTGAAAAGAATAAATATGATTAATATTGCGGCCCCTAGTGGCTCGGAAGTACTTTAGTTAGTTTTACTTTTTCTTTACTTTTTTTTAAAAAGTACTTTTACAAGTACAAGAAGAGCTTTAATGAAATCAACCACAATTATTTTCATATTGTATTAGGTGTTTAAACGCTATATATTTTATAAATATGAATGCACACTATTGAAAATTCAGTTATCTTTTTACTCAAAAGTTTAAAAAAAATTCTCTTTTGCTCACCAAGGCTGCATTTATTTAATCCAATATACAGCAAAAGCAGTAATATTGCAAAATATTTTTACTATTTAAAATAACTGCTGTCTGTATGTTTTAAAATTTAATTTATTCCTGTGATCAAAGTAAAATTTTCAGCATCATTACTCTAGTCTTCAGTGTCACATGATCCGTCAGAAATCATTCTAATATGCTGATTTGCTGTTTAAGAAACATTTTGGATTATTATTATTATTATTATCATCAATATTTAAAACAGTACCAAAAACAGTATTTTTTTTTCAGGATTCTTTGGTGAATAGAAAGATCCAAAGATCAGCATTTATTTGAAATAAGAAGCTTCTGTAACATTATACACTATACCATTCAAAAACTTAAAGTCAGTATAATTTTTTAACATAATAATACGTTTTTTTGAGCAGCAAACCAGAATATTTGATTTCTGAAGAATCATGTGACTGAAGTAATGATGCTAAAAGTTCAGCTTTGAAATCACAGGAATAAATTCAATTCTAAAATATTTTTAAATAGAAAACGGTTGTTTTAAATAGTAAGACAATTCTAAATTGTCATATTTTTCCAAGTCATATTTCAGTGATATTTGTCCTCTTTTTTTCAGTTTGAAAAGCCGGGTGCGAGGGACATCGATTACCCAGACATGGCCAAAGAAGCAGGTGCAGTTGATGTTGACCTTGTTCAAATGTTTAGGTCATTGCATTATTGAAATATGAATATTTTTGAATCCTTTCTGTTGTGGCACAGGACAGAAAGCACTGGCGGATGCTGGGATCAAGTACAGTGCTGTACAGCAAGCGTGTGTTGGCTATGTGTATGGTACGTTATACTTACTGTCAATACTGGATATAGTAAGACATGTCAACAGGGTTTTATGTGTTACACTTTGACTGTCATATGTTCTCTGATGTCAGTGTTGAATTTATGTGGGTTTTCTGTATTTCTTTAGGTGACTCGACATGTGGCCAAAGGGCTATTTATCACAGTCTGGGTCTGTCAGGGATCCCAATAATCAATGTCAACAATAACTGTTCTACCGGCTCCACAGCGCTGTTTATGGCCCGTCAGCTCATTCAGGGAGGTGAGAATGTTACTAAAATCTGCTGGAAGCTAAAGACTGTACTGTTGTAGAATTTATATTTTAATTATTTATTTACATTAGTCAACATTTGAAGTGGATCAAAACCAAACCAATACCCGTTCTTGCCTTAGGACAACTTTAATGACCTTTTTTGATCCACTTCAACTAAAAAATACTACTGTGTTTATTTATTAAATGTATTAAATTTTATTATTATTACTTTTTTTTTGCAAAACTATGGTGTTGATCTTTTATTGAATAGTAATAGTATAATTTAAAATAATATTAATATAAAAAAAAAAAATAACATACGACCTTTCAGAAGTTTAGGGTTGGTCTGACTTTAAGTATGTGTGTTTTAAATTTCTAATAATTACCAAGGCTGCATTTATATGATCAAAAACAGTACAAACAATGCTGTTGTGAAATATTATTACAATTTAAAAGGACTGTTTCCTGTTTGAATATTTTTTTAAATATATAAATTTATTCCTGTGATGGTAAAGCTAAATTGTCAATTTTCAGCCCTTATTAAATAAAAGTATTCATTTATTATTATTTTTTTTTTATATATATTTTTTTTAAATCTTACTTGCCTTAGACTTGTGAATGGTAGTGTATCACAATTTTCAGCAAAAAAGACAATTTTCTATGTTTTTGAGCACCAAATGAAGATTAAGCACTGCTGAAAATTCACATTTAAAATTTTAAATTCAAATAAATTACATTTTAAAATATATTCAGTATATTCAAACAGAGAAAACAGTTGCTTTTACTGTATTTTTGATCAAATAAATGCAGTCTTGGTGTGCAAAAGAGACCTCTTTCAAAAACATAAAAAAAAAAAAATATTTCAAACTTCTGATATAATATACAGTCAAGCCCAAAATTATTCATACCCCTGGCAAATTCTGACTTAAAGTTACTTTTTTTCAACCAGCAAGTTTTTTTTTTTTGATTAGAAATGACACAGACGTCTCCCAGAAGATAATAAGACGATGTACAAGAGGCATCATTGTGGAAAAAAATATTACTCCTCTTTTATTTACATTTGAACAAGAAGTGGCATGTCCAAAATTAGTCATACCCTTCTCAATAATCAATAGAAAAGCTTTTATTGGCTTTTACAGCAATCAAACACTTCCTATAATTGCTGACCAGCTTTTTGCATGTCTCCACTGATATTTTTGTCCATTCATCTTTAGCGATGAGCTCCAACTCTTTCAGGTTGGAGGGTCTCCTTGCCATCACCCTGATCTTTAGCTCCCTCCACAGATTCTCAATTGAATTTAAGTCAGGACTCTGGCTGGGCCACTGCAAAATGTTAATGTTTTGTCTGCTAACCATTTCTTCACTACTTTTGCTGTGTGTTTTGGGTCGTTGTCGTGCTGAAATGTCCACTGGTGCCCAAGGCCAAGTTTCTCTGCAGACTGCCTGATGTTGTTGTTGAGAATTTTGATGTATTGCTCCTTTTTCATGGTGCTGTTTACTGTGATTAGGTTCCCTGCTCCACCGGCTGAAGAACACCCGCAAAACATTAGGTTCCCACCACCATGTTTGACAGTGGGGATGGTGTTCTTAGGGTTAAAGGCTTCTCCTTTTTTACGCCAAATGAAGGCTACATCATTGTGGCCAAACAATTAATTTTTTGTTTCATCTGACCATAAAACAGAAGACCAGAAGTCTTCTTCTTTGTCCAGATGAGCATTTGCAAAGGCCAAGCGGGCTTTTGTGTGCCTTATCTGGAGAAGTGGTGTCCTCCTTGGTCTGCGTCCATGGAAAAACATCTGTGATTAAAACAGCTGTTCCCAATGAATCAGGGTAATTAGGATGCTTTAGAACAGCTTGGACTATTGGGAATGGTATAGAACTTTGGATTTTCCCATAGACTGTGACAGTTTGCAAAGGGTGTGAATAATTTTGGACATGCCACTTTTTGTTTAAATGTAAATAAAAGCTGAGAAATATTTTTTTTCACAATGATGTCCCTTGTACGTCGTCTTATTATCTTTTGGGAGAAGCCTGTGTCATTTCCGGTCAAAATAAAAAAAAAGTAAGTAGTATAATTAAATAAAAGTAACTTGAAGTCAGAATTTGCCAGGGGTATGAATTGTTTCGGGCTTGACTGTATATATGATATAATATAGTTTTTTGTATGTAATACATAAACTCTTGCATTCAGACTTGGCTGATTGTGTTCTTGCCTTGGGCTTTGAAAAGATGGAAAGAGGTTCACTGTCCACAAAGGTATGAACACATCTCATGGCTCTGTTATAATAGCAGTGATGAAGCAAATCTGCCTGTGCCTCATGTCATCTCATGGGTTTGCAGTACATGGACAGGACCAACCCTTTGGACAAGCACATGGAGGTGATGATCAACCATTATGGGTTTGCATCGGCACCAGTCGCACCTCAGATGTTTGGCAATGCTGGCAGAGAACACATGGAGAAGTACGGTAAGATCTCAGTAAGAGAGCTGAGTGTGTGATATGACTGATTTAGATTGATCTATGAAACTAGTTGGACTTATGCAATCTGGTTCTTTTTGCAATAAAAGCTTTGTGTTTTCTCTAGGCACAAAACCAGAGCATTTTGCCAAAATTGCTTGGAAGAACCACAAGCATTCCACTAATAATCCGTAAGTTTGAATAAGTTTGTTATAAAGGAAATGTCAGTGTCGATTTCGGTAAATTTTTGTCATATCACAGGTAACAGGAAGACATATTCAGTCATTGATTGCCTTTCTTCTCCACCACATTCTCATTCAGATACTCTCAGTTCCAGGATGAATATAGTCTGGAGCAGGTCATTAACTCCAGGAAGGTTTTTGAGTTCCTCACACTCTTACAGTGTTGGTAAGTGCACCAGACCACAAATCCACAATAGCATGGCAATTATATCTGTATTCAATATTCATAGCTCAGTACAAGTTAGGCTCAGTCAACAACACTTGTAGCATATTGCTGGTTACCACAAAATTTCATTGTCCCTCCTTTTCTTTAAAAAAAGCTGAAATCGGTGTTACGAAGAAGCACTTACAATGGGAGTGTGAATAAGCCAATTCTGTTAAAAATGGTTAAAACACATAAAAACAGTCAAAAGGGTACTTTTTTTTTTTTAAATTTAGATTTGTTCATCATCTGAGCCTGAATAAATGAGCCTTCCAGTGCTGTGTGTATTTGTTAGGATAGAACAATATTTGGCCAAGATACAACTATTTGAAAACGGGGCAAAAAATCACCTTTAAAGTTGTCCAAACAAAATTCTTAGCAATGCACATTACAAATCAAAAATTACGTTTTGATATATTTATGGTAGAAAATGTATTAAATATGTACATGGAACCTGATCTTTACCTAATATCTTAATGATTTTTGGCATAAAAGAAAAATTGATAATTTTGACCCATACAATGTATTTTTGGCTATTGCTACAAATATACCCATGCTACTTACGACTGGTTTTGTGGTTCAGGGTCACAAATGCGAAAAAAAATATTTTTGCTTGAATTATTAAGTTGATAACTTATTTCTTATCCATTTTATTAATTCATATTCATTCTCTTTTTTATTCATTTATTTTACAATATATAAATTTATATGAATTGTCCATTTTTAGCCCTTAATAAATAAATGTTCTTTTCTTTTTTTAAATTTTACTTGCCTCAGACACAAAAAAGGAATTTTCTATATTTTTGAGCACCAAAATGAAAATGAAGCACTGCTGAAACTTCAAATATAAAATTCAAATTCACATAAATTACGTTTTATATATTGAAATAGAAAACAGTTGTTTTAAAACATTATGGACCGGTTTCACAGACAGGGCTTAGACTAAGCCAGGATTAGACATAGCTAAATTAGGACATTTATTTAATTTTTTTTCAAAACTTGCTTAGAAAAAAACATTACCGATGTGTCTTGAGACAAAACAAAGGCACTGATATATTTTAAGATCAGTCAGTGCAAGTTTCTTTCAGTTGAAACAGCTCAGATTTACATTTTAGTCTAGGATTAGGCTTAAGCCTTGTCTGTGAAACCGGGGGGATATTTTTTAAACAGTTTTTACTGTGTTTTTGATCAAATAAATTCAGTTTTGGTGTGCAAAAGAGAGAACTTTCAAAAACATTTTCAAACTTATGTTATATATGTATATATATACATACATACACTCTTGCATTCCTGCTTTTTTTTTAAGAAAACCAAAGAAGAAAATTATTGGTTGAACTTAATATGTACTGAACCCAGCAATGTATTTCTCTGTTTATACAAGCTGGTAAACTCTTTTGCATGACATTCATTATTCTAGCTCATAAATGTTATTATTTTACATATCAAAGAAATTTGTATGTTGGTCTTATTAGATAGCCTTTTAAACTGCTAATCACACGGTGGGTCCATCATCATGTCCAACAGAAGCAGATTTTTATATCTTCTCTTATTTTCCTGTAGCCCAACATCTGATGGGGCAGGAGCTGCGGTTCTGGCCAGTGAGAAGTTTGTCAGGAGAAACGGATTGGAGAGTAAGGCTGTGGAGATTGTTGCTCAGGAAATGGTCACAGACCTCACCAGTACCTTTGAGGCAAACAGCTGTATGAAAATGGTAAGATTAAAGGTTGTATCAGCGATTTCTAGCCTGAAACATAAAGTGTCAAATTCAGCTGACCTTTCTTCACGATCCGCTCGCTGCCTGCCCCATAAATTGTCTGTGAAAAAACCGCGTCTCTCTGGTCAGCCTAGGGTCCGAGATATGCCAAAAAAACAATCGGCACTACCAACCTTTCCACACAAAAACAAACAGTGTTCCAACCAATCAGCGTCAGGAGTTTGGTGTTGTGGACTTTCGCTCCGCCTCCCTCACATCCCTGCACCAGTAGGAAAGTCCACAACACCAAACCCCTGACGCTGATTGGTTGGAACACTGTTTGGTTATCTGTGGTGTGTTGATAGTGCCGATTGTTTTTTTGGCATATCTCGGACCCTAGGCTGACCAGAGAGACGCGGTTTTTTCACAGACAATTTATGGGGCAGGCAGCGAGCGGATCGTGAAGAAAGGTCAGCTGAAATTGACACTTTATGTTTTAGGCTAGAAATCGCTGATACAACCTTTAACTGGCAGTGATTGCTGAGCAGCTCTCACCCTAAAAAATATGGCTTTAAATTTTTTTCTTAAAGGGATAATCCCACCCTGAAATAAAAATTCTTAAAAAAAAATTATTTATTCACCCTAATGTCATTCCAAACCTGTATGACTTTCTTTCTTCTGTGAAAAAAAAGATATGTAAACGGTTCCCTTGGACTTTCATTATATAAACAAAAATACAATGGAATCTTTTTTTTTTGTGATCCACAAAAGAAAGAATGTCACGCAGGTTTGGAACGACATGAGGGCGAGTAATTGATGACAGAATTTTCATTTTTGGGTGAACTAACCCTTTAAAATATGATTCTATATATGACATTTCCCATTGGCCTATCTCTGTAATGTGTTTTCTTTACTCTGTCCATCATAGGTTGGTTATGACATGACCCGTCTTGCAGCTCAGAAGTGCTTTGACACCGCTGGTCTAAAGCCGTCAGATGTTGACGTGATCGAGCTGCATGACTGCTTCTCTGCCAATGAGCTCATCACCTATGAAGCTCTGGGACTGTGTTCTGAGGGTGAGAAAAACACACTTTTCTAGTGCAGCTTTTTAAACACAGGTTTAGATTAGCTATGTTTAAGATATGATCTGCGTTTTCATTTGTAGGTAAAGCGGGCGAGCTGATTGATCGGGGTGATAATACATATGGTGGCAAATGGGTAATAAACCCCAGTGGAGGACTCATCTCAAAAGGACACCCACTTGGAGCTACAGGTAAAGTTTACCAAACACACCCGATGGCAAATCAGGGTGCATTAAATGTTAGCGCAGAGAAAATAAGTTGATGCATCACAAATCGTGAAATAATTCTGCTTCTTTTCTGAGATTTCCGAATGATTTGCAATTTTCTCTCGAATCGATTCTGAGCTTAGTTTTTAATAGCAGATGGCACGGCAAGCTTTAGAAACAGCCGTACCTTACAATTCCAATTTTTTACACACACTTGAACCTAAAATTAACATTCATACAGTTTTAAAAGGTTGAAGTGAATTACAAGCATTAATCGTGCATTATAAAAGCATTCTGAGACTCACTACTCTTCGTGAGCATTTGAGTGTGCGGTTAAAAACTAGAATAGAGCGCCATCTGCTGTTAAAAACTAAGCTCAGAATCGATTCCAGAGAGAATCGCAATGCATTCGGAATCGATTCATGAATCGCAAATCATCGATTTATCGCCGCAGCCCTATTAAATGGATAGTTCAATCTCATTTTGCTCCAGAACTTTGTTTCAACCATGAAACACAAAAGGAGAAGTTTAGCACAATGTTAACGCTGCTGTTTTCCAAAAACAGACAGTGGCCAGCTGCTGTCAGGCTTAATTAAACAAAAAACATACTATAAAAGTGATCTATGTGACTCTGGCGTCTTCTGAAGTCTTATGAAGCTTTGCAATAACTTTGTTTGAAGAACAGACTAAAAACAGAGATTATTTTTAGTGAGATGTTTTTTTTTAGTGAGACTTCAGTAGTCTTTTAAAAAAAGTTTATACTTTTTTTTTTAATACTTGCCACTTTTGTGATGCTTTTTGTCTTTTCTCGAGCTATTTATATCATGTCAATCAATCAATCAAAAATAATTAAATAGCTTTTGGCAGGAGATAACTTGGCAGGTTATAGACAGCTGTCGATATAAGAATAAATAAGTGACACCTCTGAACAGTTTGTTTCAAAAGCATAAAATGAACAAAACACTGCCATACATCACAGTTATTAGCAAACAATGGCTTTTGTCTGAAGTATATTTACTTGTTTTTCTGTGACTCTGTGACTGTCACAAAAATAAAAATTCAGCAGTCGCTTATTCACCCTAATGTTATTCTACAGGCTACATCTGTATTACATTCCTTTTTTGAAGCACATAAGCGCATCATTTTGCTAAATTTAAACGAATAAAATATCTCTGTTTTGATCTGATTGTGAGACATTCAGAATTACAGGCTATCCGCAAGTCTTTAAAAAAGTCTTAAATTTAATTGTATCAAATTTAGACCATAAAAAAAATCTGAACTGCTTCAAGAAAATTTTTGTTATTACTTCAAGAGGTCTTAAAATTGGGGATGGAAAGACAGGAATTGCTATATGGCTTAATGTGATGATTATACTTCAAAAGGCTATGATTTTATTAAATAAATATGAGCGTTGTACACTTTAAAGTCAGGTGCTATGCTGCTTTGTGTTCTACCGTTACTGAGAAAACTGCTATATTTCTACTGTTCCAAAAACGCCACCTGCCTGCAGAGAATGAATTTGCAATTTCAGTAACCCATCTGCTGTTTTTGTTTAGACTAACGCAAAAAAGTCTACCCGTTTTTTTTTTTTTTTTTGTTTTTTTTTACGAGTTGTAAATGTGAACTGGTCGATTGATTAGAAGATAATGCATTATAAAAGTCTAAACAAATAAGACAGTACAATACATTTGTACAATAAAGAATGATTTAGCATTTTCAATAAGCTGTCTGCTGCTTTTGTTCAGACCAATGCGAAATCTGCCCCTTTTTTATGAGTTGTAAATGTTAACTGGTGGATTGATAAGAAGATAATGCATTATAAAAGACTGAACAAATGAGACAGTACAATATATTGTTACAATATAGAATGAATTTGCATTTTTAATAAGCCGTCTGCTGTTTTTGTTCAGACCAATGTAAAATTTACCTTTTTTTTTTACGAGTTGTAAATGTGAACTGGTGGATTGATAAGAAGACAATGCATTATAAAATTCTAAACAAATAAGACATTATATTTATGTTATTTAATATACTAATTGATTGATACTGTGGTTTAAAGGCTGAAATAGGAAGTTTATTATAAAACTTTTTGTTTTTGTGAAAACCTGTATCTGAACTGTAAATCATTTTACAGTTTAATACAATATAGACATTGCCCACCCTGCTCATATGGTGTTAATTTTATTTGGCAAAGTCATAAAGAGCTCTAAAAAAGTCTTAAATTTGAGCTTAAAAATCCTGCAGATAACCTGGAATAGTAGTTGATGCAAAAAAAAAAATCTTGTGTGTAATAATTAAAATAATTTGATTTACAGTTAATTTCACAATTTTAAACTTGAAAACATTACATTGTTATTTATTATGAATTCTTTGGCATTTACTGAACAACCAAGGTATGGCAGTTGCCATACTCTGCCGTACACCATTGACACTCCTGCTTGATAGTGTCCATCCCTGATGTGTTTGTGTCTGCATGTAGTTCTCTGCCAGCAGGGGGAGTCACATCTCTGAACTATGGTTATGGTTTATTATGGTTAAAATTTAACTGCTCCATCCATCCATTCATCCATCCCACTTCCTGTCTTCCTCTACACTGAACAGCAGATACGCTATATTGCCAGAAATATTGGGACACCCCCTTCTAATGAACAGGTTTGACTACTTGTATTCTAGGGAATTGTGTGCTTCTAATTTTATAGCAACAGTTTGTACAGGACACTTTTCTATTCTAACATGACAATGCCTCTGTGTATAAGGCAAATCGAAATGATTAATTCAGTCAGTGTGGAAGAACTTGACTGGTCTGCAGAAAGCCAAGTCCTAATCCTAGCTGAACACCTCTGGTGTGACTTTAAATGCAGACCTTGAACCAAAAACTTCACTGACTTGTATGTATAGGTACAGTCATTTTAGACACTTCCAAAACTGTTGCAAAAGAGATGGAAATACAGTTTTTAAATACATGAATTATGCTTCCATATTTGTTGCCACAGTTTTGGAAGTGCCTTTTTTTGTTCTAAAGAAGGGGGTGTCCCAATACTCTTGTCCATAGTGTATGTACAAGTCATTGGTGTTTGGTGATGAGTTTATGGCTCAAGGTCTGCTTTTAAAGTCACACCAGAGGTGTTCAGCTGGGATTAGGACTTGGCTTTATGCAGACCAGTCAAGTTTTTCCACACTGACTGAATCAATCATTTCTCTTTGAACCTTGCTTTATACACAGAGGCTTTGTCATGTTACAATAGAAAAGGGTCATGTCCAAACTGTTGCTATACAGTTAGAAGCACACAATTCCCTAGAATATCATTATATGCTTAAACATTAAGATTTGTACTCATGGAAATTACTACGGTAGTCAAACCCTGTTCATTAAAAAGGGGTGTTCCAATACTTTTGGCAATATAGTGTACATAGTAGTGCTGGTGGATGAGGTTAAAACTGACTTGATTTCATTTTATGTGGTCTTACGTGGTCCTCTAAATTCATTTATCATTATCATAGCAGCCTTATTATATTTTGGCACATGGATCAGACAGAAGCTGGGAGTCACAGGTTTACTCTGCCTGACTGAAAAGGTCTTATTCTAAGTCCTTATCCTGTTGGGGATAATGAGCAAAAGTGCAAGCAGTTTAGCCCAACAAGATAAAATGCTCAGCCTGAGTGTTAACACACGAGTCAGGACCTCAGGATTATGGAGGGGTGTCAAGTCACCGGCCGTCCAGCGCTGCAGACGCTCATCAGTTCACTGCAGTGGTGATAGAAAAGACGTCAGTCTTGACTTAACTAGATGGTATGAGATCATAGCATTTAGAAGGAGTTTATTGCTATTATTAAACATTTTAAATAAATAATAAATAATCCACAAAGAAAGCTCCATAAAATCTATATAAATGTTATTTACATTTATAGTTACATATACAAGATCTATGTTGTAAGATCGTTTTTCAGCGTTTTCAATGCAGCTAGTTTGTGCAAAATGCTGTATAAATAAAAATGTAAAAAAGACCTCCAAGAAAGTAGCTTGGTCCAGTTTGTGCCAGTTTTGTTCACTAATTATTGGAGGACGGAAGAATCAACAGGTCACAGAATATAGAAACACTCACATATAACCAGTGAAAGCAGATGGCTGTGACATTGAGAGCGAGTGAAGGCGGTGGATGAACTCTAGCCTGTTTTCGTGGCTCAGGTCTGGCTCAGTGTGCAGAGCTGTGCTGGCAGCTGAGGGGGGAGGCGGGGCCTCGGCAGGTCCCCAGGGCAAAGGTCGCCCTGCAGCACAACATTGGTCTTGGTGGAGCTGTGGTCATCACTCTCTACAGGATGGGCTTCCCTCAAGAAACAAGGTATGTTTAAAGCTAAAATTTGTTGTAAACTCTTTAACAAGCACTTCTTTTATCATTTTTGTAATCTCTACAGTCTGTATATTCAAAATTCAATCTTTTTTTCCCCCCAAATCCCAACAGTTCATTCAAATGACTTTTCATGTTTCTAAAAGAAGTTTTTTATGCTCACCAAAGCTGCATTGTTTCTAATTTAAAATTCAGTAAACATTGTAAAATATTATTACAATTTAAAATTACTGTTTTCTATTATAATAAATGGTAAAATGTAATTTATTTCTGTGATGCAATGCTGAATTTTTAGCATCATTACTGCAGTCTTCTGATATGATGATTTGGTGCTCAAGAAACAACTCAACCATAATACATTTTTATGAATAGAATTTATTTGAAAATAATAATTTGTTACTGTCACTTTTGATCAATTTAATGTGTCCTTGCTGCATAATTATTAATTATTCAGTATTAATTTGAATTAAATTATTCTTAGTAATGCTACACTTTTAAACAGAGTGCACATATTTCTTTTTGTTTGATGTTTGAATGGTTCAGCTCTGTTTTATGTTTGTTTAAGCATACTGACAGGGTACAAAATCCAAGGTACAAAAGATTATATTGCTATATGACCTACATATACAGTTGAGGTCAAAAGACCTCATACACCTTGCAGAATCTACAAAATGTAAATTATTCGACCAAAATAAGATGGATCATACAAAATGCATGTTATTTTTTATTTAGTACCGACCTGAATAAGATATTTCACATGAAGTATTTTACGCTCACTGATGCTCCAGAAGGCAACCGGGGGTGAAAATCATCTGTGAGTGTTTAAACCTTCTGTAATAGTTGCATATGAGTCCCTCAGCTGTCCTCAGTGTGAAAAGATGGATCTCAAAACCATACAGTCATTGTTGGAAAGGGTTAAAATTCACAAAAATGCTGAAAAACCAAAGGATTTGTGGGACCTGAAGACTTTTTCTGAAGAACAGCAGGCAGTTTAACAGTTCAGGACAAACAAGGGACTTATGAACTAAACAAAATCATAATTCTTTTGTGGACTATATGTAAATGTCTTTTATATGAAATATATTTAGGTACTAAATAAAAAAATATGCATTTTGTATGATACCTCTTATTTTGGTATTTTGGAAATATATATTTTTTGCAAAACTATGGTAATGGACACATTCATTGAATAGCCTAGTAATAATATAAACAATAGAACAAAAAGTAATACACACTATCTTTTAGAAGTTTAGGGTTGGTCTTTTTTTTTTTTTTTGTAGTCTCTAATAATTACCAAGGCTGTATTTATATGATCAAAAAAGTATTAATTTATTTTTATTTTCTTTCTTTAAAAAAAAAATCTTACTTGCCTCAGACTTGTGAATATTAGTATACCACAATTTTCACAAAAAATCTAGTTTCTATAATTTTGAGCACCAAATGAAAATTAGGCACTGCTGAAAATTCAAATTTAAAATTCTAATTCAAATAAATTACATTTTAAATTATATTAAAATAGAAAACAGGTGTTTAAAAACTTTTACTGTTTTTACTGTATTTCTGTATTTTCGATCAAATAAATGCAGTGTTGGTGTGCAATGCATATAAGAGACCCACAGTATGTGAAATTATGATGCAAGTCATTAGAATATTCAGAAAATTATCTAATTTTAAGTAGTAAATATTGTGCCGTAGTTATTTAACATACATTAAAACTAGACCTTTGGACTTGGTACACACCATACATGAAGCAGCATATCTAAACTAATCTTTCTCAGCTCTAGGATCGCTGCAGTGGCCACCAGTGCGTCCACTGACCTCAAAGGTTTCAAAGCTCACACTGTCTTCAAAGAGATTGAGAATAGGCTCCAGGAGGTAATTCATCAGTAATAAAGCTGCCTCCAATTATAACATGCAAATCAGACTCTTCCTCTGTGCAATGTGCATTGTATTTTTGGCTTTTGCAAACTTATTACACCATAAAATAAGATGCGCAGATAGACAAAAATGAACAATGGCTCTTTTTTTGGAAAGAGTAATATTACTGGAGGAGGTGTAAATCACATCTCAAATGACTTTTTAAATTAAGTCAGTGCAGTTGTAAATCTTCACTGCTTGTATTACAGTAGAAATAATTTTTTCCGGAGTAAGATGAAAAATAATATAATATACTGTAAGTGAAATATTCTCTCACAGGGTTTTTCAAGTGGGAGATAAATCCAGTTTTACAAGATTTATTAAATTATGTGACTATTTTTAACAGGACGGAGATTCATATGTAAAGAAAATTGGTGCTGTTTTCGCCTTTAAAGTGAAGGATGGTCCTGGTGGAAGTGAAGCATTGTGGGTTGTGGACGTTAAAAATGGCAGAGGTTCAGTGACCAATGATGCAGGTGAGTTCAATTTTGTTGTCCACTTCATTGGGTATTATTGTATGTGTGTATATAATTAGGTTATTTTTTTTGTTTTTAAATCACAGAAATAAATTATATTTTAAAATGTATTCAAATAGAAAAGTTATTTTAAATTGTAGTAATTACAGTATTGCTGTTTTTACTATATTTTTGATCATATGAATGCACCCTTAGTGTGCATAAGAGACTCTTATCGACGTTAAATATTCTTTGAATATAATTTAATATTCTAATTAAAACAACAGAACAACTTATTACTATAATTATTTGTAATAGTCTTTTGCATTACACATTTAACAGGCATTTGTTAGATTTAACTCTAAATTCAGTGTCTCCAAGAGCACTTATGAACAACAAATTTCCCACACAGGTAAAAAGGCCGACTGCACCATCTCTATGTCCGACGCAGATCTGCTGGAATTGATGACGGGGCAGTTGAATCCACAAACGGTAAGGTTTAATGATGGTTAAATCTAAGTGGTCTGATGCTATCTTGTGTTTTTTATGAAGAGAAAGAACATTGAAGCTGTTGGTGTGTATGAGTGTAGTTTGAGGGCTAAGAAGGGTTTATGATTGTCTTGGGACAGAGCCAGCGGTGCAGGATTAGTCCTTCTTAAACCTCTTGTCATGGCCTACAGACACACTGACCATTCGTCTGGCCTGCTAATTTAGCCTCCTCAATGCAAGTATCTTACAAAGTACAGCCAACACAACATTTGCAGACTGTTTTGACTTCATTTGTGCTATTTTTAATCCTTCAAGTTCCAGAAGTGCAACTGGGATGAGACTGCAAATCATTAGGGCTGGGTTTACAGAACTAAAAATAGAATTTGTAATAATTTTTATTTTATTTGAGTTTGAATTAAAAAAAGAATAGAAATGTAGATGTTTACTTTATTTTTAAGTACTCTTTACATATGTGACCCTAGACCACAAAACAAAGTCTTAAGTAGCACAGGTGTATTTGTAGCAATAGCCAATGGGTCAAAATGATTGATTTTTCTTTAATGCCAAAAATCATTAAGTAAAGATCATGTTCCATAAAGATACTTTGTAAATTATAAAAATTGTAAATTATATATACTTTGCATATATAAAGGCAAAATACCAACTCTGACGATGCATTGCTTAATTATTGGGGGGGAAAAAAACTTTTCTGTGTGCTGTGGGATTTTTTACATATCAAAACTTTGTCACAGCATAAAAAAGGTTAGAGTTAGACTACACTGGTAACGCTTTATGTTTTTGGCTCATTAGAGTCAACTGGTTGTGAATCGGACTACACGGAACATGCTTTCGTGTGCAGCCCACATAGACGACTCAAGAGAAGGACATACAGTCAAGCCCGAAATTATTCATACCCCTGAGAAATTTTGACTCAAGTTACTTTTATTCAACCAGCAAGTTTTTTTTTTTTTTGATTAGAAATCACACAGACGTCTACCAGAAGATAATAAGACGATGTACAAGAGGCATCATGGTGGAAACAATTATTACTCATCTTTTATTTACATTTGAACAAAAAGTGGCAGTCCAAAATTATTCATACCCTTCTCAATAATCAGTAGAAAAGCTTTTATTGGCTATTACAGCAATCAAACACTTCCTATAATTGCTGACCAGCTTTTTGCATGTCTCCACTGGTATTTTTGTCCATTCATCTTTAGCGATGAGCTCCAACTCTTTCAGGTCGGAGGGTCTCCTTGCCATCACCCTGATATTTAGCTCCCTTCACAGATTCTCAATTGGATATAAGTCAGGACTCTGGCTGGGCCACTGCAAAACATTAATGTTTTGTCTGATAACCATTTCTTCACCACTTTTGCTGTGTGTTTTGGGTCGTTGTCGTGCTGAAATGTCCACTGGTGCCCAAGTTTCTCTGCAGACTGCCTGATGTTGTTGTTGAGAATTTTGATGTATTGCTCCTTTTTCATGGTGCTGTTTACTGTGATTAGGTTCCCTGCTCCACCGGCTGAAAAACAGCCCAAAACATTAGGTTCCCACCACCATGTTTGACAGTGGGGATGGTGTTCTTAGGGTTTAAGGCTTCTCCTTTTTTACGCCAAATGAAGGCTACATCATTGTGGCCAAACAATTCAATTTGTGTTTCATCTGACCATAAAACAGAAGACCAGAAGTCTTCTTCTTTGTCCAGATGAGCATTTGCAAGGCCGCAGGTCCTCAGTGAGCTTCTTTGTCTTAGCCATGACTGTCCACAAACCAACAGCAGAGAGCTTTTGTTTTTCACCTGTTGAGTTGATCAAAACAGCTGTTCCCAATGAATCAGGGTAATTAGGATGCTTTAGAACAGCTTGGACTATTTGGAATGGTATAAAACTTTGGATTTTCCCATAGACTGTGACAGTTTGCAAAGGGTATGAATAATTTTGGACATGCCAATTTTTGTTCAAATGTAAATAAAAGCTGAGAAATATTTTATTCAACAATGATGCCTCTTGTACATCGTCTTATTATCTTTTGGGAGAAGCCTGTGTCATTTCCGGTCAAAAAAAACTTGCTGGTTAAATAAAAGTAACTAAGTCAGAATTTGCCAGGGGTATTAATAATTTCGGGCTTGACTGTGTGTATGTGTATATATATATATATATATATATATATATATATATATATATATATATATATTTATCAATTTGGCATGCTTTGGCTGTGTGGCTGTAGATTCAAGAGCCATGACTGACAAGTTGTGCACAAACATTAGTGAAATATCATTGTTGAAATTTTAAGAATTAATATCAAGGTATCATTCAAATGACGATGAGTATCTGCAAAATTAATATTTTTCCCCAGCTCTAAAAAAAGGTAAAAATTTAGTGTATAATGTTCTTTTTTTAATCAAACGTTGCATCTTTGCACTTATGTTGCTGGCTGGCATTGCAATGGCAGTCTTTCAGATTAATCTAATGTCAGGGATGACCTTTAACCCGTGATGTGCAGTGCATAAAACTAATCTCTCTGAAAAAAAGATTAACACAGAGTTACTTTGACATTCCCTTGACATGGCTTTAGCTACCATGACATGCATACAGTTATTATGCATTATGCTGGAGGTTTATTCAAGAACAACTGATTGAATTCCTGTTGCATGTCCAACCATTTCATTTGACTTTTGACTGACACAGTATGCCATTCAGAGTGACAGAAGTATTTTATGCAATTCCAAATTAGGCTAATGCTTCTAATGTTTCCTCCATTGATGTGATTCAGGGCATGAAAAATAGATTGTTTTCATAAGCCCTTTGAAATGTCGTTCCCCCATGATGTACACCCATCTGTGTTGACTCAACCAACCTCCATCACGTCTGTCCATCTGTGGAGTGCTACATTAGACATCAGATGGTTTGACAGAAGCTCCGTCTAAAAATTAGCCACTCTTTTACAGTAATCCTCCATAAAGAGAATCATTTTCAGATTAATCCCAAATAGAAAAGCTTAACCATTTAGAGCTCAAATCCATGAGCATGATATGTAGACATGGTCAAATCTAGATGAAGTCACTGGAAATGTTGGGGGAGAATTATTAAATGATCATAACCTTTTGTTATTTTGTATTCATAAGTAAATATGTGTTGATTGTTGTAGATCCAGCCCTTCTTTGTGAATGTTTTTTATCATTGAGATACTATTATTTTTTTATTAAGATGGGTTGAGAAAGCCAACTTATTGATTTATTTAAGCTTTTTCTTCTTCTGAGACTCAATTTTAAAATGTGTCTTCTCAAAGTCCCATAGACTTTCATTGAGGGGGTGAAAACTTTTGTTGAGTAAGACTTATTAGTCTATAACTAGCAAAGCTTCATGACTACCCACAACATGCTAAATCATGCTAGCAACATTCTAAAACATGTTAGTAGTCTGCTAATCATGATAAAAACATGCTTAAAACATGCTAATCATGTTAAGAACATGCTAACAACAATGTAATCATGCTTGCAATATCCTGATCATGCTCAAAATATGTTAATATGTTAAATCACGTTAGCAATGTGTTAAATCATAATAGCAACATGCTATTTACATCTATTTAATCTAAACTTTAAAACGTTAAGCTTTTACAACTGCTTTAAACTTTCAGGCTAGGCTTTCTCAAGCCAACTTCAAAGTTGTTCACAAACTTTACTCATCTAGTTAATATTTTGTGTTTTGATTTTAAATTTGGTTCAAATTTTAGTAATTTTGTTGTTTGTTTGGCATTTAGGGGCCAAGCACCAAAGGTCCAGAAGTCACTTGCTGGAAAGTTATAAAATTTGGCACACAGACAGAGGACAGTCCGATCTGTCACCATAGCAAATTTGGAGTCTCAGTCCCTCTAGCGCCATCAATTCTTCAAAGTTGCACTTATGTTTATGCTAATAACTTTTGAACCGAAAAGTTTAGACTAATATTTCTATTTCCCTTTGAATCCTTAGCTCATGCCTAGTCAAATGGACACCAAAAATTTTAATTCTACAGATCTAAATTTTTTTGCAGTGTGTAGTAGTTCGAAAAACCTACTTTTTCGGAGATGGCTTGAGAAAGAAAATGAATGTGAAGCTATATCTCTGCAACCGTTTAGCGTATTGAAACCAAACTTGGTGTGTTATAATGATCATGAACTGAGGCTACCTGCACAGTTTCAGGCGATAAATGGCTATTTTTGCTTATAACTTCTGAATGGTTTGGCCAAAAATCACAAAACTGGTCTTGTGGATGCGATGCAGCATGCTGAGTTGAACCATACCCATTTTCAATTTTGTCATAAAATGCTATATTTTATAAACGCATTGCTGTATCGTTACGAAACTCGGTTTGTGTCTTCGGCACCATGTCCTGACAGTACCCAAACAGTTTTGGACCTTGTGGTTAAAAGTTATAATAAAATTGACAAAAATGCTAATAACTTTTGAGTATATTAACCTATTGTATGAACTGGTCTTAATATATTTGTTGGGTCATGCCGAGAACATGGATACCAATTTTACCCTAGTCAGACAAACTTCCTGTCCGCCATTTTGATTTATGTTGAAAACATGGACTTCAGCGTGGACTGAAGATGATCCAAGTCAAATTTGGCTAAAATTGGACCAACAGTCTAGGAGGAGTTTGTAAAAGTTATGAACTCCTCCTAGACTGTTGGTCCAATTTTCACCAAATTTGACTCAGATCATCTTCAGTCTACGCTGAATGAATATTGTCACCTCACACTGATCGCACTACATGGATTTGATAACAACGCCACCTATTGGTCAAAAGTCAAACCATTAAATCATGTTACTAGTGGTTGTATTTATGATTTTTCAGCCATTTTGACTAAAATCATCTTAAAATGGCTTCAATTACTCATTGTTACTGATGCCTACTGCCTTGCATGCTTCTTGCTTGCTTGGCCTCTTAATGACTGCTTGCAGCTATATTTATTATTTTTTAAATTATCTGTATTTAAAAAAAAAATTCACTTAAATCTTAGTTATTTTTGTATATAATTTTTTTTTCTTTTTTTTGTAAAGCCCTAATTTGTAATCTTGTATTCTTATTTAAAGGCATTTTTCCAAGGAAAACTGAAGATAACTGGGAATATGGGATTGGCAATGAAACTTCAAAACCTTCAACTGACTACTGGAAAAGCCAAACTGTGAATCTGCGAACAGGGGAGTGCCACAGATTCATGCAAATGTATTGTGTGAAGGGATGCTAGAATAATGAGTCAATTTTTAAACATAATGTTTTGCAGAAATTGTATGAATGAAGTTGTGATATAACAATGAGTCTGTTGGTCATTGCATAAACGTAACCGCATAAAGAATACTGTATGTTACTAACATACCTGAAAGACATAAGCAAAGCATGTCAAAAATGATCCTGCACAATAATAGTAATTTTATGGTGTATCAGGAAGAAGAAGAAATACATCATGTTTCCTCAGGTAAGATATCACAGTCCTTGGTAAATCACCACTTGCAGACGAACATGGAGTCTGACCTCTCAATTATATAAAGTTAGCCATCTTATAACACGCACCTAATGGACTAATATCAGTTGTATCATTAGATTTCAAACTACGCCTTCAAAGGAGTTATCAAGTTGATAAATCTGAGTTATCAAGGGCCTCAAAATTGTGGGTGTTGGGATACTGTCATTTCAAAGTATTTTTGTATAATTGTATATTAATCAAGTTTGTAAAAAGTTACAACACTTATTTCTAATAAAAATTCAATTTACTTTACTGTCATTTTTAGTTTCTAGATTATAAAATGTAATAAAAATGTTGGCAATATTACAATATAGGCATTGATAGAGCAGCTTTTGCTTTGCCGCTACAATTAAAATGGGACCATTTTCTTTCATCTAGGTCATTGTTAAATAGCAAACAGTTGATTTATTTGGAAGTGCACTTTATTTTCCATAAATCAAGATTTATTACTTACCTGAAACAGTTTGACCTATAGCATCTGACCTTAAAGGATTAGTTAACTTTCAAAATACAAATTCCTGGTAATTTACTCAGCCCCATGTCATTTAAAATGTTCATGTCTTTCTTTCTTCAGTCCAAAAGAAATTAAGTTTTTTGAGGAAAACATTCCAGGATTTTTCTCCATATGCTGGAGCCAACAGGTTGAAGGTTCAAATTGCAGTTTTTCCAAGGGCTCTACACGATTGCAGCCAAGAAATAAGGGTCTGGTATAGTGAAACGATCTGTCATTTTCTAAAAAAAATAAACATTTATATACTTTTAAACCACAAATGCTTGTCTTGCACCAGCCCAACCTTACGCATTAGTCACGTTGGAAGTACCGACCTAATGTTTACAAAGCAAACATGCAAACAAAGTCAAAACGCCCTTAACAAAAAAAAGAAGAGAAAATGAGATGTTTTTCGCCCTAACCTAACTTTTGAACCAAAGTACACAGATGAAGAACTAACCGTGCATGACTTTTTCGCATATGCATCGCAGAGCTAGTGCAAGATGAGAATTTGTGGTTAAAAGGTATATACATTTTTATTTTTTTTAAGAATATGATTCATCGTTTCACTATAAAAAGCTTATTCCTCAGCTGGGAGCCATTTGAAGCTGCATTGAAACTGCAACTCGGACCTTCGACCCACTGATCCCCATTAAAGTCCACTATATGGAGAAAAATCTTGGAACGTTTTCCTCAAAAACCTTACTTTCGTTTCGACTAAATCTTGAGGCGTGGAAGTGAATAAGTTTCTAGGAAACTTTTCTTTTGTAAGTGAACTTATCCTTCATTTCCAACAATTTCAACATTGCATATTGTATAATAAGACAGCATAAATGTAAACTCTGCAGTTCCCAAGAACACAAAATAAGCACCATATGTTTAAGAGAGAACAATAGGGTGTTTGTTCTTCAGATTTTGTAGCCTCTTCATTTGCAACGTTCAACTAAAACTACCTACTTAACTGAATTTGCAAGCACATCTTCCAAGTAAGCGCAGGCGGCGATATGACAGAATACTTTACTCTGTTCTTAAACTTGAGTAAAGAGGATTAGCAAAGCTCATCAGCAGAACATGAAAAGCTCCATGGTAAAACAAGAAGAAATAGCTTTTTTTGCAGAATACAACCTTTTTCGCTGTTTTAATGAGCAATTACTCAGTCTGTAATGGCGTTGTTGTTTCCTGCAGGGTTTGAGCTGCTGTACATGTCCATGTGGTCACATGAACCTCCTGGCCTTGTCCTTCTGCTCATCTCTGCAATCGTTCCTAATTACACGTCCACATGCTGCTGTTCTGCTCTGCGATCTGCATCTTAAACAGTTAAACCACCAGTGGCCAGAATAATTACATACAGGCAGATTTCAGAACAAAATCTAACAAAATGAGCAAGTTAGATAACTAGCTGCTGTTCTCGGTTTTGAACACTTGTTATGCCATTACTTTCCACTGATGATAGGAACTTTTATTAATAATTCTTCAGCATTTCCTAGAAGTTAGCCCACTGGGTATCTATACAAACCTCTCATCTTTGAACACTACGGAATAAGAAATGCATCGCTTTCATCAGGCGAACCGAGTGAGTCATAATTTAATGGGATTTCATTCAAATCACAATTAATACATTTGACATTTTTCATACAAAGAGTCCATACAAGTTCTGTAAGGCTTTAAGAGTGTGTGGCATGACATGCGAGTCCATAAAGCCCACTTCTGACAGATTTCATAAAAGTTTGGGTTCATTTTAGTTCCCGAAACCTGAATGTGTAAAGACGTTATACATTAAAGCAGGGGTTCGAAACCATGTTCCTGAAGAGTTACAGGTCTGGCATGCGTTGTGGTACTGACACGGAAGAGAAGAAATTGATGAATGTTGTTATTTTTGTTTTCTTTAGACACAAAAAGTATTCTTGTAGCTTCATAACATTACGGTTGCACCACTGATGGCACATGAACTATTTTATCGATGTCCTTACTACCTTTCTGGGACTTGAACATCAGTTGCGTTGCTGTCTATGGAGGGTCAGAAAGCTCTTGGATTTCAAACAAAAATATCTTAATTTGTGTTTTGAAGATGAACAAAGGTCTTATGGATTTGAAATGACATGAGGATGAGTAATTAATGACACAGTTTTCATTTTTGGAAGCACTGTACTTATTTTTTACATACAGTTGAAGTCAAAAGTTTACATACACCTTGCAGACTCTTCAAAATGTAATTTTTTAAAAACCAAAATAAGATGCATCATATAGAATGCATGTTATTTAGTATTGACCTGAATATGATATTTCACATAAAAGATGTTTACATATAATCCACAAGAGAAATTTGAAAAAAGAGATAATACCTCGTTCAAAAGTTTACATACACTTGATTCTTAATACTGTGTTGTTACCTGAATGATCCACAGCTGTGTTTTTTTATTTAGTGATAGTTGTTCACGAGTCCCTTGTTTGTTCTGAACAGTTTAATGGACTGCTGTTCTTCAGAAAAAGCTTTTAGGTCCCACAGATTCTTTGGTTTTTCATTTTTTCATTTTTGTGTATTTGAACCCTTTCCAACAATGACTGTATGATTTTGGGATCCATCTTTTCACACTGAGGACAACTGAGGGACTCATACGCAACTATTACAGAAGGTACAAACGCACACGGACGCTTCAGAAGGAAAAACGATGCATTAGGAGTCGGGGGTGAAAACTTTTGAACGGAGTGAGTATGTGTATATTTTTCTTATTTTGCCTAAATATCATATTATTTCATTTAGTACTAGCCTCCAGAAGATACTTACATGTTTTCAAAAAGACAAAATAAGTTAAATTTACCCTGATCTTTAAATTCCAGGGTAAAGCCAAGGGGTGAAAACTTTTTGAATTTGAAGATCAGGGTAAATTTAACTTATTTTATCATCTGGGAACCATACATATACATATCTTCTGTAGCGTCTGAAGGGTCCTACTAAATAAATAATAAAAAAATCTATATTTAGGCAAAATAAGAAAAATGTACATTCCGTTCAAAAGTTTTCACCCCCCGGCTCTTAATGCATCGTGTTTCCTTCTGGAGCATCAGTGAGCATTTGAGCCTTCTGTAATAGTTGCATATGAGTCCCTCAGTTGTCCTCAGTGTGAAAAGATGGATCTGAAAATCATACAGTTATTGTTTGAAAAGGTTTAAATACACAAAAATGCTGAAAAAACAAAGAATTTGTAGGATTTTTCTGAAGAACAGCAGGCAGTTAAACTGTTCAGGACAAACAAGAGACTCAACAAGATGAACAACTATCACTAACAACACATTAAGAATATTAAGAATCAAGTGCATGTAAACTTTTGAACAGGGTCATTTTTATAAATTCAACTAATATTTTTTTCTTGTGGACTATATGTAAACGTCTTTTATGTAAAATATCTTATTCAGGTCAGTACTATATAAACAATAACATGCATTTTGTATGGTTTGTCTTATTTTGGTAAAATAATTAACATGTTGCAGATTCTGCAAGGTGAATGTAAACTTTTGACTTCAACTGTAAGTGGTTTTGGGTGGAGGTAATGGCTGAAACCCCTAATCTAATGCACTGACATCTGGATATAATTGTAGCAAAAAAAAGTTTTTTCTCTCTCTGTTATGGAAAGAGCAGATATAAACAGAGAAAGGTTTGAAAATAACCTTTCTGAAGATGAAAAAAGATCCTAGCAGCATATGACATATGACAGCAGAATAAAACAACACATATCCATGTTCCACAGTCAAGCTGTCCATGAAGAGTGATGTTCTTCTCACCTGCGGATCACAGGGAAAGGACACGACAACAGTACTCACACGTACACCGATCTTCCTCCACACACTTCAGCGAGGAGCTCAGCCATCCGGGAGTCAACAGTGTTCAGCAAATCTCCTTAGTGGGTCCAAAGATTCACAGCTCCCGATCGCTTCAGCTTCCCATTGTGTAATTCCCTACAAAGACATTGACACACATTGAGAAAGAAAACTGGCTGGCGTCTCTGAAGGAGTCTAGACATTGGTCTCCAGACCGTTCATGTCAATGGTACAGTGGTCTTTGTCTTTATGGTCTCGTTTGTAGTGGTGTGGAGACAGGTGAGGGGACTTCTTCTTGTCGGGAGGCCTGATGCCCTCCTCCAGCTGCTTGAGACGGGCCACGTCGGGCGACAGGTGCTCGGGTTTCCTCGTGGGGCCTGGCGGAGGTGGCTGGAAGCAGCCGTTTTTCTGATAGGACATCATCTGCTGGATGTTGATCATGGGCTTGGTCTCACAGATGAGAGGAATCTGTAAAAAGAAAAGATGAAATCTTAATTTTATAGTGCAATGGACGCAGTGCGTTATTTCGAATAGCCTCTACGTCATTCTCACCTCCTCGCCCTCCTTTATGAAGTCTTTTCTGCATATGTGTGCCATGATTCCTGTGGCCAGAGCATCACCCATCACGTTCACCATCGTCCTGAACCGATCCCTAATGGATACACAAATAAACGTCATAAAGTTCTTAATAAAAATAAATCATAAATCTTAATGGACTGCAACCATCAGAGTTGCCAAATCCATGGTTTTCCCACAGAATTGGGCTACTTTTATACTGTTGCAGCAAGTTGACTCTGCCAAATGTGATTTTTAAACAAGGTAAAAACCCCTGAAAAGAGGTTTTGACTAGGGGTGCTCCAACTGATCGGCTACCGATCACTATCGGCCGATAATCGCTTTGGGATGTTTGATTGGTGGTCTCTAAAAAAGACCGATCTAATAAACTGATCTAAAGCTGATGACGCACCTGGGGCCTCATTTATAAAGACTTGCGTAGAAACCATCCTTGATTTTATCTAAGAACTTTTCTGATTTGATCGTAAGAGCGATTCAGAGAAAACGAACGTACCACGAAATCCATGCGTACGCCAGTCATTCGGTTATAAATCACAAATGATCGTGGAATTGTGTGCAGCTGAATGTTCCGCCGTCGAAACGCCCCTGCTTAATTAATTAACATATAAAATGAGCTCATTCCTTAAGCAAAAACTCTGTGACAATGGCAAGAAAAAAGGAGCGCAAGAAATCTAATTATAGTGAGGCTGAACTATCTGCAATACCAGGCATTACCACAAGGAAACGGTCGTACGCCAAGCTGGAATCTGACGTGGAGATAAGTACTTTTCCACGTCAAAGACGGTTTTTATAAATCTGTACTTTGACGTGGATTTACGTACTCTGTAATTGATCTGTACTTTGACGTGGATTTCTATTCGTACGAACACTCTAAGATCAAATCAGTGCGTAAGAAAGTTTTATAAATGAGGCCCCTGCTGTGAGAGGTTTGGCACAACATACGGTGGCACTGTCTCAGTCTCTGTCCGGCACGGGTAATTATAGACATGAGGTACAATTAATATTTCTTAGTTAAATAACTTATAAAGTAATGAAATTTCACAAACAGTGCAAGTGAATGACTGCACTCTCTTTCTCTTGTAAAGTGCGCAAATGACTTCCAATCACCACATCGCGTCTGACTGTAAGTGAGCTGCATGCTGCACAGTTCAGTTGACACAGGAATTGTTACTTTTACAATAGAGGTGGTGTTGCATTTTCGCTAAAGTTTATAAATTGCTTTACTTTTTAATCATTTCAAGTGTTTAACCATTCAGCACTCGCATGCTCTTCTGGAGACTTTAAGCTCTTGAAGCACACACACATAACGCCAGCTTCACAAACATCCGTTTGCAGTGCGTATATTTTTCCGCGCTCATGTTAACAGATTAAAGCATTCAAGCTGCGCACGGTTGCGGTCTGGCAGTGCGTTCTAGGAGCGATGCGTCTGCAGCAGTGCAGAGATCATTTCCGCACCGAGTCTGTGCTGCACGTACAGAATCAAAGTGACAGCGCATTGTTTGCGGTAAATATGAACAAGGATTGACCATAAATGCATATAATTAAAGTCTGCTGTGTTTCACAGTCAACGCTTATGGGTGTTTGGCTAGGTTTAAAGGAAAAGAGCATTTTTAGATAAACAAGGCAATCATATATGGCAAAGGTAGGAAAACAAAGTTCTTTATTAACAACAAGATTGCTTGTAATAAAGATTTAAATGCAAAAGAAAAGGCAGCCGAACTGACTGTTTCTGTCAGTAGTCATTTTTTACATTTTGAATGTTTGTGATAACATAAGCAGTTTAAATGTTTTGGCACTTGCTTGAACAACTTAATAAATAAATCTAGAAGAAAATGCGAAAGTGAAAAGCACTGAATAATGTGTTGCATATATTTATTGTGTTTAAACTTGTCTATGAAAGATTACTGTACTGTAAAAAAAGAATCACAATGCTGAGAAAGCATTTTCAATAACAATGTTTGGATTTGAAATCAAAAGAATGGATAAATGTGTTTGTGGAAATGAGGCTTGTGTTGTGTGTAAGCTATTGCGCAATAATCAAATAAAAAAAACTGATTAAATGTTTAAAAATCCTGATTGGAGTTTCGCTATAAATAATTTTACTTTAAAAAGATCGGTATCGGTGGTCGGATCTGCAGATACTGCTTCCTGTGATCGGCACTCGGTGATCGGCCTCAAAAATCCTGATCGGAGCACCCCTAGTTTTGACCCCCATGGAACACAATTGCAGAGCAATTGTAATAGCTACCCTGATAGCACGCATACATCATGGGGACGTCTATTTGATGTCTGCATTAACATCTGCAAGACGTATTTTTTAGATGTTTGCTCATCTGCAATACGTCTACTGGATGTTTCCTCTCAGATGTCAAATAGACATCTATTAGATGTCTTTAAGATGTTTATGAATTAGAATGTACGTAAAACTGACATCTTACAGATGTCTGTCAGATGTTTGTTCACAGCAGATGCTTTCCAGATCAAGAGATCTTTAGCAGACATCTTGCAGACGTACGTGTGCTATCTGGGTAATCTGGTGATTGGACTAATTTTGAGTAACAATTGGGCTGGTTTAGTCTATTATGCAGACTTGGCAACCCTGTCAATCATAAACATCAATGGAAATGAGTGAGAGAGAGAAACTTACAGGGCCCAATCCACGGCGATAATGAGAGTGATGTCATCTGTAGGAAGTCCCACTGAGGTTAACACTATCACCATGGTTACCAGACCGGCCTGTGGAATGCCGGCAGCTCCGATACTGGCTGCTGTAGCTGTGATGCTGAAGTAAACGAAAAAAATAAATAAATAAAGATACAATTTATGAAATACAGAATATCTGGAGTAAGAACATAAAAAATCTATAAAATGTTTTTTTTTTAGATGTAATTTAGGAACACATTGATATGCGTTAGATATATGCACTACCAGTCAAAAGTTTTTAAACAGTAACATTTTTTAATGTTTTTTAAAGTCTTTTCTGCTTGCCAAGCCTGCTTTTTTTAAGCCAAAGTACAGCAAAAACTGTAAAAATTAGAAATATTTTTTACTATTTAAAATAACTGTTTTCTATTCGAATATATTTTAAAATTTAATTTATTCCAGTGATCAAAGCTAAATTTTCAGCATCATTACTCCAGGCTGCAGTGTCACATGATCCTTCAGAAATCATTCTAAAATGCTGATTTGCTGTTCAAGAAACATTTATTATTATTATTTAAAACAGTTGAGTAATTTTTTTTTAAAGATTCTTTGATAAATAGACATATCCAAAGATCAGCACTTATCTGAAATAAAACGCTTTTGTAACATTATACACTATACCATTCAAAAATTTTGGAAAAGAAATGATAGAAATGAATACTTTTATTTAGGAACGATGCTTTAAATAGATCAAAAGTGATGATAAAGACGTTACAAAATATTTCTGTTTCAGATAAATCCTGTTCTTCTAAACTTTCTATTCATCAAAGAAACCTGAAAAAAAAACTACTCAGCTTTTTTCAACATAATAATAATAAATTTTTTAGCAGCAAATCAAAATATTAGAGTAATAAAAATTCAGCTTTGAAATCACAAGAATACATTACATTTTAAAATATAATCAAATAGAAAACAGTGATTTGTAAATTAGTAACTAGTTAAAATATTTCAAAATTTGACTGTTTTTGCTGTACTTTGTAACAAATAAATGCAGGCTTGGTGAGCAGTATTATTAAATGCCAAATAAAAAAAATATGTAAAATTATGTGTTTTGACAGAAAAGTAAATAAAGAATCCAATCAAAGAGATACTGATAAGAGATCTAATCATTTTTAAATGTAATATATTAAATACTTTTATGATCAGATTAGATTCATATATGAATTTGAATATACATTGTAATATTTATAAAATTTTTTAATAAATTAATAAATTAAGTGATATAATAAATTACTATATAAATAAATTAAGTGAATTCCACTCAATTGGCCTTTTACATATGCTGTAATTGATAAAGTTACTAAAAGAAAATAATTAATTATATATTTAATTACAAACAATAATAGTAATATTGATATCCACTATAAAAGATAAAAAACAGACATTTAAACCTCAAAAGTATTCAGATGAAATAACTCTCACAAATGTTAATATTCAAGAATAGTATGAGCATAAATGTGTTGAGATGAAATCTGTAGACAAAAGGAAAATTAAAGGTTGTATCAGCGATTTCAAGCCTAAAACATAAAGGGTCAAATTCAGCTGACCTTTCTTCACGATCCGCTCGCTGCCTGCCCCATAAATCGACTGTAAAAAAAACGCGCCTCTCTGGTCAGCCTAGGGTCCGAGATATGCCAAAAAAACAATCGGTGCTATCAACCTTTCCACAGAAAAACAAACAGTGTTCCAACCAATCACCGTCAGGGGTTTGGTGTTGTGGATTTTCGCTCCGCCTCCCTCACATCCCTGCACAAGTAGGAAAGTCCACTACACCAAACCCCTGACGCTGATTGGTTGGAACACTGTTTGTTTTTCTGTGGAAAGGTTGGTAGCACCGATTGTTTTTTTGGCATATCTCGGACCCTAGGCTGACCAGAGAGGCGCGTTTTTTTTTACAGTCGATTTATGGGGCAGGCAGCGAGCCGATCGTGAAGAAAGGTAAGCTGAATTTGACACTTTATGTTTCAGGCTTGAAATTGCTGATACAACCTTTAAGGGTGGAAGAAGAGGGCATCTCACCCGTTCTTACCCTACCTTATAGTGATGATCTGCCCAAAGTCCAGCTCATAGTTGTTGACTTGAGCGATAAAGATGGCTGCCACGGCCTCATATAATGCAGTGCCATCCATGTTGATAGTGGCACCAACAGGAAGTACGAAGCGAATGATACGGCGGTCGATGTGATTGTTCTCCAGGAGGCACTTAAAGGTGATAGGCAGCGTGGCAGAGCTGGAGTACAATGCAAGAGCATCAGAGTTTGTGATTTACATGTGTGCTACTTTCAGTTCAAGGCTGGAATACATACACCACACAACTTTAGACCAGATTTTCTTCCTATTTTGGAAGATTTCAGATTTTGGACAGTCAGAGTTGCCAGATTTCACAGAATGCCGCATAATGTATGATATCCCTTACGAAAAAGAAGTTTATTCAAGTGTGCTATTAGTATACTTCTTTTAAACTAAAAAAATAGGAAAGTATACTTTCAGTCTACTTTTTATGGACTTCTCAGAAATGTGCTTTATATACATCTCAGAAATATACTTAAAATGACATTTAAGTATACTTGACTTATACTTAGAAAAAGTCTCAATATATTTGAGCTATATTTGTGCTCTGAGAATTTGTGTTTTCATTGTTATGCGCTAGGGGCGCTATTACACATTTTCTGTACAGAATATCCAAAACACAAGTGAAGAAGAAACCGAAACAACAGACACTTCCACATGTAATCTAACACAATCGTCAGACTTAAAACAGCATCAAAACCATAGATATGTAAAACTGTGTAACGTTATGGAATAAAATGTCGACCCATGAAGAGGTAATAATGACTGTCAAGCTTTGGGGTGTTGATCGAGGTTTTGATTATCATGAATAGTCTTTTGTTTTTAGCTTTTTGGTCAAAATGTTGTTTAATTATTAATTTATTATTTATGAAACTTACCCACATTCAAGCGTTTATAAAAAGAATGCATGAAGCTAGAATAAAGTGTTTTTGTTTACAAGCAGATACCCTGTTCTTTCTTTTGATATTTTGTATTTTCAGATATTTATATAACAATATATATACAAATTAATACCTAAATAAGGACATAGTAGTATAAAGTATGATGTAAAGTTCACTTAAAGAAAATTTATGAGTATACTTGCAGTATAAACTACTAAACCAGTAGTTTACTGAGACTATACTTCAAAGTGTATTAAAAATGCATAAAAAGCATTTAATCAGTATACATATAAGTTCACTTTTAGTATACTTGCAGTACAATCTAGAAACATAGATGTAAACGAGTTGTGTACTCAAAGTTTACTACTGTTATACCTAAATTCTATTTAAAAGTATACTTTTATATACTAGGAAGTGGGCCAATTTAGACCCAAGGAGTATTGAAATAGTACACTTAAAAGTATACTACAAATACACTGATATTTGTATACTTACCACATAAAGTATACTTAAAAATATACTTGAACTTTACTTAATAAAATAAACTTGAAGTATACTTCTTTTTGGTAAGGGATCATCACAGACTCCAATATTTTATCTTCAGAGTATGATTCCATCTGGTTGGAGGGTAATAAACATGTTTGATATTTTGAGCCAATTGAGCCATTGTTTTCATTTGTTACCCATTATCTAGCAATGAGCCTTCTGTTTCTGTGTGAGTTTAGCATGTTTGGAAAGACTTGAAAATCTGGTGATCCTCATTCGTCCAGTGTGTGATGCCCAGTTGGTAAGTGAATGATGCCATGTGTTAAAATCTGTCCAGATTTGAAAGGTTGTGTAGTGTATTCGAGTTTTTAGTCTGTTATCATCCAGCAGGGCTATGATTGGATGGTTTGCCTGAAGGTGCTGTTACCTGGATGAAGTAGCTAATGAGATGAGCAGGGCCTGTAAAATCCCTCGGATGTAGACAATGGGGCTCTTTTTCGTAATGAAGAAATACATGGAAGGCAGGATGAAGAGGCCGTGAAGCACCAGCCCCATGACCACAGTGATAGCGTAGAAGCCCAGTTTCTTTCCCATAGCTGAGGGGTCGTCCATTTCCAAGATCTTCCCAGCCACCAGAAACACAATCCCAAAAGGGAAGTACCTGCAGTGTTACACCACAAAAAGACAGTATTCTTAGGGAAAATTCACTAAATAGTTGCACATGGTATCTTGGTGCAAATACTGGGAGCAGTACTGAATTTTTTAGTGTTCAATCTGTGCAGCATATTCAATTTTTCAAATACTTTTTATCTTTATCTCACTTTTTATCTCAATTTTTATCTTTTTCTCAGAATTGTGTTCAATATAAACTCACAATTGCGAATTATAAAAGCAGAATTACATGATGTAAACTTGCAAATCTGACTCTGATATTGCAATTTTGACTTTAAGACACGTAATTACAAGTTTATAAAGCACGCAATTCTGAGAGAAAAGTCAGAATTGTGAGTTATAAAGTCAGAAGTGAGTTCATATCTCACAATTGTCTTTTTTTGCATTTGCATTTGCAAATTTACATCGGAAAGTCAGAATTGTGAGGTTATATGTCACAATTCTAAATTTATAACTTACAGGTTGGCAAGTTTACAGGCCCATCTCATAATTGTGAGAAAAAAAGTCAGAACCCTTAGATGTAAACTCAAAATTGTCAAAGAAAGTCAGAATTGTGAGCCAAAAAATCACCATAATTTTTTTTTTTTAGTTACAGAAATGGGCTTCCATAGTTTCATGACAATGACTCCAGCATGAAAAACATTTGACAGCATAACTCTCTATGTAGCGGCTCTAGTCATTTGGTTTATTGTCATAGACATACTTGACCCTGGACCACAAAACCAGTCATAAGGGTACATTATTTTAAAATTGAGATTTATACATCATCTGAAATCTGAATAAATAAGCTTTCCATTGAGGTATGGTTTGCTATAGTTGGCTGAGATACAAATATTTGAAAATCTGCAATCCGAGAGTGCAAAAAAATTAAAATAGTGAGAAAATCGCCTTTAAAGTTGTCCGAATGAAGTTCTTAGCAATGCATATTACTAATAAAAAATTAAGTTCTGAGATATTTACGGTAGGAAATTTACAAAATATCTTCATGTAACATGATCTTTACTTAATATCCTAAAGATTTTTGGAATAAAAGAAAAATAGATCATTTTGGCTACTACTACAAATATACCTGTGCTGCTTAAGACTGGTTTTGTGGTCCAGGGTCACATCTAATAATTTTGGGTTTCAGTTACAAAATGGCGCTTGTCTTTACCATATAACAATGGCCACAATTTTCAGCACGGCTTCATTCAGACTCTGGCAAAAGTTGACGAGAGCGCTGCCATTTGGTCCCATTCTTCCAAGCATGATTCCTAAACGACAATAATTGAGTATTTATAAAACAGACTGGATAAAGCTGTGAAATTCCAGACATTGCTGCTGCAACTCACCCATAGTAGCTGAGAAGATCACAATACCAAGGACGTTCATGCCCTCACTGGTGCCAGGAAGCGTTCTGAAGACCACATCCGGAGGTGGTGTCAGGTCAAGGGAGAAGTTCTGGATGTCTGTGCTGTTCTCATCCTGGATTCCATAAATGAAGACCCGTCTGGTGGTGGTGTCTAGTAAGTCCTGACTAATGGTGGGTTTGGGCTTCATGATAGGGATGCTCCTTGTGCGATACTACAATTCCATTATAATTGATGGTTAACATTGCATTCATAAAACAAATTCACTAAAAATTCATAGTAATGAAAGGATGCAAAGAAAGGATGCAAAAAAACTGTTAACAGTTACAGTGGGAACAATAATGATTTGATCCCCTTCTGATTTTGTACGTTTGCCCACTGACAAAAAAATAATCAGTCTATAATTTTAATGGTAGGTTTATTTGAACAGTGAGAGACAGAATAACAACAAAAAAATCGAGAAAAATGCATTTTAAAAAAGTTATTAATTGAATTGCATTTTAATGAGTGAAATAAGTATTTGACTCCTTCTCAAAACATATTTAGTACTTGGAGGCAAAACCCTTTTTGGCAATCACTGAGGTCAGATGTTTCTTGTAGTTGGCCACCAGGTTTGCCCACATCTCAGGAGGGATTTTGTCCCACACCTCTTTGCAGATCCTCTCCAAGTCATTAAGGTTTTGAGGCTGATGTATGGCAACTCGAACCTTTAGCTCCCTCCACAGATTTTCATTGGGATTAAGGTGTGGAGACTGGCTAGGCCACTGCTTAATGTGCTTCTTCTTGAGCCACTCCTTTGTTGCCTTGTGTTTTGGGTCCTTTTCATGCTGGAATACCCATCCACAATCCATTTAAAATGAGGGGAGGAGGTTCTCACCCAAGATTTGACGGTACATGTCTCCGTCCATCGTCCCTTTGATGTGGTGCAGTTGTCCTGTCTCCTTAGCAGAAAAACACCCCCAAAGCATAATGTTTCCACCTCCATGTTTGATGGTGGGGATGGTGTTCTTGGGGTCATAGGCAGCATTCCTCCTCCTCCAAACATGGCGAGTTGAGTTGATGCCAAACAGCTTGATTTTGGTCTCATCTGACCACAACACTTTCACCCAGTTCTCCTCTGAATCATTCAGATGTTCATTGGCAAACTTCAGACGGACCTGCACATGTACTTTCTTGAGCAGGGGGACCTTGCGGGCGCTGCAGGATTTCAGTCCTTCTGCGTAGTGGGTTACCAATTGTTTTCCTGGTGACTATGGTCCCAGCTGCCTTCAGATCATTGACAAGATCCTCCCGTGTAGTTCTGGGCTGATTCTTCACTGTTCTCATGATCATTGAAACTCCACGAGGTGAGATCTTGCATTGAGCCCCAAACCGAGGGAGATTGACAGCTATTTTGTGTTTCTTGAATTTGCGAATAATCACACCAACTGTTGTCACCTTCTCACCAAGCTGCTTGGCGATGGTCTTGTAGCCCATTCTAGCCTTGTGTAGGTCTACAATCTTTTCCCTGACATCCTTGGACAGCTCTTTGGTCTTGGCCATGGTGGAGAGTTTGGAATCTGATTGATTGATTGCTTCTGTGGACAGGTGTCTTTTATACAGGTAACAAACTGAGATTAGGAGCACTACCTTTAAGAGAGTACTTCTAATCTTAGCTTGTTACCTGTATAAAAGACACCTGGGATTGATTGATAGGGGATCAAATACGTATTTCAATTATTAAAATGCAAATCAATTTATAGCTTTTTTGAGATGCGTTCTTCTGGATTTTTTTGTTGTTATTCTGTCTCTCACTGTTAAAATAAACCTACCATTAAAATTATAGACTGATCCTTTCTTTGCCAGTGGGCGAATGTACAAAATCAGCAGGGGATCAAATAATTATTTTCCCCACTGTACATATCCTGCATTTAACTAAACTGGCATTCTTATGTGGACAGTATGCATAAAAGAAAAATGTTAAAATTTTAGAAACAAAAATATAGATCTTACATAACATTTCAATAAAAAAGTTGGTCAAAGTCGATCAAAAAAGCAGTAAATATCTTTAAAGATGACAGTTTACTGGTTTAACAGCTTAAGTGTTGAAGTCACAAGGCATAAAAACTAATGGAAAAAACTCACTTGCTGAAAAGTAGCTTGGACCAAGTTGGCTGGGAACATGTTGCTGATGAAGGAAAGAAAGTTTTTATTAACATTTGCATCTGTAAAAGCACCCCTTGCACAACAGAAGAAGAGGAGTATATGACAAGTCTCCAGAGACTTTTCAGTTGGACAAAGTCCAACTCTGTAACTGCAGTTTAAAATGTATGAACCTAAAAATTGAAAGATGACAACAGCATTTAAGCTAAATTCAAACAACTACAGCACAAAGGGGTTTGTGATGTCAAAATGCAATTTCACGAGTTCCCACTTACATATAATTAGCTGGAGTATGTAAGCATGTTTGGCGTGCTGTCCGGGGAAGGGCTCCGAGCTCGGGAATGGCCCGAACCTAGAGTACCCCCCCCCTATGTATATGTGTAGAAGGAACTCGGAGTGAGGAGATGGGGTGGTGGAGGGATGCTGATAATCCGTCAAATGGGTAGAGGTGAGTCGGCTGTATTTATGCATGATGTAGATTGGCTTGAGTGAGTTCCAGCTGTGTTAATTAGGCTAAGTATCTGACGTGCTCCTCCCGAACTTTGCTTTAAGAAGCATCATTTCACGAGTTCCCACTTACATATAATTAGCTGGAGTATGTAAGCATGTTTGGCGTGCTGTCCGGGGAAGGGCTCCGAGCTCGGGAATGGCCCGAACCTAGAGTACCCCCCAATAAGCAATGTAGGACAGCCGCCAGCAGAGGACCCCCCAAAGCGCTGAGATCTGGCGGGGGCCGTTGTTTGGGAGAAGATGTTTGGTTAGCTGGCCGGGGGAGCCTTTCGTACTCTGATGGGAGAGGTTTTTGTATCAGGTCGAAAGGCTCTACCGGCTGCTTGTATGGATTGTGGGATTTAGGGCGTCCGGTCGGGAGAGCTCAACCGATACTCAACGGGATGTGCACAGCGTTGGAACGGGTGAGCCCTACCGGCCGAAGGAGGAGCAGCGTGGTTGGGGCCCGATCAGGAGAACCCGGGTTGCCTTGGCCGGAGCAGCTTACGATGTTGGCATTAGGGCTCTACTGGTCAATCGGCCCCTATTGGTGCTGACCGAGAGGACCCATGAAGCCTCCGACGGGAGATCAAGACTCAGAACGTCAGACGAGTGGGTCTTCTTGGTTTGGCAGGTAAAAAGGTTTTGGGACGCCTGGTGCGGGCGACTCTCGCGACATACGATGGGAGACCAATGCAAACGGCATCGCATGGATAAGTCTCGCTTGCAGGCGCCAAGTAAGTAACCCGACCGGGAGAACTCTGCCGACGTCCGACGGGAGACCAAGGCTCGCGACATCGGACGGGTATGCCTCGCCGGCCGGGAGGGCAGAAAGGAAAACCCGACTGGGAGGGCTCTCGCCAAGCATACGAGGGGAGATCAGGACTCAGAACCTCGAATGGGTAAGCCTCGCCAGGTGGGGGGGAAAAGATGTGAAGTTGGCCTGAAGGGGCTCAGATAGTGTCCGGCGGGAGGCGGAGACTTGTGGAGTCGGACGGATGAGTCTCGCCGACCGTCGGACGGATCGGAAAAATTGCAAGGTCGGTTTGGCTCTCGCAGCGTCCGATAGGAGACCAATGCTCACGGCATCGGACGGGTAGGCCCCGCCGACTGTAGGGAAGAAAAGTGCAGTTGACCGGGCGGGGGCCCCTTGCAGCGTCCGACGGGAGACCAATGCTCACGGCATCGGACGGGTAGGCCCCGCCGACTGTGGTGTCGAAAAGGTTAGGTGTCCGACCTGGGGGCCCCTGCGCATCCGACGGGAGACCAATGCTCACGGCATCGGACGGGTGGGCCCCGCAGGACGTGGGACGGAAAGGTAAGTTGTGGTCGGGGGCTCCTTGGGTGTCTGACGGGAGGCCAATGCTCACGGCATCAGACGGGAATACCTCGGCGACCGTAGTGAAGAAAAGGTCAGGGATGGAAATTTTTTTTTTTTTTTTTTTTTTTTTTTTTAGGCGACAATGCTTGGAAACAGGGAGTTATGCGGAGCTGACAGATAGACTAGAGGGCATTTCGTACCCAAGAATTATGCTAGTAGCCACTTCGATTGGCTAATGTGAAACCCTCATTTAATTCATGCCACCTACGGGGGAAATGCTGGTTATTTGTGAAATGACTGAATGTAATGATAAATTCGGAAGAGTGCTAGCTTTGATGTCCGCATCCAAGGATTTGCAATTCCAACATGTCTGTTGTAAAGAAATAGCCAAATATTAAAGATTAAGTGGTAATTTCAATTGAATGTGATTTAGTCAAACGAAAATGAAATTGCACGGTGACATGTAAAAACAATCGTCAGCTCATTGGTGCTCTACGGTCTGCTACAGGAGTTGGAGGCCACTGAAAAGAAAAAAGGGGTTATTAGTAGTTGCAGGAAAAAGGCTGAGATTTGTGGGCCTGTGTTGCAAGCAGAGGCAGCCTCACGCTGGCTTGATCTGTGGGCCACGGGATGGGAGTCTGGAAGAACCCGTGTAGCCTGCATTGCTAGCAGAGGCAGCGTCACAGTAGTGTTTGCTACAGGAGCTGGAGGCCGCGTCATTCCATAGACTTACATTCATATGTGAATGGATAAGACTGGAAGCACGATCTTGCACGAGAAATTGCTGCATTCTTAAGTTCAAGCTTTGTGAACTTAGAATAAAAACACATTTAAAACCGCGTGCTGTGGGAAGGTTGGGCGGGTAGATTGTATGTTGCAGTATGGTAGTGTTACCAATTGGACAAATTGTTACCAGATTTTGCAACTTCTCAGATTACCTTAGTGACGTCTTTTCCAAAGCACATAGCAACATATTTAGTAGGGCTGGGTAAAAAATATTGATTCTCCGATTTTAATCGATCTTCAGTTGAATGCAACTATATCCATTCGGGAAATCCCCGAATCTATTCTTAATGCACGTGCTTCACGTAAGAGGATATGAATATTCACCTCTCGTCCTGAAGGTGTCACTAGTGTTCCTGCTGAGAGAGTTTTCTCAACCGCTGGTGATCTAATCACAGCGCAAAGGAGCTGCCTTAGATCAGATCAGAACATGTTGATCAGCTGCTTCTTTTGCAGAAAAATGATTAGGCTGTAATTAAGAACTGTTAGTTTTATGGACAGTTAGAATGTTTTGTATAAGCAGACAAAGGCTTTATGATGGGCCTGTTTTGAGTGTTTTGAATTTAGAAAAAAAAGTTTTATTTCTTAAACATGTTTGAAGTTCTTAATAGATTTCACTGTTGCGCATTTACAGTCTTTTTTTTTTTTTTTTTTTTTACAGTAATGTGCATTTTGCAGTTTGTTTACATGGTGTACAATGGATGCACATATTTATGACTTCTTGTTACAGTGTTCATTTAAAATAAAAGTCGTTTAAAATAACAACTGTGTGCACCCATTATTAATGTGGATGTGTATTTCAGTAATAAGTTAAGTAGGAGAGTTTCAGTTACCAACATTTATATCAAAATATGGATCACATGTCTGCAAAACTAACATTTTAAATGAAATAGATATCAAAACGAATCGAAACCATAAAAATAAGAATCGAATCGCCAAATTGGTGACAATACCCAGCCCTAATATTTAGTGAAATATCCTATAATTGTAAAAAATTTAGCAACTTCAGGCACGCTTTGAAAATAAGATGCTGAAAAGACATTTTCCTCTTAACCATGCAAAGTAATAAGTGTTGAAAAGCTAGCCTAGTGGCACATCCGCTAGAGACTTGGAGAGAGGTGCTTGCAATATGCACATCACGAGTGCTTAGTTGCACTTGCTCTGTTTATTTATTTATTTTTATTTTAATATTTATTTATAGTCATTTAGGCAAACACTTATTTCTTGAAAATCGATCTTTTGTCAGATTATGAGTGAAATGTGTAATTTAAAATTAAAAATAATATTAATTCAGAAACTGAGTAATTTGTTGTGTTTTACGGAGTTTCTTCAATCCTAGGTACAAAAATTACATTGACATCATTTTATGTCACATCGTTTAAAAGCCTTTAGCAAAAAATGACCTACCTTTGCAACTGTTTTCTAAAATTTATTTGCAACATGACCTGTGTCCCTAGCGGAGACGTCTTCAGGCTATAGTGTCTGCTACGAGAGCTGCATTCGATGCTGTGGCCGGGAGAGCCACGTTAAATGGTTGAGCCAAAGCGGGCAGTGAGTGGCTTTGGTGCGACGAGCTCTGGGGCGCGGCCCAGGCTCGTTGAAGGCCTGCCGGTGAGACCCAGTGCACGAGCCGGGTCTAATGCGGGGCGGTGGTGGTATCGAACGAGGGGAGTACGGGGCTTTGCGAGTTTGCTGGAAATATTGGCTGCCCTGCTGGAGTGGATTTAAGAGTGAGGTTGGCTGATTGAAGGGAAACGAATAACTAAGATCGTACGGATTCACTTTGTTTATCCTCCGCGAGGACGGTGCGTCGGAATTGATCAGCGTTTGCCTCAGGCATTAAAAACGATCCACTTTCCGATCGGAGGAATTGTTGGCCCGGCCGGATGACAAGAGGATGCCGGGGAAGAAGTTTGGAAGTGACGCCGGTGGGGGCGAGATTACATTTTAAGGGCTTTGGTGAGAGCGTGCGTTGCTGGTCAAGCAGAGACCGCGATGAATCCTGTAAATCCTGGGAAAGATCTGTGATGTCATGGCAAAAGGTGCAAACCGAATGCTGATAATCCGTCAAATGGGTAGAGGTGAGTCGGCTGTATTTATGCATGATGTAGATTGGCTTGAGTGAGTTCCAGCTGTGTTAATTAGGCTAAGTATCTGACGTGCTCCTCCCGAACTTTGCTTTAAGAAGCATCATTTTATGTTGGCATATGTTCTTTCCTGTCACCAGCAGAATACATTAAGTGCATTGCAGAAGCTGTGACACAGTCAAATAATCCTAATCCAAGTGTCTTGCTTTAGTTTGTTTATCATCACACTGTCTGATTAGTAAAGAGGGCTCCAGAAATGCCAATCCTAATAACCTCTGTGGGAGGTCACAAACATCACATGCTAATTTTGTACCTCTCTAATTTGACCTCTCTAAGACTTTCATCATGAAATGCACTGTTAACAAATTGAGCTAATCTTGTGGCTGTATGTAAGTAGTCTCCTCCTCTTTCATCACCTCAGTGAGGACCATATGGTCTCTGGCTCAGGTCAGTAATCAGTTTATGCTCCAGTCTTCACCATACACTTCAATGACACAGGGCCATGTTCTGTCACGCAGCCCAAGTGACAGGTGGGGCAGGAATTCTGTATTCCCTAGTCCTCAGCCAACCCTAAACTGAGCCATGTCTAAGATCTCCTGATACCTCAACATCATGGACAGTATATTTCAAAAACATTTTTCTAAAGAAATTGATGAAATAAAGTTATTATGCCTGGCAATTAACAGAGAGCATGTAAAGGTGTAACTTCACATGAAGCAACCAACCAACTAACTTTATCAGTAAAGCATGGTGGAATGAATGTCAATATTTGGTGCTGACTTTTCTACCTCAGGACTCCATATGAACAAACAAACTAACTTACTAGTTAACTAATTTTAGAAAAAAAAAATCATGTTTATAGGAATGTAAAGATCTGGTTCCCCGCTCACTAATTACCCAACCAATTAATTAACAATTTCCATGCAGTAAAGCATTGTGGACTGAATGCCAATATCTTGTGCTGTCTTTCGCCACCTCAGGACTCCATGAACTAACTAACTAACTAGCTAACTAACTTCATCAGTAAAGCATGGTGGAAGAAATGCAAAGATCTGGGAATGTCTTTCCTAACTCTGGACTCCATATAAACAAACTAACTAATTCCAAGAATGAATCATATTGATAGGAATGTCAAGATCTGGGCTGTCTTTCCACTCTTGCTGACCACTCAAATAACCAACCAACCAACTAATTAACAATTTTCATGCAGTCAAGTATTGTGGAATGAATGTCAATTTCTTGGGCTGTCTTTCCCAACCTCAGGACTATATATGAACTGACTAACTAGCTAACTCTAAAAATGAATCATGTTGATATAAGAATGTCAAGATTTGAGCTGTCTTTGCCCTCTTGCCAATCACCCATATAACCAACCAACCAAGAAACTAACTGCTAATTTCCATGCAGTCAGGCATTGTGCAATGAATGCCAAGATCTGGGTCTGTCTTTCCCCACCTCAGGACTTCATATGACCTAACTAATTCCAATATTCAATCATGCTGATAGGAATGTCAAGGAATGTCTTTCTCTTTGCTAAACAACCATCCAACTAACAATTTCCAACAGTCAAGCATTGTGAAATGAATGTCAAGACTTTATTTCCCACCTCAGGACTCCATATGAACAAACTATGTAATTTCAACAGTGAATCATGTTGATAGGGTGTCTTTCCCCTCTTGCTGACCACCCAAATAACCAACCAATATTTGGCACTGTCTTTCCTGCCTCAGGACTCCATATGAACTAACTATGTAATTTCAACAGTGAATCATGTTGATAGGGTGTCTTTCCCCTCTTGCTGACCACCCAAATAACCAACCAATCAATTAACAATTTCCATGCAATCAGGTATTGTGAAATGAATGCCAGTATCTTGGGCTGGCTTTCCTCACCTCAACTTCATATAAACTAACCCACCAACCAATTAACTAACTAACTACCTAAATCAGTAAAGCATGGTGGAATGAATGCCAATATTTGGCACTGTCTTTCCTGCCTCAGGACTCCATATGAACTAACTAACTAACTAACTAACTAACTAACTAACTAACTAACTAACTAACTAACTAACTAACTAACTAACTAATTCCATCAATGAATCATGGTGATAGGTATGTTAAGATCTGGGCTGTCTTTCCCCATATAACCAACCAACCAACCAACAAACTATCAATTTCCATGCAGTCAAGCATTGTGGGATGAATGTCAAGATCTGGGTCTGATTTTCTCAACTTTTTGTCACCAGGATTCTATGTGAAACAAGCAACTAACCAACTAACTAACTAACTAACTAACTAACTAACTAACTAACTAACTAACTAACTTAATCAGTAAAGCATGGTGGAAGGAATGCCAAGATCTGGAACTGTCTTTCCTACCTCAGGTCTCTATATGAACTAACTAACTAACTAACTAACTAACTAACTAACTAACTAACTAACTAACTAACTAACTAACTAACTAACTAATTCCAACAATGAATCATGTTTACAGGAATGTCAAGATTTGGGCTGCCTTTGCCCTCTTGCTAACCACCCATATAACCAACTAACTAACTAACTAACTAACTAACTAACTAACTAACTAACTAACTAACTAACTAACTAACTAACTAACTAACTAACTTATTTGATCTGGGGCTGTATTTCCCCTCCTGACCTTTAAGGACTCCATATAAACTAACCAACTAACTGACTAACTAGCTTCACTAGTAAAGCATGATGGAAAGAATGTCAAGATCTGGGGCTGCCTTTCCCTCCTGACCTTTAAGGACTCCATATAAACTAACCAACTAACTAAATGACTAACTAGCTTCACTAGTAAAGCATGATGGAAAGAATGTCAAGATCTGGGGCTGTATTTCCCCTCCTGACCTTTAAGGACTCCATAAAAACTAATCAACTAACTGACTAACTAGCTTCACTAGTAAAGCATGATGGAAAGAATGTGAAGATCTGGGGCTGCCTTCCCCTCCTGACCTTTAAGGACTCCATATAAACTAACCAACTAACTAAATGACTAACTAGCTTCACTAGTAAAGCATGATGGAAAGAATGTCAAGATCTGGGGCTGCCTTCCCCTTTTGACCTTCAAGGACTCCATATGAAATAACCAACCAACCAACTAACTAACTAACTGTCTAACTAACTAAATCCTCAAAAACTCACTAACTTTAGTAGTAAAGCATGATGGAAAGAATGTCAAGATCTGGGGCTGTATTTCCCCTCCTGACCTTTAATGACTCCTTATAAACTAACCAACTAACTAACTCACTAACTAGCTTCACTAGTAAAGCATGATGGAAAGAATGTCAAGATCTGGGGCTGCCTTTCCCCTCCTGACCTTTAAGGATTCCATAAAAACTAACCAACCAACTAACTAACTGACTAACTTCAGTAGTAAAGCATGATGGAAAGAATGTCAAGATCGGAGGCTGCCTTTCCCCTCCTGACCTTTAAGGACTCCATATAAAATAACCAACCAACTAACTAACTAACTGTCTAACTAACTAAATTCTCAAAAACTCACCAACTTTAGTAGTAAAGCATGATGGAAAGAATGTCAAGATCTGGGGGCTGTATTTTCCCTCCTGACCTTTAAGGACTCAATATAAACTAACCAACTAACTAACTAACTAACTAACTAACTAACTAACTAACTAACTAACTAACTAACTAACTAGCTTCAGTAGTAAAGCATGATGGAAAGAATGTCAAGATCTGGGGCTGCCTTCCCCTTTTGACCTTCAAGGACTCCATATGAAATAACTAACCAACTAACTAACTAACTGTCTAACTAACTAAATACTCAAAAACTCACTAACTTTAGTAGTAAAGCATGATGGAAAGAATGTCAAGATCTGGGGCTGCCTTTCCCCTCCTGACCTTTAAGGACTCCATGTGAACTAACTTAAATAGTTAAGCATGGTTTATGAAATATATCAATTAATGAACTGAGTGACAAATTCCTGACTAACTGTTCCACTGACCGACTGGAACAGTGACAGTATCACTGGGGTAAACTCCGTCCTCATTTACTCAAGCAAACACTAACTGGCTTATCATGAGCTTTACTCACAAGGTTTAACAGACAGTTCAAAGCTTCTGCATGTGAGTGTCTGTAACCCTTTAATATCTATCACTAAAAACATGAGGGAAGTAACAGAATAATTCTCTGTATGGTTAACTGAAGCCTACACAGTAACTATCTTAGCATAAGCAACAAACAGACTGATCACATAAAAGCACAGGCTTACCGAATAAGGTCCAGTAGAGCATCAGCTGAGCTCATGATGGGTTTTCCGCTGTCCTCTGAATCCTCCTTCTGGGCAGCTCCACCCGGGTGGATAATGATAACCATGATGATGCCCACCACCACAGCCACAAAAGTCGTCCACAGATAATAAGAAATGGTCATGATGCCCAGTCGACTGGAGCACTTAGCATCCAGTGCTGCCAAACCAGACATCAAACTGAGGAGAGAAACACATTTTTTTAAAATATATAAAACAACTCATAAATCAGTTGCATGTAGAAAGGCTGGAAATAAAATAAAATAAAATGAATCAAAGACCAAAACTATAAAAATAAAATTTTTTGAATCGGTCGATTTAGTGTCGTTGTTCAATATCTACAGAGTTCATATATTCACACTAAAAACATTGCCAAATGTAATATGTTAGTTAATTTACCAAAATAAAAAGGGTCATACAAAATGCATGTTATTTTTTTGTTTAGTACTGACCTGAATGAGATATTTCACATAAAAGATGCTTACATAAAGTCAACAAGAGAAAATAATAGTTGGATTTATAAAAATGACCCTGTTCATAAGTTTTTGATTCGTAATACTGTTTTGTTACCTGAATGATCCACAGCTGTTGTTGTTTTTTTTTTGTTGTTGTTAACTGACAGTTGTTCATGAATCCCTTGTTTCAAATGCTCACTGATGCTCCACAAGGAAACACAATGCATTAAGAGGGTGAAAACTTTTTAAATTTGAAGAACAGGGTGAATGTCACTTATTTTGTCTTCTGGGAAACACGTAAGTATCTTCTGTAGCTTCTGAAGGGCAGTACTAAATAAAAAAATATGTAATATTAATACAAAACAAGAAAAATGTTTTCTTCAAAAAAAAACATTTAGTTCAAAAGTTTTCACCCCCCTCCCCCAGCTCTTGTGTTTAATTTTGAAGCATTTGTGAGTGTTTGAACCTTCTGTAATAGTTGCATATGATTACCTCAGTTGTCCTCAGTTGAAAAGATGGATCTCATAATCATAGTCATTGTTTTAAAGGGTTCAAATGCACAAAAATGCTGAAAAAACACTGAATTTTTGGGACCTGAAGGATTTTTCTGAAGTACAGCAGACAGTTTAACTGTTCAGGACAAATAAAGGACTCATGAACAACTATCACTAAACAAAACAAACAAACAAACAAACAAACAAACAAAAAAACAGCTGTGAATCATTCAGGTAACAACACAGTATAAAGAATCAAGTGTTTGTAAGCTTTTGAACAGGGTAATTTTTATAATTTCAACTATTATTTTATTTTGTGAACTATGTGTAAATGTCTTTCATGTGAAATATCTTATTCAGGTCAGTACTAAAAAAAAAATAAAGTGCATTTTATGATACCTCTTATTTTGGTAGAATAATTAACATTTTGCAGATTCTGCAAGGTGTATGTAAATATTTGACCTCAGCTGTATATATCTTATAGGATACTGATGTAAACAAACAAACAATAAATACATAAAAAACAAACATCTCTTATTTAAAAAAAAGAACCGATTTTTTGCTACCTTGAAAAACCTTTCGCTCAGCTGTGAGAGTTATGTAAGACTAAGACAGAGATATTTGCTCTGTGTGTTGACCTCAGATGTATCGTCAGTGCATTTAATCCTTACAATACCAGTCAAATGATGGCAATTCAGAACAGAACAAAAAGAAATTAGGCTTTACCAATGTGAGTTTATCTTCACAGAGTCTATTATAGCCACTTCAGGTACTGTAGGCACTTCAGGACATGTGCATACTTCAAAAACTGTGTCGATTCTCTTAACAAATTAAAAGATGTAGAATGAAATTTATACTGCTTGTCAGCTTGCTTATTTTGCCTAAATGCACAATATCCTTACTGTTTGCGAATGTTCATTGGAGCTATAGATTCAGGAAACACATTGGAAACTATGCTAGTAAAAGTAGAACTTGCAACCATAGACACTCGCATCCCAGACATCACATGAACTGACTAGCAATGAAATTTGGCAGATGTCACTAAAAGCTTGCAGCTAATTTAAACAAGACAAAGGGAATAGATGAAGAATTCCTTAAGGATCCCATTCCATTCACTTCTCATAATAATCATAATAATTATATTATAATAACTCTATTCTCAGTATCATTTTACCCATTGATGAAAGAGCAATTAAACAAAATCTGAATGCATTATTTTAAATATGCAGTTCTCCATTGTTTAGAAGATTTGGGAAGCTGAACATTGCATTGTGCAACAAACAAAAAATGTAAGACACAAAAGCCAGAATGATTCCTACTGCATACAGAGACAAAGAAAAGAGCTTGTTAGGAATTAAATCTTTGCGGTCAAATGAGAAATATACAGTTGAGGTCAACAGTAATTATTTTACCAAAATAAGAGGGATCACACAAATGCATGTTAATTTTTATTTAGTACTGACCTGAATAAGATATTTCACATAGAAGACACTTACATATAGTCCACAAGAGAAAATAACAGCTGAATTTATAAAAATGACCCTGTTCAAAAGTTTACACACACTTGATCCTTAATACTGTGTTGTTACCTAAATGATCCACAGTTGTTTTTTTGTTTAGTGATCATGAGTGTTCATGAGTTCCTTGTTGGTCCTAAACAGTTAAACTGCCCACTGTTCTTCAGAAAAATCCTTCAGGTCCCACAAATTCTTTGGTTTTTCAGCATTTTTGAATATTTGAACTCTTTCAAACAATGACTGTATGATTTTGATACAGTCATTGTTGGATTTTCAAAATTAGTACTTCCTTTCAAATTAAGTAATAAAATTGTTCTGTACACTAGAAAGTAATCTTTAATTGCTGTTACATTTGAATTCTTACATAAGAATTTCACAAAACCAAGGTTAAGAACATGTCCAGGCCATCGTTCACCAAAAAATATCAATAAATCATCTTTAGCTTATAAAACATTATCTTTTTAATGCTTTTGCACTGTGATAAGCAACAAATTTTTGTGAGAGTAAAGTAAAATGTGATATAAAATTTGCTAATACCGTGAATATTTAGTTTATGCAGCTATAAATACAATCATTGTTATAATATTTTGTAATACAGTCAAAATGATGCTGTATGTAGTAATGAAAATGTTGAAAACTGTGAACAAAATGGAAAAATACTCAAGAGTAAAAAAAAATTAAAAATCTGCTCTATTCTAGGGATGCACCGAAATTTTTGGCCGAAGCTGAACAAAATTACACACTGGGCTGAAGGAAGGCTGATTACTGAACACGTTTTTTTTTTTTTTTTTCATGTATTTTGCCAATTTCACCATTGCATAAATTAAATAGCCAATATTTGCTTTTTACAGTTTTATCTTGCTTTTCAAAGAAAAAAATCTATTACAAAACAACAATTTAAATTTTTTTTTTTAACACTGAACATGTTTAACATTCTAGTAGACATTATAGCCTACCAACTTCTTGAATCAGACGTGTTTTTAATGTACAAATAAATGCAGCCTTTCTGAGCAAAGGAGAATGTTATAATAAATGTATTAATAGAGCTGTTGTAATGATTATAATTATTTTTTATGTTCACTTTTTTATTTTATTTTACAGAACAACAGTAAAACTACAATACTAATATTTATGAATGTTGACTTTTATTTTGGTGGAAACCTGCAAGAAGACCTCAGCACTACTTTTTGCTGACAGCGGCAGATTTATGAATAATTCTCATCACGCAGATTTGAATGCATGATTTTGAGATCCATCTTTTCACTGAGGACAACTGAGGGACACATATGCAACTATTACAGAAGGTTCAAACGCTCACTGAAGCTCCAGAAGGAAACACAATGCAATAAGCCATATTCAAACTTTTTGAATTTGAAAATTAGGCAAAATAAGAAAAATGTACACGTCTTCATTCTGTTCAAAAGTTTTCACCCCCGGCTTTTAATGCATTGTGAGCATTTGAACCTTCTGTAATAGTTGTATATGAGTCCCTGTAGGATCTCGGTCGAACAGAGCACCAAACAAACTGCAGAAATTACCACATTCCAGAGAATCGAGAAGATTCTCTTTCCCAGCCATAAAATTGATCCATGACCATCACATGACGATCACCAGACGCCAATTTGTCTGGACCGCTTTTGTCGAGATCTGCGCCTTATGTCTCGGGGGATCAAACTGCTAAAACTTAAGGCAATTACCAGGAGAGAAGAAACAAACGTCCAATCTTCTCCTGACATAAATTTCAACTAAAATCACAAATGGGGACAGATTTACACAAGCCTATAGGGCACAGGATCCATCCAGCGTGACTCTCGTGACCTTTCAGACATCCTGTTCCGCTGACATTCCAAACGCACCCCGTCTCTCAATTGAGAGCATGCAAAGACAATCTTCAAAGAGAAAATCAACTTATTAGTATTGCTATTAGAGCAACAGTATAGTATGTTTTCATGTTTTCTTTTATATGCTCGATGTGTTTTATGTGATCGTTGGAGTTTAATCTATGCATTATATGCCTTTAGGAAAGGAAGTTATCAAATGTATTAGCAGGCAAGCAATATACCCTTGTTTGATATGTAGTGAATGGTCTTGACGAATGCTACACAGCAAAATGAATGAGAAGTTGATATTGTGTATATTTTATGCATTGCAACAGTTTATTGAGGTTAATAGCGAAACGTGCAGAAATTTTATTATCTTAAGTTACGCACCAGAAGGTACAGCCCAGGGGGCGTGGCTCCGCCCCGCAGCAATATTCGATTGGATCATAGCACCATGGGACGTACTGAGGCGGCCTGCTTAAAAAACCCATGACCAGAGCCGGATTAACACAAAGGCAAACTAGGCACGTGCCTAGGGCCCGATTGGTGGGATGGGGCCCAGACAGAGGGACAAAAAAAAGAAAAAAAAGAAATGAAAAATAAAATAAAATGTACAAATGTCCTATCTACGATTTATTTCAATATTTATTAATTAACTAAAAATAGTGACGATGTTTATCTTAACCATAGACTGTTACATTATGTTACATTAACACCAGCCCATGACTGTATATATAGAGGCGCCAGCGAGTTAAGTCCGAGGGGACGTCAGCGGCGGTGAGAGGTGGGACAATAAAGCTAGCAGGCAGGTGTTTTTTGAGTAGGCTAACATTCAAGATGCTTTAGGGTGCAAAATGTGAAAAAAAAAATGAAGAGGGACAAAAGAACAGACAGCGGGGGGCTTTACAGAAGTTTCTGTCGGGCAGCCGTCCGACGGTTGTGAACCTGCTCGAGTCAGCAGAGCCAGAGGCCGAGCCAGGCCCGGAGACATGCCCGAAGACGCGGTGGAAGATGCGGCGGGAAATGCGGCGGACGACGCTGTGGCGCCGTCAACATCAGCGCCGTCACAGAAGGACAAACTGATGGAAGAACAGCAGCCAGCCAGAAGTGAGAAAATCTCAATTACAACATTTATAAATGGTGTAGCTATTGCACTTTGCAGAAAATCTTAATTAAATGTGTTGATTAAATGTAAACAGAGCAAATAAGATAAACTTATTTGCTCTGTTTACCAGTGATGCGCGGGTCAATGTATAAACAACCCAAACCCGACCGACGTTTTCAACTAACCCGCCTGCAAGTCGGACCGCAAAAAAAAAAAAAAAGAAAATTTTGTACCCGACCCGCTTCCTGACCCGCATGTTTAATATTTGCGAGTGACACCAGTGATTATATGCGGTGGAGATGCGTTCACTGTCAAACATCATTCGGCATTAATTAGGTAATTTTGTCAAAAGAAATGTTCTTGATTACAAGAAAAATACAGATTTTTCTTGTTGTGATTTATTTTGTCTTTCAGATTTAAGTAGTTTCGTTTTCAAAATAAATTATGTCAGTGATTCTCCAATGTTAAATATGATCAAGAATTATTTTATTTCGATCTACAGTGTAATAAAAGTTAAGAAAAAGATTAGCCTATAGCCCTAAATATATATAGACTACAAGCTAATTCCTTTTTTCTTAACTTTTAAATTCTTCTAAAAATGATCAAGAATATTCAACTTAATCAACTTAATCAACTTCAATCAACTTAATAGGCTAGGTTTACGAATTTTCTTATACAAACATAACGAATGTGTCATGATCTGGGCTGTGGGGTTTCCCCTGAGATCGCTGTTCCCCTTGCACTGCACTTCCCTGATTGTTCACTCCTGTCTTGTCATTAGCACTGATTACACTCACACCTGCATCCTCCTAGACCGTGTTTCCTGTTTTGTTTATTTGATCTTGTATTCTAGTCGTGTTGTGCCGTGTTGGCCTTTTGTTTGTTTGTTTGTTTGTTTATTGTTTAATTAAATTCCCTTCCCTGCATTTGGACCCAGATCTCCTCCTTCTCAACATGACAGAATGCACTTCAAAACGAAGCTTTCTTATATAAATTCAGGAATCACGAATATGACAAAATAATATTAGGCCTATTTTATATATATGAATTGTATAGCTATAATAGTTGTATCAAATGAATAAGGAAATTATAGTGCCTTGAATTTGTTAAGTAATGTTTATTTTTGTTCATTTCACTCTCTGGAAATATAAAGAATTTCTTTTTTTTTTTTTTTTACTTGAAATTCGTTTTTAATCCCTGGTTTTAAACAAGCATGTTCAATAATTTATATATTATTGCTTGAATAAACGTTTACAAATAGTGCTAGAAATTTTATAATTAAGGAAATTAAACAGACCATTTGAAAAGACATAGTGAAATGTGTCTAATAATTCCAAAAAGAAAGAGAAGCATTGGACATTTATTAGGAATACCATTTTCTTAACAATTAAGATGCTGCATGTGTTTGTCCAGTCTAATCGAAGTGTGCGTCTCTCCCCCGACTTTCCCAACAAAAATCCCACCCCCTCTCAGAAAATACATAAAACTGACATTACTGAGCTATATGCATTTAAAAGTAGCCTATTAAAATGATACAGTGGCATTGCTCAGTTCAATGTGTTGGGAAATCGGGCATTTTGTCCCGCGTCAGCATTTATTCAACAGTTAATAAAGCTCAACATTCAAAAGGTAAATATTATTCAGCCAATAAAGTGTAGGTCTATGTATTTCATAGAAAATTGTGTCTAGTAGCTACTATATAAATTACAAAGGTTTAATTGGCATCTTTATTTCAAACGACCCGACCGACCGCGACCCGAAAATCATTAAAAATATTTTTGGATGACTCGTAACCGCGGGCACCCGCTCATTTTGGATCAACCCGCGCATCACTGCTGTTTACATAGTTTACTGATACCTATTGGTTATTTACTGGTACTACTGCCTTAACAATGACACTCCCAATGGATAAGATGAGGATAATTTAATAGCATTTAATAGAGCCGTGTAATGACGTATAAATAATGAATATCAAAGTCTGATAGACTGTTTAATATACAACACATGACTTATTTTGGCATACAAACAACCAATTTGTAACCAAAGACTAGGCTATGTAAAATGTGAATTCACTTTTATTAGTAACTTTGGTAAGTTTCAGATTTCAATTCATAAATAACATCGATGGAGGGGGGCCCAAAAAATGCAGCCTGCCTAGTGTAGTCCATTTATTTACTCCTCCAGCTCTGCCCATAGTTTGTTGCTTTTTGCTATTGGCTTGTGCCATTGCCTTTCGTCGTCGCTTTTGGTCTTCCGCCTGCTGTGGTTTGAGTGCTTTTCACCTGCGCTCGCCCGCTCGACCAAGCACGCGATTGTGCCATCAAAACCCAGAACAAACTGAAAACTTCGCGACTGCCAAACTCTTCAAAGTCTCATAACTCCGACGCAGAAGAGCTCCGAGCGCGTCAAACCGCGTAACCAGGCACCCGAAGACCGGCTCCAGCAACCAAATCCTCAGCTCCGAAAGATCCCCAAAGACGACATCCAAAGACCAGCCAGCAACCAACCAGAATCTTTGCTAAGACGAGCCCACGAAAGGAAACCCCCGTTCCTGGCACAAACGCAAGTAAACAAGGTCTCCCTTTTCTGGCTGAACCTGGTGCTAGATTGTTAAGTCAAATCTCTGCTTTTGTGGTTTTCTAAGGTTGCGATCTAAGAACTAGTTAGGAAATACAAGAACTTTGGGGTTCTCTTCAATTCAGTAATTTCCCACTGTATGAGTGTAAGTGCGAATGTGTGTGTGTGTGTGTGTTTGTGTCTTAGTAGATTAGTTTTGTGTCTTAGAGTAGTTCAATAAATCATTGTTTCATTAAAAGAAGTGTCTTGACTTTATTTTCACCAAAGTTCTATCTGTATTTAGATCCAAGCTGCCTCAGCTTTAAAAATTTCCTAAGGTAATATTTTGGTTTATTTGTGATCTTGGCCAGGAGCATAATATAAACCTTGTTGAGTTGATACAGTATACTGAATTAATTAACCACTTCGCTGGACGAATGGTTAAGAAGCGTAATCTATTATTCTAAATCAATTTAATCAAGTTTCGAATCTTTCGATTCGATTCATTATATTAATCATTATAAATTTGAGCTAAGTCACTACAGTCCCTCAGTTGTCCTCAGTGTGAAAAGATGGATCTCAAAATCATACAGTCATTGTTGGAAAGGGTTCAAATACACAAAAATGCTGAAAAACCAAAAACTTTGTGGGACCTGAAGGATTTTTCTGAAGAACAGCGGACAGTTAAACTGTTCAGGCAAACAAGGGACTTATGAACAACTATTACTAAAACAAATGTTTTAGTGTTGACTCTAATTACTTCACTCTATTTAACTGAATTCGATCAATCTACAGTGTCTAAAAATCCACACTTGTTTTCTTTCTCTAGCAGTGTAGTGTACTGACTACTGGGTGTGCACAAGCAGGCGCTCATGTATGTTAATAGTGTATGTACATGTGTGTTAAGCCCCTTGCTGTCTGACCCTGCATGTGTTTCTGCTACAGGCGGCCAGCAGGACTTCCAGACCATCTGGAGCTTTCTGTGAAGCACCTCTGTTTGACAAGAGCATTACCCTAATCCTGCCTGGAAATGGGAAAGTCCAGATAAAGGCTCTTCGCCTGGGCCTTTACCCCATTCAGGTCGCATGATTGTTATATTTCTCAGGTGGGACAAAGCAAAACACCGGCATACAGTAAAAAGTAGGGATGCACTGAATGTTTGGCAACCGAAATAGCAAAAAAAACTCTTTCGGTGTTCAGCCGAATAAATTATACTGAACAATGACGTGACACTCAAATAGATGCGTGCACTAATGCAGCAAGCATGTTGGCAATGGGGATGCATTTAAAACTGTCAGAGAACTACGCAAAAATCATTACAAGCACCGACAGCGAGAGACTGTTTAGAACAGCATCGCATGTCTTCCATGAGAAGAGAAAGGGATAGATGTTGCTGGTTACTGTATGATGACTGAAATCGCGAAATGGCCTTAAACCATTAGTAAATAAACTACAGAAGTCCAAAGCATGAGGGAAATCTGCCTGATGAGAATCATTCATAAATCTGCTGCTGTCAGCAAAAAGTAGTACTGAGGTCTTCTTGCAGAGGTCAAAATAAAAGTCAACATTCATAAATGTTAGTTTTGTAATTTTACTGTTGTTCTGTAAAATAAAATAAAATATTAACACAAAAATAAAGATAACAATCATTACAACGGCTCTATTAATACATTTATTATAACATTCTCCTTTGCTCAGCAAGGCTGTGTTTATTTGTACATTAAAAGCACATGCCTGATTCAAGAAGGGGGTCTTAAAAATGGCCAAAGAATATTATTTTACTAACTTACTAATTTGAAGTTAAATTGTGCTTTGTTGGTAGGCTATAATGTCTACTAGAATTTTAAACATGTTCAGTGTTATAAAATATTTTTAAATTGTTGTTTTGTAATTGATTTTTTTCTTTGAAAAGCAAGATAAAACTGTAAAAAGCAAATATTGGCAATTTAATTTATACAAATCTGGCAAAATACATGGGGGAAAAACACGAAAAAACGTGTTCGGTAATTGGCCTTCGGCCGAGTGTGTAGTTTTGTTTGGCTTTGGCTTTGGCTTCGGCTTCGGCCAAGAATTTTAATTTCAGTGCATCCCTAGTATAGAGCAGATTTTTTTTACTTTTGAGTATTTTCCATTTTGTTCGCAGTTTTCAACATTCTCATTACTACATACAGCATCATTTTGACTGTACTGCAAAATGTTATAACAATGATTTTATTTATATCTACATAAATGTTCACAGTATTAGCAAATAGTGTTTAGTTTAAACCTTTTTACTTTACTCTCAAGAAAATTAGTTGTTTTTGTGCTTGGCTTATCACAGCGCAAACGCATTGGTCCTGAAGTTAATTTTTTATAAGCTAAACATGACTTTTGTTTTTTTGGTTAACGATGGCCTGGACATGATCTTTACCTTGGTTTTGTGAAATTCTTATTTAATTCATATGGAATTCAAATGTAACAGCAATTAAAGGTTACTCTCTAGTGTATAGAACAATTTTATTACTAATTTTGAAAGCAATCAACAGTACAAAAATAACACAAAACAGTACTACATATTGTGATAAATCATGTCTAACGATGTATAAATCACTAATTATTACATTACTGGTCACATATGACTCAACATTAACTTGATTATATTAAAAAATAAATAATACATCTGTTAATAAGTAAATTAAAGCTGCACCTACTGTCACTAATTACACTTGCAGTGTTGTCTGATGACTACTGGTGATCAAGCTATTAATAAATCACTGCAGGGGTCAAGCAACAGTTTGTGGTAATAAACAATAATTAAATTAATTACTGTAGATATTGTTAAGCCTAAAAATGTTTATTTATGCATTAAAAGACTCTGAGTCTGATGAGACTTTAATGCTCCTTGTCTGAAGTTATAAGCTTGCAAAAATATTAGGTCACACTTTAGTTTGTGGACCAATTCTCACTATTAAATACAACTTTTCCCTTAATAGTTAGTACGGTAGTTGTTAAGTTTAGGTATTGGGTAGAGTTAAGTGATCTAATATATGGTCATGCAGAATAAAGCATTAATATGTGCTTTATAAGTACTAAACAGCGAATATGCTAGTAATATGCATGCTAATAAGCAACTAGTTAATAGTGAGAACTAAACTAAAGAGTTAAAAAAAAGTAAGGCTGCCATTAACGACTTTTTTATATTGATTAATCTATCAACTAATTTACTGATTAATCTATTAATCTAAACGACTTATTTCCCAGACACACACACACAAAAAATCTATTTTTCTTAACAACATTTTATTTTAATAAATTCAATTAATTGCAGATGTTTTTAATTATTACGTTTTATTGGAACCATTAAAATGGAATCCAGAAAAGTAATAAAAAAAATTTGGTAAAAATTTAACTGTAAAACTCAATTAATTAGACAGGCTTTTTAATTTAAATATATATATATATATATATATATATATATATATATATATATAATTTAATCATTAAAACAGAGTATAGAAAAATTAAAATGGATTTAGTAAGGCCCTATAATTACAATTAGGCTTTTTTTGTGGTAGTAAAAATGTACATTAAGCGTTACAACAGGCCTGCAGAGGGCGCCAACGCCCTGATGATTGTTTTTATACGTTACTGGCGATCTAATCCATGTTTAATATTGACTAAACAACATTTAAGTCAAATATATTTGGCCATATCTTGTTATAGCCACAGTAATTTAATCATTATGTGGACATCAAAACGTGTAAACTCAGAGTGAGGGTTTACACTTTTATTTTGAAATCACGATTAACACTTCTCCTGAGTTTGCCTAGGTTTATAAATGATTTACCTCACAAATCTGATGTAACTTCACAATTATGCTTAATTATGCAGTCTTGGAAAACAGTCTAATAATGCGTTTCATGGAAGATGCGCTGGCAAAATGAAGTCTGATTTTTGAAAATCCAAAAGTGGATTAGAATCAACGAATCGCGATGGTCCTAAAAGAAAGGGAAAAATGCATTTAACCTGAAAACCATCAAAAATATCTGGAACATGGTTTTACATTGGACTAAAAACAACAAATACAAAGAGGGAATTTTGTCTTCTCATTTCAGAAGACCACCACGTGCCATAAGGACAATGTATTTAATTTTTTTTTAGGGGAGAATATAATCTCATAGAATTTATCAATCTGCCACCATATGATATGTGGCTGAGCTAAAAAAAAAGATATTCCTTAATCCTCTAAAAGTTTGATTGATTTTTTTCCATATAGATGCGATCATTACGCACGACATCAGTAGCACCCAACATGAAAATTGAAAACATGTCTTAAAGCAGGCTTTTTTTTTAACATATGAGAGGATTATGTGTCCTGCATCATGCTTTGTATACAGATCCTCATTCTGCACATCTACAGTATGTATTAAAATGTAAACGCAGAACGACAGGAAATGGGAAATGGAGATTTGAACTTTGACTGAGGCTCAGAAAGTGCCATGTTATCAAAGGCACTACATCTGCAGCCTACACTGTGTGCATAATTATTATTATGCACAAACGTAAATATTCTGGTAAAATGTATTTTTTCAAGCACATTTTACCAATTCCAAATCACAACGATCTGAATAACTACTGTAATTTCGTATTTAATCATTTATAAATGATATATAATTGTCCACGAAGGCTGGAGGTGAAAAACTATTCAGGTGTGCTTAATGGCACATTTTATTTTACAGATAAAATGAGCTTAAAAATGTTTAACTCAGACTGAAAAGTCAAAAATTATTAAATGCCCATGAGAATTATGCAATACTAGAATTTGCAAAGTTATGGCATGACCATTGCATGGTCAGAAAAAAACTGGTGGACAAGAAAAGACACGTTAACTGGGGATAGGACCCAAAATTCTTGAAAAAGTGGTACAGGAGGATGTGATGCTGGTCCTTCAAGAGTCAATCTCAATTTATCTGTCTATAAAGCCTATAAAAACAGTCTTCATGTATCTGACAACACTTCAGCATGTTATTCTTATTAAGTGAGGGTCATTTTTTTAGGATTTTTTTCTCATGCAAACTCTTTGAGAACCTGACACATTGCACTTCTGAAGACTCCAGGTAGGTTGCAATTCTGGAAAATGGTGGCACTGGAGACTAAATGGTTCTTGATGGTTTTTACACCTAATTCTTTGCCCTTTTGCAGTTGCCATGTTTTTCTTCTTCTCCACCTGTTTTTTTCCCCCGGACCGTGCTGACCTAATAAGCATTTCGCTGTCAAATTGCCATGCCTCAACTCTGCAAATTCTAGTATTGCATTAGTATTGTATCATTCTCATGGGCATTTAATAATTTTTGACCTTTCAGTCTGAGTTAGATCTGTTTTTTTATATAACACCTGAATAAAAGAAGTTCCAGACTTCATGGACAATTATATATCACTAAATGAACACAGAATTAATAGTATTTATTAAGATTGATGTGGTTTGGAATTGGTAAAATGTGCTTAGAAAAAAAAAATGACCAGAACATCAGCGTGCCTAATAATTATGCACAGTGTATTTGCCTATAGGCCAAAGAGCTACAAAAAACAGCAGCTGCGGTTGCCAGATCTTTAACATGAAATATATGGCAGCAAAATCGTTTTTAATTTATTTTTTTTACTTGCATTAACTAATGTTATTATACCAAGCTACTAAAGCACTAAAATCTGTTTTGTATCTTTATAATATACTGACAGAACTCATCACAAGCAGCATTTCCACAAGCTGAGGTAAATACTAAAATACATGTAGAATGTCAGACACAGAGATACAAAACAACACCAAAGATCAGCATCGTGTTGAAATGCACACAGGGATATGAAAGTGTCTTTGATTGTGGCTGGTGCGTTCATCAGATAATCTGGTTTCTGCTCTTTCTAGTAGGCAGATGGCAATGAAACGAGGACAGTACGCAGACCCTGCTTTGGCCCTAAGCCCTAGCATACCATTTGATTAATATGACATTTTTATTCATTTTAAACCAGCCAAGGCATTGGCAGACCCTTGAACACAGCTTCTTCTGTCCCCAAGTATGATGAGTCCCTCTACATAAGAGAGCCAGTGCATTTTCTAATTCAATTTGCCACTTACCACGACAAGCACAACATTCAGGTCAACAGAGAGCTAACTGTTTTATATTTAGTCACTAGCCGTTGTATTTGGAAGTGTACTACTTTAGTGTCTGATTGGAGATGTCTTGGCTACAGTGCATATGCAGTTGGTCCTTAGCTTACTTAGATTAGCAGTAATTAACAACCCTGACCCTGCGTAATGACTCCCTAGTGTGTGTATTTCTGTATGCTGGGCATGTGGAACACTGACCCAGACAGGTGTGTGTGTGTGTGTGTGTGTGTGTGTGTGTGTGTGTGTGTGTGTGTGTGTGTACCTGGTATTCATCACGTTGTGGGGACCAAATGTCCCCACAAGGATAGGAATACCAGTAGATTTTGACCTTGTGGGGACATTTCTCAGGTCCCCATGAGGAAACAGGCTTATAAATCATGCACAATGAGTTTTTTTGATGAAGTAAAAGTGTGCACAATCTCCTGTGAGGGCTAGGTTTAGGTGTAGGGTAGGTGTAGGGCGATAGAAAGTACGGTTTGTACAGTATAAAAACCATTACGCCTATGGAATGTCCCCATAAAACATGTAAACCCAACATGTGTGTGTGTGTGTGTGTGTGTGTGTGTGTGTGTGTGTGTGTGTGTGTGTGTGTGTGTGTGTGTGTGTGTGTGTGCGTGTGAGAATCAACTTCCTTTGCTGCACCACAGGAGGCAAGTAGCACATTCAGCAGGTGATGATTCGGTTTGGACAGTTTTATTCCATCTTTGGGGTTGCAAGTTCACAAGCAACATGGCTGTTAAATTCTTATCCTATACTGGCAGTTTACCTAATTTCATGTGTTACAGGGTTAGTTCTTAAAAAATGAAAATTCTGACTTCATTTATTCACTTTCATATTCCAAAACCACATAAATTTTATTTCTGCTGAATGTCTAAGCTGCTCATTGTCATGCAACAAAAGCTATTTATTACAGATATACAAGTTAAACAAAGATAAAAGTAAGACATATGACTATTTTTAAGTCGTCTGAAGCCATGCAATAGCTTTGTGTGAGGAACAGTCCAAAATTGTCAGCATCACCTTTTTTAAAATCATTTTAATATGCTGATTTTTGCTATTATTACTATCAATATTTCTTGAGTACACTTTTCTTTAATGAATAGAAAGATCCACAGATCAGCATTAATATGAAATAAAAAGCTTTTATAACATTATACACTATACCATTCAAATTCTTGGAGCCTTTTATTTGGCAAAGATACTTTAAATTAATCAGAAGTGTTACAAAAGATTTCTATTTCAGCTGCTCTTCTGAACTTTCTATTCGTCAAAGAAACCTGAAACAAATCTACTCAGCTGTTTTCAACATAATAATAGTAATGTTTTAATATTTCTTGAGCAGCAAATCAGAATATTAGAATGATTTCCGAAGAATCATGTGACTGGAGTGATGATGCTAAACATTCAGCTTTGAAATCACAGGAATAAAATATATATTTTTAAATATATTCAAATAAAAAACAGTTATTTAAAATAGTAAAAATATTTCAAAATGTTACTGTTTTTGCTGTACTTTGGATCAAATAAATACAGGCTTGGTGAGCCGAGAGACTTCTTAAAACAAAAATGAAAAATCTTACTGTTCAAATACTTTTGACTGGTAGTGTACATTATAGAGATTAAAGAAGTCACTTAATGGTGCTTTGTGTCATTTCTGGAGATTGCCAGTATAAATCACCATGAATTTTCATGTATGGAAAATATTGGACATTCAAAAAAATATTTTGTGTTCCACTGAAGAAAGAAAATAATATGATTGTAGCTTAAACAGTAGAGCAAGGCACTAACAAGGTCTACCAAGGTCATCGGTTTGATTCCCAAGGAATGCATGAACTGATTAAATGTGAAGGTACTGTGTGTCACTTGGATAACCATATATTTTTATACAAATGCATATTGATCCTCAAAAAATAAAGCATAGGTTTTAATAAAGACTGCTAGTGATTTAAATTAGAATATAATGTTAAATTATTGCCTATTTTATTCAAGTATCTGTATTGATATCACTGGCTTTGATATTTTTTTGTAAATATTGTTTTGAAAAACAGTAGGTAAAATGATGACAAAAGTTTTAGCCTTTATAGACTCTCTTTCTTAAAGGACACCTATTAAAATACATAGTATTTATATAGTATAAAATGCACTTTTACATAATGTTTGGGTATAAATGTGTGTTTAACATCAACAATATCTTGTAAGCAATCCTGGTTCTCTGTGTTTGGATGTAAGACCAAACATAAGAGTTTTAATTTTCTCCCATCATATGAGCCACTGAGGACGCAGTGGATTACTTCTTATTTTTTAAGGTAATGCGTCTCAAAATCTACCTACAGTGAACACATTTATGTCTGTGTGCTTGTGTCATTTCGTTAAAGTGCATAGCGAATGTTATCAAAATATTTGTGTGTATGTGTGTTGCTCAGCCATCATTGCAAATGGGCTGTGAAAACTCTACAAGTACATAAATATATCAAATAACCATTCTGAGACATCCTGGTTCATTCTCATAGGTGTTTCTCTGACTTTGGTTCATACATGTACGGCTGAACACCGGTTCTCTCGCTCTCAGTCATGTTGCTGTTTATTGCTGTTGGTATGCAAATCAGAGATGTATACACCACACCCCATAAATGACATTTTCTATATGTTATAATAAATTAGCTGTGGAGTATTTTGAGCTGAAACCTTACAGACACATTCTGAGGACACCCAAGACCAATATTACATCATGTCATTGTACCAGATTCATAGTGATTAACAGTTAAGTTATTCATAATAAGATTCTCACAAACAGGGACCTCAAGAAGGAGCAGAGAAGAAGCAGGATTTAGTCCTCTTACCTGGAAACCACTAGAGGCAGGATGAGCATCTTTAACATCCGCATCAGCAACTCCCCTGGGAACTGGAAGTACTTCACCTCCTTCAGGAGAAACAGAACCACACAAAATTTAGCTATTACATACAAAGTTTGCATTTGTATGTGTTTTGTCTGGCCAGTTTACACATTCAAATTATTTTAAACCAGAGGCGAAAGCAAACTCAATTTGATAACCACGCATTGCTTTCTGTGCGCACAGGCAGCAGTTTTAGGCAGCACACAAACACAACTTGACAATAAAATTGTCAAAGCAGCAGTTTCAACAATCATTCTCATAAAGGGGGTCTTTAAAGGGGTCATCGGATGCAAAACTCACTTTTACATGTTGTTTGAACATAAATGTGTGTTGGCAGTGTGTGCACACAACCACCCTATAATGATAAAAATCCACCCAGTGGTTTTTTTTTTAATCCCTATAAATAATATCCCCTTTTTCAAATCAAGCCATTCTCAGATTCTTGCCTGTGTGATGTCACACAGACCAAGGCCGCTAACGCGATAGTTGATTGACAGAGCTGATTTTGACAAGGTAAAAAGGGTGTTGCTTTAGACTACCATTGAGAAATTTTAACCAAAGTATGTTATAGACTTTTAAGACCCTAAAGAATCATATCAACTTGAACTGAAACAGCTGAGAAAGAAGTAGGATATGTATCATTATATTGGATCCACACATCAGTTCTAAAAGTGACAGCAGCCTATACAATACATGCTGGCATGGGCGTAGAATTAGGGGGGGCACACAGGACATGTCCCTACCAATCTCCAGTGACTGCCAAACTGTCCCTAGCCATAATTTTGATCAAACAATTAAATATATGTATACAGTATGTCGCAAAAGTAAGTACACCCCTCATATTTCAACAACCATTTTAGTATATCTTCTTAAGGGACAATACTATAGAATGAAACTTGGATATATTTTAGAGTAGTCAATGTGCAGCTTGTATAGCAGTATAGATGTATTGTCCCCTGAAAATTACTCAACATACAGCAATTATTGTCAAAATAGTTTGCAACAAAAGTGAGTACACCCTAAGTGAACTTGTCCAAAGTGGCATCATGGTCTGCTTCAGAATGTACAGTACGGAATGGAATCCATGTTTTCCCTCAATGAACTGCAGCTCCCCAGTACCAGCAGCACTCATGCAGCCCTAGACCATAATGCAACGCCACACATGCTGGACACCATCTGAGCCAAACAAGTTTATCTTACACTCTCATCAGACCACAGGACATGGTTCCAGTAATTCATGCTCTTGGACAGGTTGTCTTCAGCAAACTGTTTGTGGGCTTTCTTGTGGGCCAGCTTTAGATGAGGCTTCCTTCTGGGATGACACCTATACAAGCTGATCTTCTACTTCTGCAACCTTTAAAGCAATGCTGGCAGCTCTCATGCATCTGTTTTTTGAAGCCAAGTTCTGCACCTTATGCACAGAACTAGTGCTCAACTTTGTTAATCGACCCTTGTAAGGCCTGTTCCGAATGGAACACATCTTTGAAAACTGCTGTATGACCCTGACCACTGTGGTGTAAATCGGTTTCAGGGTGTTACTGAACCTCTAATAGCCTTGGCCATCTTTGTGAAGAGAAACAATTGTAATTCTCAATTCCTCAGAGAGTTCTTTGCCATGAGATGCCATGTTGCACATCCAATGGTCAGTATGAGAGAATTGTACTTAAAGCACCTAATTTTAACTGCTCTAATACAAGATACACAACTTTGAAGGGTCCTGTCAAGCAGACAAAAACATAAACATGGTGAATAGGACATATGTGACCCTGGACCACAAAACCAGTCATAAGGTTAAATTTTACAAAACTGAGATATATACATCATATGAAAGCTCAATAAATAAGCTTTCTATTGATGTATGGTTTGTTATGATAGGACAATATTTGGCCGAGATACATCTATTTGAAAATCTGGAATCTAAGGGTGCAATAAAATCAAAATACTGAGAAAATCACCTTTAAAGTTGTCCAAATTATGTTCTTAACAATGCATATTACTAATCAAAAAATTACATTTTGATAGGTTTACAGTGGGAATTTTACAAAAAATCTTAATGTAACATGATCTTTACTTAATTTCCTAGTGATTTTTGACATAAAAGAAAAATCAATAATTTTGACCCATACAATGTATTTTTGGCTATTGCTACAAATATACCCCAGCGACTTAAGACTGGTTTTGTGGTCCAGGGTCACATATGGTTTTGCATGGTTAAACAACATACTGCTGTTATGACTTAGGGTGTACTTACTTTTGTTGCCAGCTATTTTGACAATAATGGCTGTATGTTGAGTTATTTTAAATCTATACTGTTATACAAGCTGCACATTGACTACTCTAAAATATATCCAAGTTTCATTTCTATAGTATTTTCCCTTGAGAAGATACTAAAATTGTTGCTGAAATGTGAGTTTTTTTTTTTCTTTTTTTTTTCTTGGACACATCTATAACTATTACCTAAGAAGTTAAAAGTTAATACATTTTATACATCGGCGGAATGTAGTCACACACCGGATGAGAAGCAGTGCTGCATTTAGAACAACTCACAGGTATTGCACCCAATTTAAGACAGCAGTCCAAAACAGTTAATATAAAAGCAGTTTTAATTTGTTAATTAAACAAATTATTATTAGCTCCCTATATAAAGCACAGAAAAGGGTTGTGTGGAAATATAAACAATCTTCCAGCCTTTGATAACTTCATCATGAACATTAACAATAATTTGGGACAAATATAATGTTATTTCATGGTAAACTATGTGGATAAGTCACAACCTATAATATGCCTATTTTACATAAAAATACAAACAACAGAACGACAGTGACTTTTGATGTTACAGTCCTTTTAATGTCATCATTAGTTTATGAAAATACAATTTTATTATGATCCAAATTGTCCAATATCATCACATCTCCTCAAGTTCAAGATAGCTCTATATAAACATACTGCAGCCCAATAAAGTTGCTGAAGAAGAGTCTTTAAGCAAGAGAAAGACTTATAGAGGACCATATTGTGCTTGAACGCAGCTGAGAGACATGATGCTGGTGCTAAAGCGCTTATAGGCCTGCATTAAAGAGGGGGCAGGGACATGAAGCTTAGATCAGGGCATTTGTCCAAGCAGCATCATGATCAATGCTGACAAATGCCTGTGCATCTATGGCATTCCTGTGCCACTGGCTAATGCTAGCATAAAAACAGCTGGCACCGAGCCCCTACATCTGCCACTGGCATTCCTGACTCGGGTCATGTAAAGCTGCCGTGTAGCATAATCTAAACAGACAGGGATGCCACAGCTCACTGCTAAACATAACAGAGGTGTAATAACTGACAGAGAATATAGTGACAAACTAAAACTGAATTAAATAATCAATTGTCAATTTGTCTGTTTAACTAGACTAAAAATAAACTTATTAACTTATTAAAAATAAAAGTGCTTCACAATGCCATAGAAGAACCTTTTTTGTCTAAATGGTTCCATAAAGAACCTTTAACATCTGAAGAATTTTTCTGTTTCACAAAAGGTTCTTTGTGGTGAAAGAAGGTTCTTCAGATTATAAAAAGGTAAGAAAGAGATGGTTCTTTAAAGAACCTTTGATTAAATGGTTCTTGGTGGAGGCAAAAATGGTTCTTTTGTGGTATCACTGTGAAGAGATCAGGAACATTCCATACCAGCAAACAAATAACTTTATATATATTCTATACTTGACTATAATAACACTGAAAAGTCTTACAATAATAAACTCTTTAACTACTCCTATGTATTTATTTATTTAAATTATGATTTAAGATTAATGAAAAATATTTATTTCCCCAAAGATAAACCATTCATACAAAGTAAAAAGGTTATTTATTATAAAGGCCATATTTAATCAATATATTGTCTTTAGACATAGGCCAAAATGTTACTTGATATAGGTCAATATAATACTTTTTTTTTGGCTTTTTACAACTTAATTTCACCATAAACCAAAGCTAAATTAACTTTTCTAAATTAAAATTAAGTAGAATGTTAACTTAAAATAAAACCAAAATATTTTCGTTAGTCAATTGTCAATTTAGTTTGCTTTACTGTAAATAAAGACACCTTCAAAAGACCTTTGATGAGTCTTTTTAAAATATGCATTACAGATGTATTTTCCGTTGTGTACTAGAATAATACTAATAGACACCAAAAGGCTCCAGCTTCACCTATTTTTGATCAAAGTACTCTTAGTTCATAAACCGAATTGTTTAACTCGAGATGGATGAGAAGATGTGATTTTTAACTTCAGATCCTTAATGCAACAGAGCTTCAGTGTTTCAGTTAATTGACTGATAATCAGGGCAACTAGATGCCTGCTTTACTGACAGAGAGCTTTGATGGAGAGCACAGCTAGTAAAATGACTCACTACTGACAGAATATTGTCAATTTTTTATAATAAATATGTTGTTCTCTGCTATTTTATGCATTATAAAAATGATTAAAGGGGACATCAGATGAAAAATTCACTTTTACATGGTCTTTGCAGTGTGTGGACACAACCACCCTACAATGATAAAAATCCATTAACTTCTCTTTTTTTAATCTCAAAAAACCTAAACAGTCTCAATTATCAAGCCATTTTGGTTTTCTGAGGAGTCTGACGTCACACTGCTTGAGCCCCGCCCACAATCGCTGACAGATTATCCCATATTGGCATTTCTCCGCCCTCAGCAGCTGTAGTGACAACAATGTTTTGTAAGCAGTGTGGGTGTTTTGTAGTTGGATGTAAAAGTAAACATAAGAGTCTTCATTTTCGTAATTTTTTTAATTTATTTGATAGTAAGGCACCACCAAATAAACAAAAAAAAAAACAAAAAAAAAGAAAGAGAGGGGCGGGGTGAGCAGTAGCTCATTATCATTTAAAGAGGCATGTGCCAAAACAGATAACTTTGGTTCTTTGGTAAAAAGGGTGTTGTTTTACACAACCATTGAGGAAAATGGACATCCGGTGTCCCCTTTAAAATAAAACAGATTATTGAAATATGTCTTACAAGAAAATACTTTCAATTTTTTTCTTGAAAAATTCAAATTACCACAATTTCTTTGTAATAATTTGTGAAATTAACTAGAAATTTCTTTATTTAAATTCTTTTAAATTAAATCCTTTGTTTTGTTTTCAGCATACCATCTTGATTTGATTAATAATAACAAATAAAAGTGACCACGATAAAACTAAACTCCGTTAATAATCTAGTTTAAAACACTTTTTTTCCAAATTCCTAGAAAAGTACTCTTTGCTTTCACGTTGGTTATACCATTTTCAACAAAAATTGCCATGTAAATATCATTTGGTGTAACCATAAAATAAATGAAAAAAAAATTTTAAAGTTAAAAAGTATTTTTCTTATAAATAGAAAAAATTAAAATTCTGTCATTAATTGCTCACCCTCATGTTGTTCCAACCCCATAAGACATCTTCGGAACACAAATTAAGATATTTTTGATGAAATCCAAGTGCTTTCTGACCTTGCAACTAACACGTTCAAGGCCCAGAAAGGTAGTAAAGACATCGATAAAATAGCCCATCAGTGGTTCAACCGTAATTTTACGAAGCTATGAGAATACATTTTGTGCACAAAGAAAACAAAAATATGATAAAAATAAAAGACTTTATTTAACAAGTCACATATTCTTCATTGCTGTCTATGCCGGGTCAGAAAGCCTTCGGATTTCATCAAAAATATCTTAATGTGTGTTCCGAAGATGAACGAAGGTCTTACGGGTTTGGAACGACATGAGGGTGAGTAATTAATGACAGAATTACAATTTTTGGGTGATCCTTTTAATTCACAATACATTTAGGGGGTATTGCACCACATGACATTTTACAAAAATTAGTAAAAAATGTTGATAGTTTAAGAGATTTTTTTTTTCATGTTGGATGTTGGTTGCACCCCATGACTTTGATTTGGTGGACAAAAGTTTTACAATTTTAAGCGGTGAAGCTTAGATTTTTTCTAATTCAGAAAACTCAGTAAAGCATCATTTGTATTTTTTCTAATCCAGAAATAAAAAAACATACAGTACTAACTTAAAAAAGGGCATATTCAGGTCATTTTATGTCTGACTTTTGTTAAAATAATAAATTAATTAAAACATTCAATTAAAATAAATATGAATGTCAATAAGAATACCTGTATCTCCAACTGCTGCCATACAGCTTTGCCATTAACTAATTGCCATATGTGACCCTGGACCACAAAACCAGTCATGAGGGTAAATTTTATGAAATTGAGATTATTAATTGAGATACATCATCTGAAAGTTGAATAAATATGCTTTCCATTGATGTATGGTTTATATAGTTGTCCAAATAAAGTTCTTAGCAATGCATATTACTAATCAAAAATTAAGTTTTGATATATTTACAGTAGGAAATTTACAAAATATCTTCATGGAACATAACTTAATATCCTAATAATTTTTGGTTATAAAAGTAAAATCGATAATTTTGACCCAATGTATTTATGGCTATTGCTACAAATATACCTGTGCTACTTATGACTGGTTTTGTGGTCCAGGTTCACAAATGTATCCAATGTCAGATGGCATGAAAGTTGAGACATTACAAGAAAGATAGAAAGAGAGTTATTGGTTTGGGAGATTTGGGAAACCAAAACTAACCTGTTCAGAGAGGTGTTTGGAGCGCAGAAAGAAGCCCAGCAGGCATCCGATAACCACGGCCAACACTGACAAGATGAGGAGGCCGTTTTGTTGGCACACATTTTTAACGCGACCCCACACCGCACCAAACGCCATGGTGACACGTCCACGTCTACTGCCCGCTCAATCAGCCATACAAACACCTTGACTTGAGCGCAAAAACGTCCCTCCAAGAAAAAGAAACAGACACGCAGAGAATGAAGAAGTCAATTAGGAAGGTAGTAACGGTGGTAATGAAGGTCCCTCCAAGAAAAAGCACTTGTCAATCCACCGTTGGTCACTACTAAAGCCCATCACCCTTTCCAGTCACTAACACACTATCCTTCTCTCTCTCTTTCAGTCTCTGTTCATTCTGCCCCATCACACCCCCTTACCCTGTACTTCAGCCTGGCCAATAGGGGGCTCTGGGACAGCTGGCGGTATTGTCCCAGAGGTTAATACCGGCGATCCTATTAGAGCCGCACTGCATTAAGCCGATCTGAAGATGGATTAAAGATCTCTGAACAATTGGGAAGGGGATTGTTTCATGTATGTGTGAAAGAAGAAAAAATAAAAACATAAAGCAGGTGACATGACTCAGTGGAGATGCCACACAGCAGGGGGTTTAGACAGAGTTGGCCAATGTGGACACTGGTTGCGGTGGCTCTATCAGTGGTTACAGGTATGTGTTTGACAGTGTGATTTTGCACCCTCCAGTGGATGATGGGAAACAGTATCTAAGTCCATATATTAACTCTGTTATATAGTCTGCATGCAAGTTTGAGATGAGAGATGCAGGCTGTGCCAGTCACACTCTACCTATGGGCATTAAAAGAATGATACAAAATTAATTGCACAAAGAAACAGTAAAAGGAGAATTAAATAAAGGCTATTTTTGTGCAATTAAGGGTCTTTTTGTGGCATTATTAACAGCAAATGTTCATTAACATAATGCACAAACACAAAAAAGAAGTGAAACAAACAGACAAACAAATAAATTCACTGCAAAAAATGCTTTTCCTGATTAGATTTTTCGTCTTATTTCCAGCCGAAATATCTAAAAATTCTTAAATCAAGAAGGATTTTCTAGACGAGTAAAAATTATTTTCTTGTTTTCAGAAAAAAACAAGTCAAAATTAAGTAATAGTTTTTGCTTAGAACAAGCAAAATAATCTGGCAATGGGGTAAGCAAAAAAATATTTTTTCAAACAGAAAACAAGCAAAAACACACTTAATTTTGAGTATTTTTTTTTCTGAAAACAAGACAATATTTTTTTTAGTCTAGACAATCCTTCTTGATTTAAGAATTTTTAGATATTTGGGCTGGAAACAAGACACAAAGTCTAAGTAAGAAAAGTATTTTTGCAGTGTAAATAAATTGACATATTATTCAAACTGAAAAGTGTGTTTTAGCCATATTTTGAATTATACATTGTACTGAGAATTGTGTTTTAGGTGTTTCAGTACATTACCAGTACGTTTTACTGGTAATTACCTATATATTTGTTTTCATTCCTTTAATTTTTGTAGATTTTAATAAAATAAATAATTTTACCACAGTATTTTTAATATTGTATTGTAAAAAAAAAAAAATAGAATTACAGTAATGAAGATCTAATGAAAATTACCATTGAGAATAACTCAAATGTTAAATGTTTAGATGGATTATGATAATGAGAATTTTGGAGGGAAAATTATATTAACCATGTATGTGATCAAAAATAAAATGGCTTCACATAATTAAATAAATAAACAGACAAACATTTTTCTCAGGCAACATTTCTGTGAATAGTTTTTTTGTTTTCGATTTTGGTGTTAAATGTCTCCCAAAAACTGTACACAGTCGTATCTCCCTATATTTCTTGATACAGTGCCTTGTAAACGTGTTTTCATGTTTTGTTATGTTGTAGCCTTATGTTAAACTGCTTTAAATTCATTTTCTCCACAAAACAGGTTTGAAATGACTTTGCAAATTTATTAGAAATAAAAAACTGAAATGTTTCCATTGCATAAGTATTCATACCCTTTTAGGACACTTGATATTTAGCTCAGAAGCATTCATATTGCTTCTAGATGTTACTATACTCCGAGAGGAGTTAACCTGCAGCCAATCACTTGAATGAGTATGATTTGGAAAGGCACACGTGTCTTAAAGATCTAACAGCTTAAAATGAATAACAGAGCAAAAACCAAGCCCTGCGGTCAAAAGAACTGCCTGCAGAACTCAGACAGGATTGCATCAAGCCACACATCTGGGGAAGATTTCAGATAAAATTCTGCTACACTGAATGTTCACAGAATCATGTAGCCTCCATTATCCATAATGGAAGAATTCAGGAACAAGTAGGACTCTTCGTAGAGCTGGCCCCCTGGCCAAACTGAGCAATCAATGAAGAAGGGCCTTGGTTAGACTGGTGACCAAGAAGCTAATGGTCACTCTAGTTGAGCTCCATGATCATATATGAACAGTTTTTCAGCAGCAGAGACATCAGAGTTAAAGAAAGCTCAACACAGCAAAATAAAGAGATGGACTTAATGAAAACCCAGTCCAGAGCATTCATAACCTCATGGGCAAAAGGTTTATAGACAACTCTGTGAATGTCCTTGAGTGGCCCAGCCACAGTCTGGGCTTGAACCCAAGTCAAACATTTCTGGAGAAACCTGATAATGTCTGCCAGCCCCCATCCAAACTGACAGAGATTGAGAGGTGAAGAGGTGAGGAGAAGAATGGCAGATAATTGCCAAATGCAGATGTGCAAAACTTGTGGCATCATACGCAAAAAGACTTAAGGCTGTAAAAATGCTTTAACAAAGTACTGAGTTAAGGGTATGAATACTTATGCAATGTACTTATTTCATTTTTTTGTTTTGAATAAATCTGCAAAGTTGTCACAAATCTGTTTTGTGCATTGTCATTATGGTGTATGAAGTGATGTGAGGAAAAAGTAATTTAAAGCAGTTTCATAAGGCTGCAACATAACAAAATGTGAAAAAAATGAAGAGGTATGAATACTTTTGCAAGGCACTGTATTTTCAGAGGTTGCTCGGACCTTACGCTTGAACAACACAGTGTAGAATAGGATGGGTATTATATGTTCACAAAAAGGCCAACAAAGGACATCAAAGTGGTCATGGAAAACCATACTAATGCTCAGCCTATTCAAAGACATGTTTCTATTTAATATCACTAAGTAGTACCTCTTGTGAATTTCCATGAGTGATCTATGATTGATTTCTAGTGGGTTAGAATCAGCAGAGGTCCATCTGCTCTCACAGAAGATCATTAATACTGTGCTTTCTCTTCCATTTACTTCATTTCGCTAAATCAGCAGGTCTAACCCTCTCCCATCTAATTTACCTTCAAGTAAAATGTAATTTCCCTGTGTAAGGACCTTCATTACTCCACATGAGTCAAGTATCTGTGACCATAAAACTTCAACTTCAATTATGTTTCCTTTAATGTTTGCTGAGATCTGTGGATTTGTGATTGTTTTTATGCTTTATACAGTTTTCTTTAGCCTAAATATTGTAATAAAGTATTAAGATATATACACATGCATCTCCAAAAATTAGAATATCCTGAAAAAGTTAACTTTTTTGTTTGTACTTTGATGATTAGAGCAGCTTACAGCCCATGAAAGTCAAAAATCCAGTATCTCAAAGTATTAGAATATTTACATTTGAGTTTCATAAAATGTCCATCCCTACAGTGTAAATTCCTGGCATCACTTGTTCTTTTAAACCACTATAATATGGAAGACTGCTGACTTGGCAATGGTTCAGTCACAGAAGGTGATTACTGAAAGGGGTGGCTGTTTACAGAGTGCTGTATCAAAGCATATTAAATGCAAAGTTGACTGGAAGGAAGAAATTGGGTAGGCAAAGGTGCACAAGCAACAAGGATGGCCGCAGCTTTAGAATACTGTAAAGCAAAGCCAAGTTAAACACTTGCTCACCACGCTCAGACGTCTTCAGGAAAAGGACTACCAAGCCACTTCTGAAACAGAAACAATGTCATAAGCATCTTACCTGGGCTAAGGAAAAAATGAACTGGACTGTTGTTCAGTGGTCCGAAGTCCTCTTTTCAGATAGAAGTATATATTGCATTTCATGTTGAAATCATGATCTCAGAGTCTGGAGAAAGACTGGAGAGGCACAGAATCCAAGCTGCTTGAAGTCCAGTGTAAAGTTTCTGAAGTCTGCTGCTGTTGGCCCACTGTGTTTTATCAAGTCCAAAGTCAATGCGGCCGTCTACCAGGAGATTTGGGAGCACTTTATGCTTCCATTTGCTGACAAGCTTTATGGAGATGCTAATTTCCTTTTCCAGCAGGACTTTAGAACCTGCCCACAATGCCAAAACCACTTTCAAGTGGTTTGCTGACCATGATATTACAGTGCTTAATTGGCCAGCCAACATGTCTGACCTGAACCCCATTGAGAATCTATGGGTTATTTTCAAAAGAAAAAAGATTAACAGTCGATCCAACAATATACAGATGAGCTGAAGGCTCAGTTGTGCCTCAGCAGTGCCACGGGCTGATCACTTCCATGCCACACTTCACTGATGCTGTAATTTGTGCTAGGAGAAAGTCATTTGCTGTAATATGTGCTGCCGACCAAGTATTGACTGCATAAATGAACATACTTTCCTGTTTCCAAATCCGTTTTTTTAATTGATCTTAGGAAATATTCTAATATTTTGAGATTTTTGACTTTCATGAGCTGTAAGCTCTAATAAAAAATAAATTAAAAAAAACTTTACTGTAACTTTAGAAATGTTTTACTTAACATGTAATGAATCTAGAACATATGAAAGTTTCAGTTTTTGAAATACATTACAAACTAAAAAATAACTTTTTCAGGATATTCAAATTTTTTAAGATGCATATACAAAACAAATCACTTGCTGCAACATGTACAGAGTATGACCAACTATCCACCTTTTCTTCCCGTAGAGTGGGCAAGTCCATTTGTAAATTTTATGGGTCTGGCTTCCGGTCTCATCCGTGTCCAGCTATTTTTATCTGTACAAAACAGCTCGTTTTTCTGTAGATATTGGAAATTGGTTTGTTATTTTAATGTATTATCTTAATTATGAACACACTGGTTTGTAGTGCAAACACTTTTACAGTTTACTGCAAGTTCTCATTATTTCCATATAGCGGATAATGAACCGGAAGTCTCACCCATAAGTATGCTTCGTTGAAGAAAAGGGTGGAGATAAGCATTATAAAAGAATAGAAAGCCACATTCAACATCTACTCACTTATGATTAGATGAACTCCATCCTCCACTTCTTCATTAGGCCTATGTCTTATTTATGTAGGTATATATCCAAGTTATTTCTTAAGTCCACATAGATAGAGAATTTGCGCAATGTTCCCACGCAGATTTCGCAATGGTTCGTCACAATTCGCTTTGTTAAACAACAGGATTCTGCTTAATTTGAAAGTGTACTCCCTGTGAGTTGTGCTTTATACATAGCTACACGATTTGTAAGAGACTTTGCATTTTCCGACTATGAAATGTCGCCAAAATTTCGGGTTTAGACTAGAACGGATACAGCTCTGCCTACTTTTTGTACACTGTATAACAATAATACGTTTTGTATTATAGTAAGGGCTAAGTTTAGGGTTGGGGTAGGTGTTAATAAAACACAATCTAAAAGGTAGAAAAATTTAATTTCGCGAAGTTGACCGCACCACGTGACCCATCAAAATTACCTATTGGCAGGGTTCGAATTACAAAGTGGCTTTCGGGGGAGCCCTATTTTCCGATCCTCCCTGACTGACTTTAACGCTTTTGGTGCATGTTCGGGCATTTAAAACAATAGGTCTACAGTAAAGCTATTGTTTACTTAGTAAACCGTTTACTTCAAAACGCAAGCACCTTGTTTGACAGATGCGGCGGCGGCGGTAACACCGGCAAGCTAGTTGTTGTAGCTGGTGCGCTGTCATCACTCCTCTTCGTTTGTTTTGTAAATCCAAATTGACTGAGGTTTGGCTGCTTTCTTTTTGACATTCTTATTAGTATCCACAAAGTGTTCCAAGTGTTGAAGTTAAGCTAACATTCAAATACCAACTTAGTGAGAAGTTCAAGTGGTGACGTAAACGTAGTAATTTCAGTGCAGCGCCGCCACGCATGGATGGTCACAGCAGGAGACAGCGGAAAATAGTGTTCGGAAATAGTGATGTAATGAGCGAATAAACACACAACATTGACACATTTTTAATATCATCATTTATTTCAAGAACCTTAATGTACAGAAAATCAAAATCTATATGCGACACAAAAAATGGAAAGTGTTTTAGAGCTCCCCCTAAATGTCTCAAAGTAGGCTCTCAGGGGAGCCCAGGTCCTTTTCAGGGGAGCCGAGCTCCCCTTAGCTCCCCCGTAATTCGAACCCTGCCTATTGGTAGGAAATAAGTATCGTTAATATCTCTGAGTTAGTGCATTGCACTGCTTTACATCAAATGTACTTTTCTGTAATACCATAATGTTTGGAAGTCATAAAAAAGAAAAAGAAAGAGAAACAAAGAAAAAATAAAGAATGGTTATTATGATATATAATAATACAAACGGAAAAATAATTCGAATATATAATAATAACAATAATAATAATAATAATTATTATTATTATTATTATTATTATTGTTTATATAATATTGGCATATGTGTCATGCTGTAATGGTCAAAACTGTACATGAAAACCTTTTTTGTGCTGTGTCTCAGGAGTATCTCCGGAACCTATGTCATTTTTGCTTTCGCAAGACATTCCCACTAAAGCATTTTTCTAGATCTGCAGTTGCCTCACTTTTTCACTCCCTCTGGAGTCTGCATCCCTGTTCTTTCTTTGCACACACTGTGGTGGGTCTTACAATTACTTGCTGTTGTCAGTTCTCTCTTACAGCCTCGGATTACTAGAATTGAAACTGCAGCATCTTTCTGCTACAAATGTGCCGTTTTGTCATTCATGCTTAACAACATGGAAACGAAGTCCAGGAATTTTGACAAGGACTGATAGTTTTTTTTCTGTTATAGAAGTAACCTGTCAAATTTGCCGGTGAATTGTATACCGGTGAATGAGATTTCGGTATCATTATGAGCTCGATGTGTACGAGTTACAATAGCGGAGAAAAGGGTTTTGTCAAGGGCTTTTCCTGTCCCACAGCGGACAGCGACAGTCGAGCTGTTTTCTGCTGTGGATTTAATGATATGAAGTACTGCTGTGATGACCCCAACAGCTTTTTCCCTTATGAATATGGATATATGTGGTGGCTCAGGTAAGAAACCCGCTATTATTAATTTATTTAGCAGTTGTAAACATTTATATGATTTTGCCGACTTCTTTTTCTAACAAAAAGTAGTCCATTCATACATTTGGGTGGCTATACAAAAAAGTACAGTAGTTAATGGTTTTACACTGCTTTATGTACTTCCACCACTCGATATTGAACTATAATATTTAGGCAAGAAAATGACTTGATTTGTTAAAACATTCTGATTCACCTGGATGCTGCTTCTAATAAATAATCTATACATTTTATTATTATACATACAATCATACACTGCCGGTCAAAAGTTTTTTAACAGTAAGATGTTTAATGCTCTTCTGCTCAGAAAGCCATTTATTTGATCCAAAGTACAGCAAAACAGTAAAATTTTGAAATATTTTTATTATTTAAAATAACTTTAAAATGTTTTCAATTAAAATGTATTTTAAAATGTAATGTATTTCTGTGATTTCAAAGCTGAATTTTTAGCATCATTACTCCAGTCACATGATCTTTCAGAAATCATTCTAATATTCTTTTTTTTTTTTTTTTGATGAATAGAAAGGTCAGAAGAACAGCATTTATCTAAAATATAATCTTTGTAAAATTATATCACCACTTTTGATCAATTTAAATCATCCTTGCTAAATGAAAGTATTAATTATTAAAAGTTGTTTAAAAATTTTACATTAACGTTATGAAAGCTTTTTATTTTATATAAATGCTTTGGATCTTTTTATTCATCAAATAATCCTAAAAAAAATATTAAACTGTTTTAAATATTGATAATAATAATAATAATAATAATAATAATAATAATAATAATAATAATAATAATAAATGTATCTTGAACAGAAAATCAGCATATTAGGATAATTTCTTAAGGGTCATGTGACACTGAAGACTAATTTAGCTTTGATCACAGGAATAAATTACATTTTTAAATATATTCTAATACAAAACAGTGATCTTCAATTGCAATAATATTATTTTAAACAGTAAAAATATATTTAAACAAAAATGTGTTTGCTTTGAATCAAATAAATGCCAGCTTGATGAGCAGAAGTAAAAAACATTAAAAACTTACTGTTCAAAAAATTCTGACTGGTTGTGTATTTACATATGTGACCCTGGACCACAAAACCAGTCATAAGGTTAAATTTTACAAAACTGAGATATATACATCATGTGAAAGCTCAATAAATAAGCTTTCTATTGATGTATAGTTTGTTAGGATAGGACAATATTTGGCTGAGATACATCTATTTGAAAATCTGGAATCTAAGGGTGCCAAAAAATCAAAATACTGAGAAAATCACCTTTAAAGTTGTCCAAATTAAGTTCTTAACAATGCATATTACTAATCAAAAATTACATTTTGATACACTGTAAAAAATTTGCTGTAGTTCTGCAGCTGGTTGCCAGTAACTTACTGTAGATTTTTAATTTATGTTATTTACTGGCAACAGTTTGTTCAAAGTTAAATGAACATTAAACATTAACAAGTCTTTGTCTTTACAGAATAAAACTATAAAATAATAACCTACTGCAAAGCATTCTGGGAACCAGAAACCTTCATCAACCTTTTTCTGTTTTTTTCCTTCAGATTTTGGTTCCCAGAATGCTTTGCATGAGGCTGTTATTTTAGTTTTATTCTGTAAAGATAAAGAATTGTTAATGTTTAATGTTCAATTAACTTTGAACAAACTGTTGCCAGTAAATAGCATAAATTTAAATCTACAGTAATTTACTGGCAACCAGCTGCCAGTAATACTGTAATTTCTACAGATTTTGTTTACAGTGTAGGTTTACAGTAGGAATTTTACAAAAAATCTTAATGTAACATGATCTTTACTTAATTTCCTTATGATTTTTGACATAAAAGAAAAATCAATAATTTTGACCCATACAATGTATTTTTGGCTATTGCTACAAATATACCCCAGCGACTTAAGACTGGTTTTGTGGTCCGTGGTCACATATGTTTTTATTATGTTTGCACTCAAAAAATCACGACATTATTAATTACATTTCTTAGAATCAGCATAAATCTGTTTATTAAAACATCTGAATTTATTTCATTAAACATTAACTGTAGCCCAATCTTTTTGAGCATAGAAGTGAAAATGCATTAACCTCTTTTTTTTACAGATGACACTCAGGTGACTACTGCTGAAGAGAAAACACTTAAAAAAATTAAAATATATATTTTACTAAATAATTTGGATTCTCAAAGTAATACATTTCTGACTTTCACATCACTTCTATCAAGAAAAAGGTGCAAATATGGAACCTTGAGCCTCAGATCTCTCCACCAGTATGTGTTAGGCCAAGAGTGGAAAACTTGAAGTGTTTAAGCTTTCAAATAATAGTTAATTTATGTGTATTACTAAATATATAAAAGAAAAGAAAAGAAAAGAAAAGGAATATTGTAGAGTGCTAAGCTCTCATCAGTGGTTTGTCGATTGTCTCTCCAGTTTTGGAGCTCTGGTTGGTCTCTCTGTAGCTGCTGTGGTCCTCTTGGTCTTTGTCATCACTGTGTGTGTCCTCTGCTACCTCTTTATCGTCACCAAACCCAGTCGCTGGGACAACGGCCTCAACCTTAGTGTGCCAGGTCAGTACATCCAAATCTACAAAAGCACTGAGAAGTAATGAATGAAACAGGAATAATGGCATTAATGTGACACACTCTGCCATAATGGATCTATGAATGGCAAAATCAAGGATGCAGACACTGAAAAAAAAGGATAGTGGCACATGCTGGATCTTAGATTATACATGATGTTCTGCCATCTCAATGACACACATTATGAGAAAATGATGTGCTGACTGAACATGATGTGCTAGATATGTTAACGTAGACTGGAGAACATATTAATGTTCTGCTGAATCATAAATGGACAGGTGGATGTCCAGTGATGAGAATCATGGCATTGTATTTCATGTGAATGAGGACAATTTTGGAGAATTTAAAAGCAGAATTCTGAAGCCTGTAATTTTATAAAAGCACATAAAAGCATTTCTTATATTAAAGAGTATGTTTAAGATGTTAAACTGTGAAAATAATCATTTTTGGGTTTATATTATTTAATTGTCATGAAAACAAAGATGTACATTTGGATAAACCAGTACACAGAAAACATACTGGTTATGTTTTGTGGCTATACTATCCAAAAACAGTGGGACCCTATTCACTTCTATTGATTTGATCTTCATCTTTCTACACTGCAGTTGCTGTATACAAAGCTCTGACCTTAAAACGTTAACTCTCCAGACGTCAACGGTCTTTACTATTCTTTTTAGGATCTGACCCTACATCTGAGCCCCTTTCTACTGGACCTCGGGGTCTCAAAAATGTCCTTAACCGCAAGCTGGAGTGTGAAAACCACCCCGCTGACCCTGAACGGCTCTTTCAGCGCTGCTTTACCGCAGCTGTCACCAGAATAAATGTGGAAGGACCCACATAAAGACCCCTTCACATTCTGTGCACAGTTATTTCTATAGAGGTTAATGGTTTTGATTGAGTTTTTAGTGTTCAAATGTTTTCTGCTGTTTGTATGCTTTTTTTTCCATTAAAGTTACTGTATATTTTCACCAAGGATCAAAAGTTTAATTCCTCATGCTTTTAATTTGCTATTTAGTACATTTCGTAATGTTCATCTATTGTAATTTTTTTTTAATGATATTGTGCAACCCAGTGTAAAAAGTGGTTATAGGTCCTTATTGGCAGTGCTGTATTCTGTGCAATTGCTGTGCTATTGTGCAATTCTATGCAACAGTATTTCTGAATTAGCAAAGCTACAGAAATGCCAGACAATCAGCATGAATGTTATATAATATTTTTTGGCTTCACCTGTTGGACTTATCATGGACAAAGTATGCATTGTATAATGTAATATCATACAAACAGGAAAATGTACTTACCTTATTTGCATTTTTTATTTGACATCTTATTTTTTATATATTTTTTTTATATCACCAACTCAATTAAAAAAGTCATGACATGAGAAATCAAATTTGCCTTTGTAGCATTAAAACAAGTTTCATAGCTTAAAACCTCCTCTTCATTATAATTTATACATTTATTTACTTAAGCTCCAAAAACAACTAGTCTGGGTTATAGGTGCAAGGTGACATCACTTTGGCACAAACATTTGCATAAACACTGCCTCCAGAACAAGGCATCCACGAATAGTCTTTTCATTATAGGCTCCGCCCACTGACATTCAGTCGCTTAACAGCAGATCACTTGAATACACTGAATAGGCATGGGGAGTTAATACTGTTTCCTAAGCAATGACATTAGCCAATCATAACAGTGATTACTGAGAAGCCTTAAAGGGGTCATCGGATGCAAAACTCACTTTTACGTGTTGTTTGAACATTAATGTGTGTTGGCAGTTTGTGCACACAACCACCCTAAAATGATAAAAATCCACACAATAGTATTTTTTTAATCTTTTAAATGAAATATCTCCTTTTTAAAATCAGGTCATTCTCAACTTCTTGTCGGTGTGACAACACACCGACAGAGGCCACTCCCACGATAGTTGATTGACATGAGCGCCTTACCTTAGACACGCCCTCACCGAACTGAAACAGTCCGACTCCGATCGTCATTGTGTGACTCAGGTGCAGGGGAAGACAAGAACGTCTCAGATTGAGCGATTGAGATGTTCTGTTGTTGGATGTAATAATGAACATCTAAGCCGCTGAAGACGCAGAGGATTAACGTTACTTTCGTTTTTGAAAGGAAAGCAGATCCCGATCTACATATGCGTCTATGTTTGTGCGAATCATTCGTGATGCAGCTTCACCCACAGCAGAAGTGACTATAAGGGTTTTTTATGCATCTTTGCAAATGGCCTTTCTTATTAATGTGCTAATTAGCAAGTTTCGCAGCTAAACGTGGCTAAATTCGGCTAAAGTAAACATTACGGTTTGTCATCCCACTGCAGAGATGGGCAGGGCAAGCAGAGCTCATTAGCATTTAAAGATACATGCAACAGAATAGCTCGCTCTGAAAAGGGTTGATTTTGACAGGGTAAAAAGAGTGTTTTTTTTACAATTTTAAATTATTTTTCCACATATTTATTTATTTTGTGCAAACAAACTTTATTAACATTACAAGTAAACTTCAAGGAGCATATTAAAATAATAAAAAAATTATGTCATTAGCCCCAAAAAATTCATAAATTGTAACATGAAAGTAAAATTAACGCATTGCTTACATTTAGCCTTGCTTCTTACTTCTTACAATCATATACGTTTATGTTGATCTTTTGAGTTGTAATATTACTGAAAGAACACATTTTTGAAAATCGTGTGCACTGTTACATAAAATGATCAATCCTGAAAAATTAAGTGATATAGTTTTCTGATGATAGCAAAAGTTAGATTAGTTATGTTTAATATGTTGAGTTTGTTAAGATTCATTTTTTCATTTTTACCCAATAGAGATATTTTCAAAACAATATCCCAAAAAAATAATTAGCAAATAGCAGTATTTGCTTAGCGATATACAGTTTACACTAAGTGCAAATACCTATTTCTATTTACACTGTTAAAACAGAAGGTTTTTCTGCTATTTATACTACTTATTGCAAATAGTGGCAATTATCTGCACCTCATTATTGTAGTACATTATAAAACAGTATGCAATAATTATGTGTTGAGTGTAAATTATAATTTTAATTCAAATTATTAAATGGATGCCACCTCATTGGGACAATATATGCCTTTATAACCCTATCCGATACTTAAAGGGGTCATATGATGCGATTTCATGTTTTCCTTTGTCTTTGGAGTGTTACAAGCTATTTGTGACCCTGGACCACAAAACCAGTCTTAAGTCGCTGGGGTATATTTGTAGCAATAGCCAAAAATACATTGTATGGGTCAAAATTATTGATTTTTCTTTTATGTCAAAAATCATTAGGAAATTAAGTAAAGATCATGTTCCATGAAGATTTTTTGTAAAATTCCTACTGTAAACCTATCCAAATGTAATTTTTGATTAGTAATATGCATTGCTAAGAACTTTATTTGGAGAACTTTAAAGGTGATTTTCTCAGTATTTTGATTTTTTGCACCCTTAGATTTCAGATTTTCAAATAGATGTATCTCGGCCAAATATTGTCCTATCATAACAAACCATACATCAATAGAAAGCATATTTATTGAGCTTTCATATGATGTATATATCTCAGTTTTGTAAAATTTAACCTTATGACTGATTTTGTGGTCCAGGGTCATATATAAGAATTAGGGCCGGGACTCGATTAAAAAAATTAATCTAATTAATCAGAGGCTTTGTAATTAATTAATCGAAATTAATCGCATTTTAATCGCATATAAATATTTGACCTGAGAACAGTGAGAAGTAAGTTTTTTCATATGGATTTTTAGTTACCATTGAATAATGACTGAATACATAAACTGAAGCAACAAAATATTGTTTATTTTTGTTCAACCAAGTCCAAAAGACCAGTGCAATATTGCCATTAACTGTAGCAATAGGATACAGCGTTTCCCATAACGAAAACATTTATTTCAGTTAAAAAATAAATCCAAAACTCTCTATTTTAACATTTTGAACAATAGGGCTTTACAATCTTTTGCTATTTTTTTTTAAATAAATTATTGTGTTTTAATTTTTCTCATAATCAAATGAAAGCATAAACATTTATTTATTTTTAATCAAATGAAAAATAAACCTTTTTAATTTTTGGCAAACAAAGAGAGGTTTTCTCAAATGAAACGTTAAAAGTGACACTGACAGTAGCTTTGGAGATTGAGATCTGTTCATGTGAGATACAAATGCCAAAAATTAACGGGAGCATCACGCGTGCAGTATAAAAAAACGCGTCTCTGCCATTCTAACATACAGAGGCAAACAGTGCAGGATTCATATTAAAACGGTCTTTTTGCATTTCAGTTTTCAGACACTAGTCCATATGGCGATTTGAATTAAGTGACAAACCAACTTTTGATTTATCAATCCAAAAATCGACGAATTTACGTGGCATTCCGCGCTATAGTAAATTCAGTTTTTATGAATGGAGTCCGCGATCCAGTCCGTTTTCTTGGAGGAGACATTGTAAACGCGCCCCCCTGAGATGATGGTACGGGAAACACTGGGATATTTAGAAATATACTAGCCTTCATTTCAGAAATTCAGGTACCCTATAGGTAGGTAGACCTTCTGTAAAAGCATTGAGGTGATACTTGAGGTTCGATGTGCTGCGGTGATATGCGCATTCTGTTAGTTGGTGCTCCAGTATAATTGGTCCGCCGCTGAAACTCATCCAGTGAGAAACGTTCCGCGGTGCAAAATTAAGTGCGATTAAAATGCGTTAAAAAAAATTAACGCGTTATTTTTGTGTAATTAATTAATCTAAATTAACGCGTTAAAGTCCCGGCCCTAATAAGAATATATAAATATATAAACCCAAAGAGATATTCTTACTAAAAGTTAAGACTTCCTAAAACGGCTCTCACAAATCTACATCACTGTGTGGAAAGATTTGCATAACGCCACCCAAATGTATAAGAAGGTGTAACTTTTATTCTTGCTGTGGTATTGTTGCAGCCACCACCATGTTGTGGAGATGCTGTGTGTTTCATTGCAAAAGCGAAACTACTTTGTTTGGCCCTCCAAATGAGTACACAACTAGAAATCAGTGGTTAAGTTATATTTACAACACTGTTCCAGAACAATACAATGCAAATATTCAAGTGTGTGCAGCACATTTTACAGAGGACTGTTTCCTGAACCTGGGAGAGTAGCCAATGCCTGCTGTGCATACTATAAAGTGGGGCAATTCCAACTTTGCAAGGATAGTCTGGTGCGTCTGACTCACAGCCTGTAAGTACGTTTGCTATTGACTATTCAAACACGAGTTTTGAGCAGTGTAGAGTAGTGTTGAGCAGTGTAGAGTAGTAGACGCGTCTCACAAAGGCAGAGCAGAGAGGAGCAACAATAATGTACAGTATGTGGAAAATAATGTTTTTTTGAACCTCAAACCGCGTAAACACATTGCATTACACCAAATACACCAAATAATATTCTTTTTAGCAACATCATATGACCCCTTTAATTTTCAACTGTGCGATATGAGATTTGAAAAGGAGAAAAACCCAGGTTGATTGCATAAAAAATAGCCTATGCCAACAAGACGGGCTATTTGCACTTAGTGTAAATAGACACTCTGAAAAAGGCAAAGTCTTGTAATTGCTAAATTTATCCAAATTTAGACAAGTAGGTGACATGAAGATGAAAAGCTTTGACAAGATTTTCAGCAAGTTTTCTTTTTTGGGTGCACTATTTCCTTAATTGGTGAAGTAACTATAAAAACAGATCTATGTGGTATTCATAACACACTATTCATCCAGTATCATTCAGTAAGGAGGATTAAGTACAATTAAAAGATTTTGTCCATTTAATCTTAATTAAAAAAAATTGTGTTTATATATCTGGGACATTTTTCTTTGTCATTTTTAACTCCTCATTTGTCACTGACCTACCGTCTTCACCTAGTTTAGCTGTAAAATTGCCAAGAGCAAAGTTTGACAGTCTGGCACTTTCTGCATTTTCCAGTTATGTTTGACTTACGTAAGGCAGAAAAACATTTAAGAGTACCCATTAGCACCAGTACTGTTTTTTTATTATTATATATTTATTATTTTGCTAACATTGAATGCCATTAGCAAGCCCTGTTTAATCCAAACCAGCATTAAGTTCACTAATAGCATCCTGGTTTTACAAAGTGGTCACACATTAGTTCAACTCCCTTTGGGGAAAAGTCATAATGACAATAATAATAAAAAAAAAGGTTCTTGGCAGAAAGCACAATAATATTTACTATATATAATGGTGGTTATTATCTTTTTAATTGAACTGTTGGCACAAAACTGATGCCAAAAAAAATGCAATGGGTTATAAACAAATAAATCAGAATTTTATTCGAATATCCATTTGAACAAAAAAAGTGAAATGTTTATAAATCAGTTTGGGGGCAGTACATTTTTTCTTTTCTTTCTTTTTTTTTTGTGAAAAAAAAAAGAATCGTTTTATTTAGCAAGAATGTGTAAAATTAATGTAAAGAATGTAATAGTGAATGCAAAGATAACATTTACATTTGAAATAAATACTTTTCCCTTGAGGGAATCCTGAAAAACTATTATGGTTTCCACAGAATATTAAACAGGACAACATTTTCCCATGTTAATATTAAGAAATGTTTTTTGAACAGCAAAACAGCATATTAGAATGATTGATACTGAAGAAAATTAAGCTTTGCATCACATGTATAAATTACATTTTAAAATATATTCAGATTGTAAACAATTGTTTTAAATTGTAATGATATTTCACAATGGTTTTACTGTTATTGTAGTATATGCTATATGATTGTTTCTCCCTTTCCCTTTCTGGACGTACAGATGGACTTGAGACACTCATCTGGACAGTTCAGCAGCACCTACTGTGTGAATATTGACTTCTGCTGTGATATTCACACTGTCAAGACTACAGTCAGAATCTATTACCACCTACAGCTAATTGGGTCACTTGGTGTTTCTTTGTAACACCTACACAGGTCCAATCCTGCCTGCACAGTCTGTAAAAGCAAAAAGCTCAATAAAATGAGAATAAAAATAGCTTTCGGTTCACAATCTTCAAACCAGGAAGTCACACTTTGTCAGACTGGTTTCTGGTTTCCAACTAGTTTCCAAACCAACCCAGTTACTAGCGTATTTTTACCTCTATTCTACTTGCATTTACAATTATGTTCATACAAAAAAAGCTTAGTAATGTTCATGCTCTTTTTCATACAAAAAGTGACTTTCAGAAAGGACCACAACATTATACAATGTGACTAATATATGCCAAATATATGCCAAATTATACAAATCATGATGTGTAACAGCAGATTTGATGTCAGTAGATGGACAACAGAATTATAACTATGCATATTAAGTTTGTAGCCAATTAACAAACACTTTTTTTCACAGAACAATAACTACAAAATCACTTTAATGGAAAATTTCTCCAACACTTCTGCTTAAAGGGGTCATCAAATGCCCATTTTCCACAAGTTGGCATGATTCTTTGGTGTCTTAATCAGAAGTCTATAACATACTTTGGTTAAAATTTATCAATGGAAGTGTAAAAAACACTCTTTTTACCTTAAAATCAGCCCTTTTTACAGCTACTCAGTTGCATGTTCCTTTAATGCTAATGAGCTCTGCTTCCCTGCCCCTCTCTGCCGTTGAATGATGAGCCGTAAAGTTTACTTTAGCCGCATTTAGCCGTGTTTAGCTGCGAAACCTGCTAACCAACACATTATAAGAAAAGGCAATTTGCAAAGATGCATAAAAAACCCTTATACTCACTTCTGCTGTGGGTGAAGCTGCATCACGAATGATTCGCACGAACATAGACGCATATGTAGATCGGGATCGGTGCTTTCCTTTCAAAAATGAAAGTAACGTTAATCCTCTGTGTCTTCAGCGGCTCAGATGTCGGGAGTAAATGACGACTGCTATGTTCATTATTACATCCAACAACAATCGCTCAATCGCTCAATCTGAGACATCCCCTGCACCTGAGTCACACAATGGCGATCGGAGTCAATCGGAGTCGGAGTTTCAGTTCGGTGAGGGCGTGTCTAAGGTAAGGAGCTCATGTCAATCAACTATCGTGGGAGCGGCCTCTGTCGGTGTGTTGTCACAGCGACAAGAAGCTGAGAATGACCTGATTTTAAAAAGAGGATATTACTTTTGAAGATTAAAAAAATACCACTGGGTGTTTTTTTTGTCATTGTAGGGTGTTTGTGTACACGAACTGCCAACACACATTAATGTGCAAACATGTAAAAGTGAGTTTTGCATTCGATGACCCCTTTAAAAAAAGCTTGTGTTTGTAATAGGGGCCATTTACTGGTTAGATGAGCTTTTTTAAGATTGTTAAGAAGCTGTCATATACTCACATTAGTGTTTGATGCTTAAAAGCTTCCCATTACACTCTGGCCTTTCAGGGCGTGCTTGATTCACATAGTCGTCTGTTGTGATGTGTCCTCACAGTTTCCAGATCATGGAATCAATTTTATTAAAGTGAGAATTGAGGGAGTGAGAAATGCAGAAGCATAGCAATATCACTCAGCTTGAATTCATAGTGTTGCTATCATTAATTATGGCAATTAAATATGTAAATATTCAAATGCCTGTATATAAGTCAGAGAATATTTCAATTTTCCTTTGAACTTCCGTTTTTGCAGTAGCTCAGTAAGATCGCCATTAAAGGAGAAGTTCACTTCCAGAACAAAAATGTACAGATCATTTACTCACCCCCTTGTCCAATATGTTCAGGTCTTTCTTTTTTCAGTCATAAATAAATTGTTTTTTAATGAAAACATTTCAGGAATGTTCTCTATATAGTGGACTTCTATGGTGCCCATGAGTTTGAACTTTTAAAATGCAGTTTAAATGCAACTTCAAAGAACTCTTAATGACCCCATCTGGGGAAGAAGGATCTTATCTCAGTTATTTTCTAAAAAACATTTACAATTTATATACTTTTTAACCTCAAATGCTTGTCTTGTCTAGCTTTGCAAAATGCATGCATACTCAATACAGTTAGGGTAGGTTGAAAAAAATCCATCTCATTTTCTCCTCCAACTTCAAAATTGTTCTACATCTATGTTTTACCTTTTCATGTAAAGGGCGTTTGACCTTTTTTTTGCATGTTCACTTTGTAAACACTGGTACGCATGCAGATCACAGAGCTAGACAAGATGAGCATTTAAGGTAAAAAAGTATATTCATTTTACATTTTTTTTTAGAAAATTACAGATTATTTCGCTAGATAAGCGACCCTTCTTCCTCAGCTGGGATCGTTTAGAGCCCTTTGAAGCTGCATTTAAGATGCATTATGGAAGTTCAAACTTGCGGGCACCATTGAAGTCCACTATATGGAGAACATTCCTAAATTGTTTTACAACTGAAGAAAGAAAGACATGAACATCTTGGATGACAAGGGAGTAAATTATTTGTGAATTTTTGTTCTGAAAGTGAACTTCTCCTTTAAAGAGTCATTAGCTGGTAAAATAAGTTAGTTAACCTGAGTTATCATGTAAATTGTAATGTTTGAACAGATGTCATAACAAATGTCAGTAAATCGGCAAGATTTTAAAATGAGCGGTTGATTCATACATTTGTGCGACCCTTCACGCTGTGGAACGGTTGAGCATGTCTTATCTTGCTCACTTCACACTAATTATCAGTGGAGAGGAGAGCAGAATGATGTGACCGATTCATATAGGAGGCAGTGATTGATAAACACGGTTAGGAAACCTACAGCCTGGGATTTAGAATAACTACAAAGTGTCAGGACTATAGTAAAAACGGATAGTTCACCGAAAATGCTGTCATTAATTACTTCTTATGTCGTTCTAATGTCATTCCAAACCTAAAAGGCCTTTCTTCCTCTTTGGAATAGATATTTTTGATGAAATTCGAGAGCTTTCTGACCCTGCATAGACAGGAATGCAACTACCATGTTCAAGGCCCAGAAAGGTACCAAGCACATCGACAAAATAGTCCATGTGACATCAGTGATTCAACCGTAATTTTATAAAGCTACGAGAAAACTTTTTGTTGAACAAAAAACTAAAAAAACAACTTATTGAACCTTATTCTCCTCCACGTCATCCTAGCACCATTTTGTAGAGTACCACGATGAATGCTTGTGCTTTTCTCTGAACATAAACAAGGCACATTACATGCATGTTCATCATCAGCAGTACCATGCGGTGTTCATTTTTTGAATTTGAAGATCAGGGTAAATTTTTATTTATTTCGTCTTTTAGGGGACATGTAAATATCTTCTGTAGCTTCTGAAGGGCAGTACTAAATGAAAAAAAAAGATAGTTAGGCAAAATAAGAAAAATGTACATATCTTCGTTCTGTTCAAAAGTATTCACCCCCCCCCCCCCCGACTCTTAATGCATTGTTTTTCCATCTAGAGCATCAGTTAGTGGTTTAACCTTCTGTAATAGTTGCATACGAGTCCCTCAGTTGTCTTTAGTTTTAAAAAGATGGACCTCAAAATCATACAATCATTGTTGGATTCAAGGGTTCAAATACACAAAAATGCTGAAAACTAAGAATTTGATGGACCTGAAGGATTTTTCTGAAGAACAGCAGGAAGTTTAACTGTTTAGGACAAACAAGGGACTCATAAACAACTAGCACTAAACAAAAAAAAATCATTCAGGTTACAACGCAGTATTAAAGGGATGGTTCGGAGTAGAATTGACTTCATTGCTGCACTCCGAAGCCCATCTAAATACCCCATCCGAAGTTTTTTTTACCTTAGTCGAACATTTATGGAGATATTAGAGTTTTTCGAATTGCTTGTTACAGGAGTGAATGGTACATGTGATGTATCTCGTAAATTGCACCACTAAACGTGCAAGTAATCTTACCAAACTTGTACAGTAGTGTAAATAGGTTATGTACTCACAAAACGCTGCATCAGAACATTTGTAAGTCCACCATGAGTGTTTTAAAAACACGTTTTACCCGAGAACTACTAGTCTCAGAAACTACAAGACGACGTCACTTCCCTGGTTTGAAAAAAGCACGTAAAAGTCCTCCTACTACATCTGTGTGCATGTCAACTTGTAGGAGGACTTTTACGTGCTTTTTTTAAACCAGGGAAGTGACGTCGACGTGTCGCCATTTGTAGTTTTTGAGACTAGTAGGGATCGGCTAAAACGTGTTTTTAAAACACTCATGGTGGACTTACAAATGTTCCGATGCAGCGTTTTGTGAGTACATAACCTATTTACACTACTGTACAAGTTTGGTAAGATTACTTGCACGTTTAGTGGTGCAATTTACGAGATACATCACATGTACCATTCACTCCTTTAACAAGCAATTCGAAAAACTCTAATATCTCCATAAATGTTTGACTAAGGTAAAAAAAAAACTTTGGATGGGGTATTTACATGGGCTTCGGAGTGCATAGCAATGAAGTCAATTCTACTCCGAACCATCCCTTTAAGAATCAACCGCATGTAAACCTTTGAACAGGGTCATTTTTATAAATTTGACTATTATTTACTCTTGTGGACTATATGTAAACATCTTATTCAGGTCAGTACTAAATAAAAAATAACATGAATTTTGTATGATCCCTCTTATTTTGGTCAAATATTTAAAATTTTGCAGATTCTGCAAGGTGTATGTAAACTTTTGACCTCAACTGTAAATGTCTAGCGTGGATCAGCTGACACTTGCAAAGACACGAGGAAATGAGTTAACAGGTAATAAAAATTACCTATTAACTTAGCTGAACAGTTACACCTCTTTCAACCTTTGTTCAAGATGCTTCCATTGTGATGCACTCCGCAATGTAAACATGATCATCAAAAATAATAAAAAACGCTGAAATATTGGATTGTACCAAGCAACAGGTATGTATACAAACATTACCATTTATTTGACTGTTATTTCAGTGGGTTTTTGACTGTATAATAACACATATCTATTTTCAATTGATCACAAGAGGGTCATATGACTGTTGCATTGCTTTACACTGCTCACCACATCCTTGTGTTTAAGCGTTGATACTACAGATATGATGAGATGGGATGAGATAACATTGTGTCTCAAAAGGACTGTTATTACTGTACTTCCACCATGGTGTCGTTTAACTGACCAATTTAAAGACAATGTATTTCTTCATGTTAGTTCATATCAGGAAACGACTTGCTTTTTAAGTAATCTGACAGGACTGTGATTTGACAGATCTCTTATAGACAGGCCATCATGGAGAAAATACACCACAGAGTTATTATGGTTCTGGTTACACATTTGGTTATGGCAATGTCTGCACATGAATGTCTGGTTTCTCAGGAAGACGAAACTCTTTCAACAACACCTCCACTGGAAAGTGCTTCAGATGAACCAAAAGGTTAGTACATCAGTTTAATATCAGTTAGCATATATGAAATACGAAATATTTCAATAATGAAGTAAAAACTGTTGTGAACGTTACCTAATTAATCATAAAGCATGCTTTACATATTCTTGTCAGTGTTGCATGGCAGAAACTGTGTGAAATTTCAAAGAAAACTTTGAATCGTACTTCATTGTGTAGGAATTATTATTATCACTAGTATTATGTGTATATATAGCTATTCTTTAATTACACATCACCAATGTACTTCCTGTCAGATTATGCTTTTGTTAAAGGGACAGTTCACCCATTAATGACAAATTGAAACTGAAACTTACATCTTAGATGTAGATGAGTTTGTTTCTTCATTGGATGAAATTTGAGAAATGTAGCATTACATCACTTCTGCGGTGAATGGGTGCCGCTAATGGGAGTCCAAACATCTGATAAAAATAATCCACAAGTAATCCACACCACACAAGTTCATCAGTTAATGTCTTGTGAAGTGAAAAGCTTCATGTTTGTATAAAACAAAAACAAAAAATCTAAGATGTTTTTAACTTTAAACCGTGAATTCTGGCCAAAATATTAGTCAATAATTTATAACTCACATCAAAATCCAAAGTTCAAAAGTGTCTTGGACTGTTTTCATTTTGTAAACTTTGCCTGATCTGTGCATATTTCTGGATTGGAGTTGAGTGGATTATTGGTATTTATTTATAAGCTGTTTGGACTCTCATTCTGACGACTTTTATGCACTGCAGTGGTTCAATTGGTGAGCAAGTGATGTAATTCTACATTTCTCCAAATCTGATGAAGAAACAAACTTAACTAGAAGATAAAGTTAGTGAACGAACTTTGATGTTGGCTTGGCAAAGCCAGCCTCGGCAGCCTTGTACGTGTGTGTCGGGCGTTCTTGAGCTGCCCTGCTGCTGCAAAAAAAAGAGAAAAGAAATGTACAACAGTATTTTTCTATGTGCCCTTGCTATTGCCTATTCTAATAGAAAAGCCTATTAGGGGGATTCAACAGAGTTTATTGTTTTAACCGTTTGCTATTTCAAAGTCCTGTCATTGAAGCTATGTGGGCAATGCCACAGAAGGTAATTGAAACAATGAAGTTTATCTCAAGGCAATCATCAAGGTCCAAGCACAATTGCTTCTGTAGATGATCTAGCTATTCAAAGGACACATCTCTTTTCAAGTAAATTAGTAGTCTTTATGTGAGTATTATTACATGAACAATATGACATTTTTCATTTTTAATAATAATAAAAAAAAACTGTAAGTCTGATCAGTCTAAAAAGATATAGCAACAAACTACCGATCAGGGCCCAGGTCTCTGCCAAGTTTGGGGCTTGTAGCATTAAAGCCCTAGGAGGAGTAGCGTTTGGAAAATGTAGTCTTTTTTTAAATAGCATAACAGTATGTTGGCTTTGCCAAGCCAACATAAATATGTGTATATATGTATGTAACACTGGACCACAACACCAGTCATAAGGATCAAATTTTTGAAGTTCAAAATAAATAACCTTTCCATTGATGTAGGGTTTGTGACGATAGGACAATATTTGGCTGAGATAAAACTATCTCTTGAATCTGAGGATGCAAAAAAAAAAAATAATATTGAGAAAATCGCCTTCAAAGTTGTCCAAATGAAGTTCTTAGCCATGCATACTACTAATCAAAAATTAGGTTTTGATATATTTACAGTAGGAAATTTACAAAATATATTCATGGAACATAATCTTTATTTAATATCCTAATGATTTTTGGCATAAATAAAAAATTTATAACTTTAACCCATACAGTGTATTTTTGGCTAGTGCTACAAATATACCCGCGCTGCTTAAGACTGGTTTTGTGGTCCAAGGTCACATATATATTATGTATTACTGATGTGTAACCTCTTTTGTCATCCACATATTCAACAGAAGTCACTGAAGTCCACTCCACCTGGCCCATTGTGCTTGGTGCAATGACGGTTGTGCTTTCCATCTGCCTCCTGATAGCACTGGCCGTGAGGTACCGTTTCATCCGATGGTGCCTGACCAGAAACAGTCATGCTTTATTACTGGAGGGAGAAACAGCTGGTCAGTTTGGCCAAGCTGGAGATCTGGAGGGCCAGATCCCAGTGCATGGCATGAGGGGTAGAATGATCCAGAGAAGAGAAAGTTCAGATGATGATGATGATGATGATGATAATGATGGCTTCATCGAGGACAACTACATCCAGGCAAATGAAAGAGTCAAAGCTGAGGAAGAGGAAATCCAACAGGAAGATGCTGAGGATAGTGATGATGAACTGATCATTCCAGACTCTATATGAGCTGATTTTCCACATGCACTGTATGTCCATTTCTGTAAATATAAAGTATGGAATCACTATAACATTTTTATTTCTACATGATGATGTTTTTCAAAAAAACCTATTCATTAAAGAATCCTTCACACTAATGCATTCTTGCAGTCAGTTCATTAGTAAAAGTTCAATCTGCAGCATTTATGGCATGTTCAGTACCACAAAATTTATATTGCCTCTTTTCTTCTTCTTTTTTTTTAAAGAAATCTAAAAAAATTGGGTTACAGAGGCACTTATAATGGAAGTGAATGGGGTAAATCCATAAACAATTTCAACTACAGTCAAGGCCGAAATTATTCATACCCCTGGCAAATTCTGACTTAAAGTTACTTTTATTCAACCAGCAAGTTTTTTTTTTTTTTTTTTGACCAGAAATGAAACAGGCTTCTCCCAAAAGATAAAAAGACGATGTACAAGATGTATCATTGTGGGAAAAAAAATTTCTCAGCTTTTATTTACATTTGAACAAAAAGTGGCATGTCCAAAATTATTCATACCCTTTGCAAACTGTCACAGTCTATGGGAAAATCCAAAGTTCTATACCATTCCAAGCTTTTCTAAAACATCCTAATTACCCCGATTTACTGGGAACAGCTGTTTTAATCAACTCAACAGGTGAAAAACAGAAGCTTTCTGCTGTTGGTTTGTGGACAGTCATGGCTAAGACAAAGGAGCTCATTGAGGACCTGCGGCTGCGCATTGTGGCTGCTTACAAGTCAGGAAAGGGCTATAAGACCATATCTAAATGTTTTGAAGTTCCAGTGGCTACAGTGCAAAGTATTATTAAAAAAGACGTTCCGCACTGTGAATCTCAGAGGACGTGGTCGGAAGCCAAAAGTGACACCTGTGCTGGCCAGGAGGATAGTGAGAGAGGTAAAATAGAATCCAAGGATCACCATCAAGGCCATCCTGATGAATCTGGGCTCTGCTGGTGGCAACATCTCAAGGCTGACAGTCCAACAGACACTGCACACCGCTGGGTTCCACGGACACAGACCAAGGAGGACAACACTTCTCCAGATAATGCCACTTTTTGTTCAAATGTAAATTAAAGCTGAGAAATATTTTTTCCACAATGATGCCTCTTGTACATCATCTTATTATCTTCTGGGAGAAGCCTGTGTCATTTCCGGTCAAAAAAAAAAAAAAAAACTTGCTGGTTGAATAAAAGTAACTTTAAGTCAGAATTTGCCAGGGGTATGAATAATTTCGGGCTTGACTGTATATAGCCACAAATTCAAATGGATCAAGTTAACAGGATTTTAAAACACACACACACACACACACATACATATATACTGTACAGTATACCATGCAGTCTTTGTTATTTAGCCTGTTCTTCCCTGTTCTTTGTATTTGCCAGTGTGCCTTTTCTTCTAAATGTCTAAAACACTGTATAAAATAAGTAACTTGTAATGGTAAGTGTTTTCAGTACTTAAAGAAATTATGTTTTTTGAGGAAAACATTTCAGGATTTCTCTCCACATAGTGGACTTCTATGGTGCCCCTGAGTTTGAACTTCCAAAATGCAGTTTAAATGCAGCTTGAAAGGGCTCTAATCAATCTTGGCCAAGGAAAAAGGGTCTTATGTAGAGAAACAATTGGTCATTTTCTAAAAAAAAAAAAAAAGACCATTTAAATAATTTTTAACCTCAAATGTTCGTCTTGTTCGTCTAGCTCTTGTGTTTATTCCGGTTCATGACAATTAGGGTATGTCAAAAAACTCCCATCTTATTTTCTTCTCCAACTTCAAAATCGTCCTACATTACTGTTTAACCTTTTTTTGCATTTGATTTTCTTTGCATGTTCACTTTGTAAACACTGGGTCGGTGCTTCTGCAGCGATGTAGGGTAATTTTGAAGTTGGAGGACAAAATGAGATGGGAGTTTTTCAATATACCCTAACTGTCTTAAACCGGAATACACATAGTTCACACAGAGCTAAACAAGACGAGCATTTGAGGTTAACAAGCATATAAATTGTCAAAAAATTTAGAAAATGACCAATCGTTTCGCTAGATAAGACCCTTCTTCCACGACTGAAATTGTTAAGAGCCCTTTGAATCTGCATTTAAACTGCATTTTGGAAGTTCAAACTTGTGGGCACCATAGAAGTCCACTTTATGGAGAAAAAACCCTAAAATCTTTTCCTCAGAAAACATAATTTCTTTACCACTGAAGAAAGAAACACATGAACATCTTGGATGACAAGGGGGTGAGAAAATTATCTGTAAATTTTTGTTCTGGAAGTGATCTTTAAGCAATTGAAAAAAGGTTTCCCCAATTAATTGAACAATCATGCTTATGTACATATATTTTACTGCTTATCATAAAATTAGCATGACATTTATTTAGTTTAGGTGAATAATACAATTATGAAAAGCTCATGACAGTGTATTACATTTATTACAAGTCAACAACTTCACTTTACTTCAAGTTAAAGGGATAGTTCATCCAAAAAAAAAAAAAAAAATGCCCCATGATTTACTCACCCTCAAGCCATCCTAGGTGTATATGACTTTCTTCTTTCAGACGAATACAATCAGAGCTATATAAAAAAGTCTTGGCTCTTCCAGGCTTTATAATGGAGGTGAATGGGTGTTAAGATTTTGAAGTCCAATAAAGTACACCCATCCATCATGAAAAGTGCTCCACACGACTCCAAGTGGTTAATAAAGGCCTTCTGAAGCAAATCAAAGCATTTGTGTAAAAACATTCATATTTAAAACTTTATAAACCATAATCTGTAGCTTCCAGTAACTGTTGTCAGTCTCCTCTTGGCTTAAGTCGAAATCCTCCAACATTTTCCATTACAAATCCTTGTTTTGTACTTCTGATTTGTCACCAGTGTTTTGCTCTCTTCTCTGCAGTTCTGCATTACGTCACCAAATTACGGTTTATAAAGTTTTAAATATGGACATTTTTCTATTTTTTTGAAGTCATGTGGAACACTTTTCATGATGAATGGATGCACTTTATTGGGATTCAAAATCTCAACAGCCATTTTACTGTCATTATAGATCTTGGAAGAGCCAGGACATTTTTTAAATATAACTCTGATTGGATTCGTCTGAAAGAAGAAAGTCTTATACATCTAGGATGGCTTGAAGGTGAGTAAATCATGGGGTAATTTTCATTTTTGGGTGAACTATCTCTTTAAGACAGAGGCTGACTTTGGAATTGCATACTAACATAGTATGCTTACTTTTTGCTACAGAAAAAGTGCTAGTATACTACCAGTGATTTCAACAGGTTAGAAATGTATGATGAACACTATGCATTATGAGATATGGCATTCAAAAGAGTGAACTTTGTTGTACGCTGCACATTTTTGAAAATCCAGGTATTCAGTTTCTGATTTCCATTCAGAAGTAATGTCCATACAGATATGGAATATTACTACTTGATAATTTTGACTTCCAACCATAAGTTCCATCGTCTGGTGCTCGTCGGATGACACGTAAAATGAGAGCATTTGATTTGGATGCATTTGATTGTCAACAAAGCCTCATAGCCAAAGGTGTAACAGGTTTAAAATGATCACCAATGAAGATAAATATGCGCAAATATGTCCTAATATTATGTAGGAACCGGAGCCAGATGGAATTTTTCCCTCATATCAAATTTGAGTGACTGGAAGTTGAATCCCTCCATGGTCGGTTCCTTTGCCCTGTCACTGTATACACTCTCACCCTTCGTCGTCTTCGCCTTCTCATGTTTCTTCTTCCCTGCACATAAGCCATCACTCCATACACCATCACACCTAGCACCACAGCACCCCCACTGGCCAAGAGGGTCACGCCAGAAATCAGCATGTCCAGTTGAGTGAGACTGAGCAGCGTAGTCCCACACACCACCAGAGCCAAACCAGTGAAGAGCAACAGCACAGGATCCACCGTTCCTCCACTGCGCAGCTGCTCGATGCGTCTGCGGCTGCGTATACAGCCCATGTCTTGAACGGCAGAGCTGAGCAGCTGCTTCATGAGGACCACCAGTGCCAGGAGACAGAGTGTAGAACCTACACCCAAGCGCCACAACACCGAGGGCCCCACGGCGGAGGAGGCGGTGGAGAGGAGCCCCACGCCAGCCGAGCCCAGACTCAGAACCATGGCCACTGAAAAGCAATAGCACAGGAGAGACACATGCGGCTCGTTGAACCACCACAGCTCCACCTGCTCCTCCACAGATTGGCGCTGGAGCCACGAAGGGTCTGCTTGCAGATGAAGGCGAGCTCCAGGACTCATTACACTCAGGGGGAGAAGCTCCATCTCAGGGGGATCTTAGATGCAGTTGTCTGGTGGTGCGTTGTCTCAAAACTGTATGGTCAAACATAACAAACTGTGAAATTATTAACACTTTATAATAAGGTTCAGTGCATTAAACAGATGAAAATTCTGTCTTTAATAGCTCACCCTCGTGTCGTTTCAAACCAGTAAGACCATTGTTCATCTTCGGAACACAAATTAAAATGTTTTTGATGAAATCCGATTCGAATTTATATTAACAAAACTAATAGGTTAAAATCTTTTAGGTTAAAATCATATTAAAAAAAAATGGGTCTTTTTCCCGTCAAGCATACTTCCGGACAAAATCTTGTTTATATATATATCATAAATGAAGGAATGAGTCTATACAGTAAGGAAAAAATGATTTGATCCCCCTGGCTGATTTTGTACATTTGCCCACTGACAAAGAAATGATCAGTCTATAATTTTGATGGTAGGTTTATTTTAACAGTGAGAGACAGAATAACAACAACAACAAAAATCCAGATGAACACATTTTAAATAAGTTATAAATTGATTTGCATTTTAATAAGTATTTGACCCTTTTGCAAAACATGACTTAGTACTTGGTGGCAATCACAGAGGTCAGACGTTTCTTGTAGTTGGCCACCAGGTTTGCACACATCTCAGGAGGGATTTTGTCCCACTCCTCTTTGCAGATCCTCTCCAAGTCATTAAGGTTTGGAGGCTGACGTTTGGCAACTCGAACCTTCAGATCTCTCCACAGATTTTCTATGGGATTAAGGTCTGGAGACTGGCTAACCACTCCAGGATCTTAATGTTCTTCCTCTTGAGCCACTCCTTTGTTGTCTTGGCCGTGTGTTTTGGGTTATTGCCATGCTGGAATACCCAATTATGCCCCATTTTCAATGCCCTGGCCAGCTTTAATGCCCTGACCCTGATAGTACATGGAACCGTCCACCCTTTGATGCAGTGCAGTTGTCCTGTTCCCTTAGCAGAAAAACATCCCCGAAGCATGCAATGTTTCCAGCTCCATGTTTGACGGTGAGGATGGTGTTCTTGGGGTCATAGGCAGCATTCCTCCTCCTCCAAACATGGCGAGTTGAATTAATGCCAAAGAGTTTTATTTTGGTCTCATCTGACCACAACACTTTCACCCAGTTCTCTTCTGAATCATTCAGATGTTCATTGGCAAACTTCAGACGGGTCTGTATATGTGCTTTCTTGAGCAGGTCGACCTTCCATCACGGTGTAATGTGTCAATTGTTTTCTTAGTGACTATGGTCCCAGCTGCCTTGAGATCATTGACAAGATCCTCTCATGTAGTTCTGGGCTGATTCCTCATCGTTCTCATGATCACTGAAACTCCACAAGGTGAGATCTTGCATGGAACCCCAGACCGAGGGAGATTGACAGTTATTTTGTGTTTCTTCCATTTGCGAATAATCGCACCAACTGTTGTCACCTTCTCACCAAGCTGCTTGGCGATGGTCTTGTAGCCCATTCTAGCCTTGTGTAGGTCTACAATCTTGTCCCTGACATCCTTGGACAGCTCTTTGGTCTTGGCCATGGTGGAGAGTTTGGAATCTGATTGATTGCTTCTGTGGACAGGTGTCTTTTATACAGGTAACAAACTGAGATTAGGAGCAGTCCCTTCTAATCTTATCTTGTTACCTGTACAGTCGTGGCCAAAAGTTTTGAGAATGACACAAATATTAGTTTTCACAAAGTTTGCTGCTCAACTGCTTTTAGATCTTTGTTTCAGTTGTTTCTGTGATGTACTGAGATATAATTACAAGCACTTCATACATTTCAAAGGCTTTTATCGACAATTACATGACATTTATGCAAAGAGTCAGAATTTGCAGTGTTGGCCCTTCTTTTTCAGGACCTCTGCAATTCGACTGGGCATGCTCTCAATCAACTTCTGGGCCAAATCCTGACTGATAGCAACCCATTCTTTCATAATCACTTCTTGGAGTTTGTCAGAATTAGTGGGTTTTTGTTTGTCTACCCGCCTCTTGAGGATTGACCACAAGTTCTCAATGGGATTAAGATCTGGGGAGTTTCCAGGCCATGGACCCAAAATTTCAACGTTTTGGTCCCCGAGCCACTTAGTTATCACTTTTGCCTTATGGCACGGTAATCCATCGCGCTGGAAAATGTATTGTTCTTCACCAAACTGTTGTTGGATTGTTGGAAGAAGTTGCTGTTGGAGGGTGTTTTGGTACCATTCTTTATTCATGGCTGTGTTTTTGGGCAAAATTGTGAGTGAGCCCACTCCCTTGGATGAGAAGCAACCCCACACATGAATGGTCTCAGGATGCTTTACTGTTGGCATGACACAGGACTGATGGTAGCGCTCACCTTTTCTTCTCCGGACAAACCTTTTTCCAGATGCCCCAATCAATCGGAAAGAGGCTTCATCGGAGAATATGACTTTGCCCCAGTCCTCAGCAGTCCATTCGCCATACTTTTTGCAGAAGATCAATCTGTCCCTGATGTTTTTTTTGGAGAGAAGTGGCTTCTTTGCTGCCCTTCTTGACACCAGGCCATCTTCCAAAAGTCTTGGCCTCACTGTGCGTGCAGATGCGCTCACACCTGCCTGCTGCCATTCCTGAGCAAGTTCTGCACTGGTGGCACTCAGATCCCGCAACTGAATCCTCTTTAGGAGACGATCCTGGCGCTTGCTGGACTTTCTTGGACGCCTTGAAGCCTTCTTAACAATGCAGTGGAAAGTTTATTTCGGGATTAAGTTAATTTTCATGGCAAAGAAGGACTATGCAATTCATCTGATCACTCTTCATAACATTCTGGAGCATATGCAAATTGCGATAATAAAAACTTAAGCAGCAACTTTTCCAATTTCTAATATTTATGTACTTCTCAAAACTTTTGGCCACGACTGTATAAAAGTCACCTGGGAGCCAGAAGTCTTGCTGATTGATAGGGGATCAAATACTTATTTCACTCATTAAGATGCAAATCAATTTATAATTTATTTTTGAAATGTGTTTTTCTGGATTTTTGTTGTTGTTGTTGTTGTTGTTGTTTTTCTATCTCTCACTGTTAAAATAAACCTACCATTAAAATTATAGACTGACCATTTCTTTTTCAATGGGCAAATGTACAAAATCAGCAGGAGATCAAATAATTTTTTTCCTCACTGTACAACATTCTCAACAGTGTTGGAAAAAGTTACATTTAAAAATAATGCATGACAATATTGCATTACTCCCTAAAAAAGTAACTAATAACGTTAATTACTTTTTATGAAAAGTAACACGTTACATTACTTTTGTGTTCTTTTTTTTTTTTTTATTAGTAATATGCATTGCTTTTTTTTTTTATTATGCAAGTAGTGTATGTGACAATATTATACCAAGCATATAACACATAACAAAAACAAAAAAAGCAAACAAACAAACAAAAAAAACAAGTAAGGAATATGACAATATTTAGATAAAGAAGCAATTTCAACATATATACTGATATCTAATATTACAAGTGTATTCATATAACAGTGTATGTATTCATGTGTCTGTGAACATTATGATCATGTGTATGTAAATGTCTGCGCATGTGAGCCAGTTATTGCATCTTGGGGTGGTAGAGGTAGCACATAATTGAAATAATATCTACCAGATTATTAACAAATATAATAATAATAATAGTAATAACAATATAAAAAAATATATAAAAAAAGAAGCCATTAGAGATATCATATATTATTAGCAATAATAATAACCATAATACCTATAATAATAATAATAATAATAATAACATCAATAATAATAATCATAATAACATCAATAATAATAATAATAATAATGTCAATAATAATAATAATAATAATAACAGGTTTGGAAACAAGTTTTGTGTTCATTTTTAAATCTGCACTGTAACGAATTGCTGTAAAAATTACAGCAATATTTTACAGCAACGGGTTGTATTTCTTATAATACAGCGTATTGCTGTAAACCGCAATGCTTTCTGGTAAATTTCAAATCTAAAGAGGCGGGATTATTTTCAACGGTCGACATTCGGGAGCAGCAAGAAGAACGATTCACAACTGTGGTAATTGTCTTATTTCTGTTTTATTTTTCATATTTCGTAACTGTATTAGTATATTAAGGTGTCATAAACATTCGCGGTAACCGCAGATTAACGAATCCTCCGTCCGAAAGTCGCGGAAGGATTTTACACATTGAGTTTCGTACTGTACAACACTTTATGCTGTTAAATATTGTTTAAAGCTTATGCAGTTAATAAATTGTTTACATTTCTAGTTATTATTATTCAGCAATCTGGAAAATAAACACTGCAAATAAAGAATACAAAAATTAAAGTAGTACAATATTTTTACAGTGAAACGTTATTTAATGATTTCCAGTACATTTTTAAAATTGCAAACTATTGCTGCAATTTCACAGTAGCAGCTGTAAAAAATGTATTTATCGTTGCTTGTATATATACAAAAAATAGCTGTATTTTAACAGTAAAACTGTAGTTAATAATTTACAGTGCACTTGTAAAAATTTACAGTATTACTGGCAACCAAAGTTGCCAGTAACTTGCTGTCAATTTTACAGTACATTTTTTACAGTGTGGGCTTGCTTGTTTGTTTTTAATATAGAAAATTCTCTTTCTAGCAAACGTAAAAGCCCTTTCAGAACAAAAAGTGAAATGAATAAGCCTCTGCAGGCTGAATAAAATGTAAATTCACGTATGTACAGAAGAATGCAGGAAAAGAACATTCAAAATTCAGCAATAAAAAAAAAATGATGCACAATTGTTAGTTTATCTAAAGCCATTTTTGCATTAGAGGTCAGCAGCAAACAATAAAATAAAAATAAAATGGGAAAGTTTAGGTTTTGGCTGTCTGAACTTACTTACTTAAGTATAAGCAATAATAAATATAACATAAAAACCTTTTTTTATTTTACAATAAAAAATATGCTACTTTTTAGAGGTAAATAAATAAAAAAGACCAAAAAAAATGCATTCATTGATAGTAATTATTTTAAATTAAAATTGCAAATGTGTATTTTTCAGTCTGTTATCAACAACCTGTCAGTATTAATCACTCACTGAACTTTTCCAAACATTAAGCACACAAGAATTGCTATATTTTAAGACAGATAACTGAAAGTAATAACTTGCAGTTTATTAACAGAGTCTGATGATTCAGCAACCCTTTTGATTCATTGCAGGTATAATAAGATTCAAAGAGTTAGAGAACTTAGTTGCTGTTCCTGCACAATCTTTACAAAATCACGTTTGTGAAGTGACACTGTCAGTTCTTAAACATATCAGCCTATTTTTTCACTTTAGCAAAACATATGCACCAATGCTAAATTAATGCTTTAGTGTGTGCAACCCAACCTTCATTAAACAACTTCACCTATACTTAAAATTAGTTTTTATATGAAATCCAATAAAAGCTGCACAGTAATCATCACATAAACCAGTTGCATAAGGTAGATATAACTTATGATATATAAAGTAGTTGCAACTAATGGAGTTTTCTCACCTTTCGTCAGTGCATGTTTCCAATCCTCAATTCAGACTTATAAATCATGAAATTTCCACAAACGTGATCATGTTTCCTGAACAGCAGTCATTCATTCTGTTGTAGAAGAACACTATAAGTTCTAACACTATTTAATTCTAACAAACACACCTACTATCCTCAAAGTTACTCCTTTATTTTGGCAGTAGAGCAGGACTGTTTACTGTCACATCTCTCTTTCTTTCTGTCTTTTTGTTTACCTGTCTCTCTCATGCTGTGGTGTGTCATGGTGCAAGCTGACTGGACATTGGTGCCAAGCACTCGGGACGATGACATACTCCCCCGTTGTCTTCTCCTGCCACATTCCACCAGGACAATAAAAGTTTACTCATTGTCTTCTTTGTGACACTAAACGGCATGTCCGCAAACGGAGAACACACACAAACGCTCATGCCTAGCAGGCAGAATGACTGACACAGAAAAGCAAGGATGTCTTTCAAGGCATTGTGGGAAAGACAATAGGCCAACTGGGGGGACTTACAGAGGGACATCCCACCAAGTGAATCTCTGATGTCACGCCTGCAGCATAATGGAGGTTTTGTGACTGTAAGGATGGTGTCATTCACATGACATAAGTTTACTTCGCTTCAGCAACAATAGAGCTTCTCTTCTCAGTGTTTATATGTGCTGATTGTCCAGAACAGCATGTGTGGCATGTTTTTCTTCATAAACCTCCTTCGTATAGGATTGTATGGGAAATTGATACAGAGTAAGATTAAGAAGTGGACATGCTCAATCTTAGGAAATTCATGAACAAATGTGTATTTGCTTTGTTTTGCTGAGTGTTTATTAAATTTTCAAAATGCTATAAATGTTAATTATTTTAACCAAATCAGAGGGATCATACAAAATGCATGTTATTTTTTATTTAGTACTGACCTGGATAAGATATTTCACATAAAAGATGTTTAGTCTAGAAGAAAAAAATGTGGAATTGATATAAATGACCATGTTCAAAAGTTTACATGCATTTGATTCTTACTTGAATGATCCACAGCTGTGTTTTTTTGTTTAGTGATAGTTGTTTATGAGTCGCTTGTTTGCCCTGAACAGTTAAAGGTTGTATCAGCGATTTCTAGCCTGAAACATAAAGTGTCAATTTCAGCTGACCTTTCTTCACGATCCGCTCGCTGCCTGCCCCATAAATTGTCTGTGAAAAAACCGCGTCTCTCTGGTCAGCCTAGGGTCCGAGATATGCCAAAAAAACAACCGGCGCTACCAACTATTCCACAGATAAACAAACCGTGTTCCAGCCAATCAGCGTCAGGGGTTTGGTGTTGTGGACTTTCCTACTGGTGCAGGGATGTGAGGGAGGCGGAGCGAAAGTCCACAACACCAAACCCCTGACGCTGATTGGTTGGAACACTGTTTGTTTATCTGTGGAAAGGTTGGTAGTGCCGATTGTTTTTTTTGGCATATCTCGGACCCTAGGCTGACCAGAGAGACGGGGCAGGCAGCGAGCGGATCGTGATGAAAGGTCAGCTGAATTTGACACTTTATGTTTCAGGCTAGAAATCGCTGATACAACCTTTAAACTGCCCGCTGTTCTTTAGAAAAATCTCTCAGGTCACACAAATTCTTTGGTTTTCCAGCATTTTTGTGTATTTAAAACCCTTTCCAACAATGACTGTATGATTTTGAGATCCATCTTTGGATACTGAGGACAACTGAGGGACTCATATGCAACTATTACAGAAGGTTCAAAATCTCACTGATGTTTCAGAAGGAAACTTGAAAACTTTTGGAATTTGAAGATCAGGGTAAATTTAACTTATTTTGTCTTCTGGGAAACATGTACGTTTCCTCCGTAACTTCTGAAGGGCAGTACTAAATGAAAACAAATATGATATTTAGGCAAAATAAGAAAAATGTACACATTTTTATTCTGTTCAAAAGTTTTCACCCCCGGCTCTTAATGCATTGTGTTTCCTTCTGAAGCATCAGTGAGTGTTTGAAGCTTCTGTAATAGTTGCTTGAGTCCCTCAGTTGTCCTCAGTTTGAAAAGATGGATCTCAAAATCATACACTATTATATTATACATTAATATTATCCTTGGCCATTTCTATTTTTTTAAAATATATTTCACAAGTCAGAACTGTCATTACTTATTATCACTGAAATTAATGTGAAAGAAGAATACCTTGCATCTCTGTCATTTTATGAAAGGTATTTTAGTAAATATTATTACTGCATTTAAGCATTTGTGACCCTGGACCACACAACTAGTCATAAGTGTCTTTTTTATTGCGATTGGTATGGTTTGTTAGGATAGGCCAATATTTGGCTGAGATAGAACTATTTGAAAATCTGAAATCTGAGGGTGAAAAAATCAAAATACTGAGAAAATCGCCTTTAAAATTGGCCAAATGAAGTTCTTAGCAATGCATATGTGATGCCCCAATTGTTGGTTCTTCACAATTGAAGACACTAATATTGTTTCTACATGTGTAAATGTATTAAGGGAATGGTGGTTTCACTAAACCAATAGAGGGCGCTGTGAGAGTGCGGTGTGTTGCAAGACATTTGCTGGGCTGCTGGTTATAATAACCCAGCAATACAAGAGATGATCACACGCACGTCTTTGTCCTGTGTTTATTTCACCATTCCACAGGTTAGTCAACTGTTAAAGTGTCAATCTGTCTGAATGTCGAAAGAATGTATGTTTGTGCATATCAAGTGCTTTAGATTGATTGTTTTGGTAAAGTTTTACATGTTTAATCATTAACTGAATTCGTAATGTTAATCCACGATTGGAAGTGATGTATGCTTTGTAATACTGAATACTGAAGGTGAATATGCTCAGATATGTTCATATATCAGTTCCTCTAATGTTTAGTTTACTTTAAAAATGCATGTGATCGATCTAAAATGGGTAAAACATTCAGAGAATGTCACGTTTGAATACGTATTTAATACAGTTGAATTTAAAGGAAACTCAGAGTGATGTGACACAGAATAGCATGCGAATATGTAAATGAGTAGCACAGTGATTGGCTGATGGACATATCTTCATGGAAATGCTTTGTATTCTCAAGAAAGAGACTGAAACAGTGAACATTCGCATAAAGAGGCAATGTATTGTACATAATGCATGTTATGATGTTTGCAGTTGTACTGATGTGAGTATATTGGAAGATGGATATAACCCAGCAATACAAGAGATGATCACAGGCACGTCTTTGTCCTGTGTTTATTTCACCATTCCACAGATTGCTGGGAACGCTTAACCGTCCTGTTCCCGCTATACATATTACTAATCAAAAATTAAGTTTTGATATTTGAGATATTTACAGTAGAAAATTCACAAAATATCTTCATTGAACATGATCTTTATTTAAGATCCTAATGATTTTTGGCATAATTTTGACCCATACAATGTATTTTTGGCTATTGCTACAAATATACATGTGCTACTTATGTCTGACATTTATTTTATTATGTCCTCTATTTATTTATGTGTTCATTCTCTTGGTCTTGCTTTATGATGTTTGTCTGGCTTTGCACTGTTCAATAAAGTTCTTGCATTAAACAAAAAAGAAAATAAAAAAAAGAAAGCTTAGCATGACCCAGACACTGATGAAAGTATCCAGTGTCCTGCTGGTTCTGGACTTGTCAGCACTAGAAGTAATTTTGGCCGAGATTCTTCATGCTGCCAATTTTTTCTGGTGTAAAATGTTCACTACACACTTTCAATCCACAACGAAATACAGTATCTCACAAAAGTGAGTAGACCCCTCACATTTCAGCAATCTATTTAGTATATTGGTCTACTGACTTGTAACCTGAAGGTTGCAGGTTTGAGTCTCAGGTCTGGCAGGGATTGTAGGTGGGGGGAGTGAATGTACCACGACTGAGGTGAGTTCCTTGAGCAAGGCACCGAACCCCCAACTGCTCCCCGGGTGCTGCAGCAATAGCAAAATGGCTGCCCTCTGCTCCGGCTGTGTGTTCACGGTGTGTGCAGAAGTAGAAGGTCAGCTTGTCAGTGCTCAGACCATACGCCGCACACTGCAACAAGTCGTTTTGCATAGGCATCGTCCCAATAAGCCTCATCTGAAGCTGGCTCACAAGAAAGCCCGCAGTTTGCTGAAGACAACCTGTCCAAGAGCATGAATTACTGGAACTATGTCCTGTGGTCTGATGAGACTATAAGATAAACTTGTTTGGCTCAGATGGTGTCCAGCATGTGTGGCGATGCCCTGGTGAGGAGTACCAAGAAAACTGTCTTGCCTACAGTCAAGCATGGTGGTGGTAGCATCATGGTCTGGGGCTGCATGAGTGCTGCTGGTACTGGGGAGCTGCAGTTCATTGAGGGAAAACATGGATTCTATTACGTACTGTGCATTGCCTTCCCTCCAGAAACTAAGCTGAACGGCAGTTTTTAATGATAACGATCCCAAACACACCACCAAGATGACAACTGCCTTGCTGCCGAAGCTGAAGGTGATGGGGTGGCCAAGTATGTCTTCAGACCTGAACCCTATTAAGCACCTGTGGGGCATCGTCATAAGCATAAGGTGGAGAAGTCCCATGTGTCTATGCCCAGGATGATTAAGGAAGTGCCAGTGGTGCTAACACAATATATTGACTCTTAGGACGAGTTCACTTAGGATGCACTCACTTTTGTTGCCAGCTATTTTGACAATAATTGAGTTATTTTCAGAGGACAGTAAATCTATACTGCTATACAAGCTGCACATTGACTCTAAAATATATCCAAGTTTCATTTCTGTAGTATTGTCCCTTGAGAAGATATACTAAAATGATTGCGGAAATGTGAGGGATTTACTCACTTTTGTGAGATACTGTAGATGTGGTAAATCTGTATGGCATCCAAACGAAGAGTGAGCAGGCAAAACTTTGATCTCTCTGGATCATGCCATTGGGAATTTGTGAAAAGTCAATCTTTCCTCATGTGATAATGACTTCTTATTGCTTTCTGCTGGTTGAACCACTAAAGACATGCCTGCACTTTCAATTGAAGTGAACAACTGAAAGCAAGCTGTAGCAACTACAACAAAACAAGTTCACACAAGACCTACAATTTATTTATTATTTTATTTTTTTAAATATAGGCTATGTCATCTTACCTATTTAAATAAGGAATGTGTTTTTTCAATTCTAAATTTCATATAATGATAATGAAGCTATATAATGATTCTTATGACAAAGATATTTGTTAAATATTTCTCAGTGTATTATTTCTCACTCTTTTTTATTATTAAGAACCAAGCATATTGTACAGACAAGAGTACATTTAATCAAACATGTCAGGTGTATACAGTATAGAAAGGAAATGGAAAAGTTCATACAAAAACACTGTACTTACATGGGTCAAAGACTGAAAGGAGTTTTTGTTTTCAAAGAATCAATCAATCAATCAATAATGGATAGCATACATTTTTAAGATTGATTTACAGAATGCACCCTCAGCAAAGGTCATTCAGTGTAACAAAAGCTCATACACCAATAAATCTTTTCAGACATATTTAAAGCTAGAATTATTACTTTTTTCACAACAGTGAATTTGAAACATTAAAGTAGACACTGCTTGCATTCGATATGCTTTCTATGTATATAAAATCATTTTTGTAAATTGAATTTGATGCTGACACCAAAACAGAACATCAGGGGCCTCATTTATAAAACTTTCTTACGCACTGATTTGATCGTAGAGTGTTCGTACGATCAAATCCACGTCAAAGTACAGATTTATAAAAACCGTCTTTGACGTGGAAAAGTACTTATCTCCACGTCAGATTCCAGCTTGGCGTACGACCGTTTCCTTGTGGTAATGCCTGGTATTGCAGATAGTTCAGCCTCACTATAATTTGATTTCTTGCGCTCCTTTTTACTTGCCATTGTCACAGAGTTTTTGCTTTAGGAATGAGCTCATTTTATATGTTAATTAATTAAGCAGGGGCGTTTCAACGGCGGAACATTCAGCTGCACACAATTCCACGATCATTTGTGATTTATAACCGAATGACTGGCGTACGCATGGATTTCGTGGTACGTTCGTTTTCTCTGAATCGCTCTTACGATCAAATCAGAAAAGTTCTTAGATAAAATCAAGGATGGTTTCTACGCAAGTCTTTATAAATGATGCCCCTGGACCCACATACAGGCTACTAAACAGAAAAATACTTATTTTCACACAATGTGTTTTGAAGTTAGATATTGTCACACAGGATTAGCAGTTTAGTGTCATTCTCAGAAGAAAGAAGACAGCAGCAGTGTGTCTAGCTTCTCGATGAAGTTGCCCTGTTGACCTGGAGGACAAAAAATGACGGTGGATTTTAGTAGGATATCAAAAGTAAGTGTGACTATAGAAACAAGAAATAGATGTGAATTTCTAGGTGTTGGAAATGAGCAAACCTGTTGGGCAAAGAGCTGCACGTCAAGTCAATATTTTTAAATAGTGTGCGATTTAGGTTTAGAATAAGAAAGTTGGCTTACCATGCCAGTTTGAAGTTGTCACATGACCCTTCATTTTCCATTGTGGTTCACTCAGCGGCACGTAGATGAAGAGAGTTAGAAAGGAAAGAAACACAGATGACCAGTATCATATGGACAATTAATTCTGATGTACTAAAATCAAACTTACCATTTGAATTTATTCCTGTCACATGACCCTTTTTAGACACATTTTCCATTGAGGGTCACTCAGCGGCACATAGATGAAGAGAGTTAGAAAGAAAAGAAACACAGATGACCAGTATCATATGTACAATAAATTCTGAGGTACTAAAATCAAACTTACCATTTGAATTTATTCTTGTCACATGACCCTTTTTAGACACATTTTCCATTGAGGGTCACTCAGCGGCACGTAGATGAAGAGAGTTAGAAAGAAAAGAAACACAGATGACCAGTATCATATGGACAATAAATTCTGAGGTACTAAAATCAAACTTACCATTTGAATTTCTTCTTGTCACATGACCCTTTTTAGACACATTTTCCATTGAGGGTCACTCAGCGGCACATAGATGAAGAGAGTTAGAAAGAAAAGAAACACAGATGACCAGTATCATATGTACAATAAATTCTGAGGTACTAAAATCAAACTTACCATTTGAATTTATTCTTGTCACATGACCCTTTTTAGACACATTTTCCATTGAGGGTCACTCAGCGGCACGTAGATGAAGAGAGTTAGAAAGAAAAGAAACACAGATGACCAGTATCATATGGACAATTAATTCTGAGTACTAAAATCAAACTTACCATTTGAATTTATTCCTGTCACATGACCCTTTTTAGACACATTTTCCATTGAGGGTCACTCAGCGGCACGTAGATGAAGAGAGTTAGAAAGAAAAGAAACACAGATGACCAGTATCATATGGACAATTAATTCTGAGTACTAAAATCAAACTTACCATTTGAATTTCTTCTTGTCACATGACCCTTTTTAGACACATTTTCCATTGAGGGTCACTCAGCGGCACGTAGATGAAGAGAGTTAGAAAGGAAAGAAACACAGATGACCAGTATCATATGGACAATAAATTCTGATGTACTAAAATCAAACTTACCATTTGAATTTATTCTTGTCACATGACCCTTTTTAGACACATTTTCCATTGAGGGTCACTCAGCGGCACGTAGATGAAGAGAGTTAGAAAGAAAAGAAACACAGATGACCAGTATCATATGGACAATAAATTCTGAGTACTAAAATCAAACTTACCTTTGAATTTCTTCTTGTCACATGACCCTTTTTAGACACATTTTCCATTGAGGGTCACTCAGCGGCACGTAGATGAAGAGAGTTAGAAAGGAAAGAAACACAGATGACCAGTATCATATGGACAATAAATTCTGATGTACTAAAATCAAAGAAAAGTCAAATTTTGGGTTACTAAATTTACCTTTTTTTATTTATTTTTGTCACATGACCCTCTTTAGACACATTTTCCATTGTGGGTCACTCAGCGGCACGTAGATGAAGAGAGTTAGAAAGGAAAGAAACACAGATGACCAGTATCATATGGACAATTAATTCTGAGTACTAAAATCAAACTTACCATTTGAATTTATTCTTGTCACATGACCCTTTTTAGACACATTTTCCATTGAGGGTCACTCAGCGGCACGTAGATGAAGAGAGTTAGAAAGAAAAGAAACACAGATGACCAGTATCATATGGACAAATAATTCTGAGTACTAAAATCAAACTTACCATTTGAATTTATTCTTGTCACATGACCCTTTTTAGACACATTTTCCATTGAGGGTCACTCAGCGGCACGTAGATGAAGAGAGTTAGAAAGGAAAGAAACACAGATGACCAGTATCATATAGACAAATAATTCTGAGTACTAAAATCAAACTTACCATTTGAATTTATTCTTGTCACATGACCCTTTTTAGACACATTTTCCATTGAGGGTCACTCAGCGGCACGTAGATGAAGAGAGTTAGAAAGAAAAGAAACACAGATGACCAGTATCATATGGACAATAAATTCTGAGTACTAAAATCAAACTTACCATTTGAATTTATTCTTGTCACATGACCCTTTTTAGACACATTTTCCATTGAGGGTCACTCAGCAGCACGTAGATGAAGAGAGTTAGAAAGGAAAGAAACACAGATGACCAGTATCATATGTACAATAAATTCTGATGTACTAAAATCAAAGAAAAGTCAAATTTTGGGTTACTAAATTTACCTTTTTTTATTTATTTTTGTCACATGACCCTCTTTAGACACATTTTCCATTATGGGTCACTCAGCGGCACGTAGATGAAGAGAGTCAGAAAGGAAAGAAACACAGATGACCAGTATCATATGTACAATTAATTCTGAGTACTAAAATCAAACTTACCATTTGAATTTATTCTTGTCACATGACCCTTTTTAGACACATTTTCCATTGAGGGTCACTCAGCGGCACGTAGATGAAGAGAGTTAGAAAGGAAAGAAACACAGATGACCAGTATCATATGGACAATAAATTCTGATGTACTAAAATCAAAGAAAAGTCAAATTTTGGGTTACTAAATTTACCTTTTTTTTTATTTATTCTTGTCACATGACCCTTTTTAGACACATTTTCCATTATGGGTCACTCAGCGGCACGTAGATGAAGAGAGTTAGAAAGGAAAGAAACAAAGATGACCAGTATCATATGGACAATAAATTCTGATGTACTAAAACCAAACTTACCATTTGAATTTCTTCTTGTCACATGACCCTTTTTAGACACATTTTCCATTGAGGGTCACTCAGCGGCACGTAGATGAAGAGAGTTAGAAAGAAAAGAAACACAGATGACCAGTATCATATGGACAATTAATTCTGATGTACTAAAATCAAACTTACCATTTGAATTTATTCCTGTCACATGACCCTTTTTAGACACATTTTCCATTGAGGGTCACTCAGCGGCACATAGATGAAGAGAGAAAGTAAAGAATCACAGATGACCAGTATCATCTGTAAAATAAATTCTGATCTACTAAAATCAAACAATTTTTGGGTTACTAAACTTACCATTTGAATTTACTCTTGTCACATGACCCTTATTAACCACTGCAGCGGCTCAAACAGCGGCATATAGATGGAAAGTATCAAGTGCAACAAGAAACAGATAAGTATCAGTAATATGCTTTTTTGATATTCGTTTCAACAAGTTAATTTTAGGTATTTCTCTTAAGAATTACCTTCAGTGGAAGACGGATACCTTGTTCGGCAAGTCGCACACAAGAGCTACAGAACTAACGTACAGCTCCAGTATGACGTTATAATTAAAGTAGAACGTTCGACCCTTCGCGAAGACCCGCCCCCCTTAGTTACTGTTGCTGTTGATTATCCCTTCCTCATTACTATATCACAAAATAAACATGAATAAACATCCATACGTATCTTGCTTCAACCGCGGAAAGACGTCAATACACAAAAGTTTTCAAGTCCACGGACATTAATCTATTCTCCTGTCGGTTTGTTTGTCGGACGAAAATGGCCGATTCGGCGTTATGATTGGTCAGATCGCCTGTCAATCAAACTCAACACACGTAGTCCAGAACAATATGGAGTCAGTAAAACAAACAGCAATCTCATCAAATTATCCAGGCTCAACGTTTGGATTTAAATGCAAGAGGACAGCAAAGCATCACATACTGAGCTTATCACTGAAAAATAAAAAGACCTCTTTAGTCCAAAAACATATTTTTTTTTCTTTCGAAAACATCTACAGTTTAAAGCAAGCAAAAACTAAAAATCTAATTTTCGAATATAATGTCTTAAAGTATCTCTTAAAATAAATATTATACTATATTAAAAATAAAATAAAACAAGAATATAATTTAGCTTTTAAAATTATATATGTGACCCTGGACCACAAAACCAGTAATAAGGGTCAATTTTTTTTAAACATCATTCTGATTACAGAAAGTTCAAACGCTCACTGACGCTTAAGAAGGAAAAGCCATGCATTAAACGCTGGAGGGTGAAAACTTTTTTGATTTTGAAGATTAGGGTAAATTTAACTTATTTTGTCTTCTGGGAAACATGTAACTATCTTTTGTAGCCTCTGAAGGGCAGTACTAATTGAAAAAAAAAAAGATATCTAGGCTAAATAAGAAAAATGTACACATCTCCATTCTCCAAAAGTTTTCACCCCCCCATCTCTTAATGCATCTGTTTACTTCTGAAGCATCAGTGAGCGATTAAACCTTTTGTAAGTCATAGTTGCATTTGAGTCCCTCAGTTGGCCTCAGTGTTAAAAGATGAATCTGAAAATCATACAGTCATTGTTGGAAAGGGTTCAAATACACAAAAATGCTGGAAAACCAAAGAATTTGTGGGACCTGAAGGATTTTTCTAAAGAGCAGCTGGCAGTTTAACCTTTCAGGACAAGGAACAAGGAACTCATGAAAAACTATCACTAAACAAAAATGAAAAAGCACAGCTGTGGATCATTCAGGTAACAACACAGTATTAAGAACCAAGGGGATGTAAACTTTTGAACGGGTCATTTTTATAAATTTAACTAATATTTTTTCTTGTGGACTATATGTAAACATATTTTATGTGAAATGACCTCAACTGTAAATGGCTGATCATTTAGAAATTGCTTTGTGTAATTTGTCAGCACTCTGGTGGCAAAATATTCAGCATGTGTCAGCACTAGCCCTATATGAGCTAAAATACCTGCAACATTTATTTAAATCTGGACATGTTCTCCATCACTGATTCACAAACACTCATTATGACATATTTAATGCTTTATTTAAAACAAGAAGTACATTCAGTTAGCGAGTGGTGGTAGTTTGGTTCTGGGTGAGGGTGTCTGGCCGTTCATCTCCTGCTTGAGCCTCTGGATCTCCAGTCGCTGGAACTGGATGATCTTCTCTGCCTCTTCTAAACTCTGCTGCGTCATCAAGCCGTTCCTCCCTGCTGAAGCTGCACCTAAAGCATATGAAAGAAAAGGCAGCTGAGAACCTCCAACATTAACATCTGAGATGTCAGCATCAATGTTGCCAAGGTCCATGTTTATCCAAAACCCTCATTGGTCACCTCTCGCATTAGCAGAGCTCTTGAAGTTCTTGTTAAAGCTGCTTTGACTCTCATAGTTGTGCAGCTGCATACGAACTGTGCGCAGCTCCTGACGCTGATCATTGATCTCTTTCATAAGAATGACGTTGTCCTGAACACAGACGGCAGATGTGAGATCTTTTACACAAACAGAAGCAGTGATTGAAGGGAAATTAAGGTGAAGCAGTCATACTAGATTAAAGATACCAATTTCCAAATTGACTGCAGACTGTTATTTTTAATTACTCTCACCTTCATGAGCTTTGTGTTGTTGGCCTGGAAGACATTCGTGTCCCTGGTGAGCTGGTTCTTCAGTGTTGTGATAATCTTCTCATAGTGCTCCCTCTGTCTGTGGTTTTCCCTCTGGATGTCTGTGTCCACTGCCACTTTCTCAACCTACAAACACACCACACAATCTCTAGCCACTGCCAGTCAAAACAGTATGAATAATTACACAAAATGTATTGATCTTACCACATCTGATGGCTGAACGTAGCATTTATAGAGCTCTCGAACGTTGTCCTTTAATCTTTTTGGGTCCTGAATACATTCCACACATGTGTGAAGATCAGATTTAAATCTCTGCACGAGAACCCCAATGTCCTGCACCTGGAGATGAAGACAGCAGGCCAGTCACAAGTCTAGAAATTATAGTGAGACTAGGGAATTGCTAAGTTTATGTATTTAAATGTCAACTAAAATCAATAAACAAAAAGCAATATACAAAAATTATATAGTAACACTGTTAAATGTAACCTAAAAATAAATCTCGAAAGGAATATTTTTAATATTTTCTGATTTTTCATACTGCACATTATAATGTATAATATACATAATTTGTTGATAAATTTGCTTATATTTAACACAGCTAATTGTAGTTGATTATTATGTTTGTGATAATTCTTAATGACCAACCAAACTAAGAGAGAGAATATAATAACAAAATGCATGTTATTTTTTATTTAGTACTGACCTGAATACGATATTTCACATAAAAGAGAGTTACATATAGTCCACAAGAGAAAGTTATAGTTGAATTTCTGAATCATACCCGGTTCAAAAGTTTTTTTTACTGTGTTGTTACCCGAATGATCCACAGCTGTTTTTTTTTTGTTTTTTTTGTTTAGTTAGAGTTGTTCATGAGTCCCTTGTTTGTCCTGAACAGTTAAACTGCCCGCTGTTCTTCAGAAAAATCCTTCAGGTCCAACAAATTTTCTGTTTTTTTCAGCATTTTTTTGTATTCAAACCCTTCCCACAATGACTGTATGATTTTGAAATCCATCTTTTCACACTGAGGACAACTGAGGGACTCATATACACCTATTACAGAAAGGTTCAAATGCTGTCTGATGCTCCAGAAGGAAACATGATGCATTAAGATTCGGGGGTGAAAACCTTTGAACAGAATGAAGAAGTGTGCATTTTTTATATTTTGCCTAAATATCATGTTTTTTTCATTTAGAAGCTACAGAAGATACTTACATGTTTCCCAGAAGACAAAATTAGTTAAATTAACCCTGATCTTCAAATTGAAAAACTTAATGCATTGTGTTCCCTTCTGGAGCATCATTGAGTGTTTGAACTTTCTGCAATAGTTGCATATGAGTCCCTCAGTTGTCCTCAGTGTGTAAAAGATCTCAAAACCATACAGTCACTGTTGGAAAGAGTCCAAATACACAAAAATGCTGAAAAACCAAAAAATGTGTGGGACCTGAACATGGTCATTTTTATAAATTCAACTATTATTTTCTCTTGTGGACTATATATAATTGCCTTTTTGTGAAATATCTTATTCAGGTCAGTACTTAATAAAAATGTACATGCCTTTTTATATGATCCGTCTTATTTTAGTAAAATACTTACAATTTTGCAGATTCTGCAATGTGTATGTAAACATTTGACCTCAACTGTAGATCTGCAGCACCTAAATGAATATGAACCTTTAAGATGTTGTGTGTGATACACATACTAACCTTCCTCATTTCTTTGTGCATTTCTTTGTCTTTGGTTTTCAATTTCAAGGTCAGTTCAGCAATTTTCAACTCCAGTTCTGTGTTTGTTTTATGGAACTCCTTCAACTCTCCCTCCATCTAAAACACACAGATCCTTTATCACACTGTGTTCATAACACTCATCTGGTTTATGTAGTGTTTTTTATTTACATCTGTGACTATGTATTCTGTGACACATTTATTATGAACGATATATGTTTTTGGGTTACACTTTATTTTAAGGTGTCTTTGTTACAGTGTAAATATACATTTAAGTACTAAGTAATATTAATTTTATTAACTACATATACTTACTATGTGGTTATGGTTAGGATTAGAGTTTGGCTTAGGGTTACTTGCATGTAATTATGCATAATTAATTGTTATTGTAATAGTAAGTACATGTAATCTGTAACAAGGACATCTTAAAATAAAGTGTTACCTGTTTTTGTTATTAAATGTTACTTTTTAGGTTTGACAGTGGAGCAATGTAATGCACAAACTGATGTGGCTCAGGCAGAAAGGTCTGAATAAAACATGACAGCTTGAAGAGATGACACATAGGCAGAAAAATGTGTCCCACCTCCAGCATCTGCTCCTTCAGCTCTTCAATTTCTTTCTCTTTTGGCTCAATCTGCTCTTCCATATATTCAGCCCTGAACTCCATCACTTCAATTGTTTTGTTAAGTGTGTCATTCTTCTTTTTCAGCTCATAGATACTCTTTTCCTGTTGAGACAGAACAGATTTATTTCTGATGATTATATTTAGGATTGGTAATTCAGTTTAGATGACTCTGTAGGGTGTGAAATTGCCATTTAAAGTCTATCAACAACTGCTTAGAAAGCCAAATGCTGTAAAACGAACAGAAATACAGAAGACTTGCTTTTCGTCATGTCATGAACAGGGTTCATGTGTGCTTACCTTGTCCTGTATGATCCCATCTCTCTTCTGAATTGCAGTCTTCAGCCCAGTGATGTCGTTCTCTAGTGCTCTGATCACCGACTGCAGCTTCTGCACTTCCTGCTTCAGCTTCTCAATCTCCAAGCTTTTGTTTTCAATTTCTCTCTGCAGAACGTGAAACTGTACAACAACACAACATACATAAGGTTCAGCTAGGTGTTTGTCCTCAATCTTCAATAAAAAAAAAAACTACAGTTAGTCTAAAAAGAGTTTTTAAAAGGTCAAGAAAATTACCCTGGAAATCCAGAGGTCTGGCGAGAGCACAATTTGAATTGTCTCTGCAAGACACTCTGGCATCGAGCAATGATGCAGGTTACTGCAATACGTAAGCAATTGTGGGAACCAATCAAATCGGTGTATCTGATGTAGGCGGGCCAGAGGCGAGCTAAGCTGATGATGACAGCACTGCGACGTCCGAATCATATAGTAAACTTTGAAAGATCGCTGTCGCTACAGATGAACAACAAGTTGTTTGAAACGGCTTTGGCCGCTACAATGAACGAGTTAGACTTGGCTTTCCATATAAAAGAGGAACAGAAAACCGAAAACTCGAATCGTTCCTCTGCAAGAAGGACGTTTTTGCTGTTTTGCCGACTGGATACGGCAAGAGTTTAATCTATCAGTTCACGAGTTCACGCTTACATATAATTAGCCGGAGAATAGTAGTGCATGTTTGGCGTGCTGTCCGGTGAAGGGCTCCGAGCTCGGGAGTGGCCCGAACCCAGAGTACGTTACCCCCCAATAGGAGTAGCGAGAACTCGGAGTGATGAGATGGGGTGGTGGAGGGTTACTGATAAACCATCGAGTGAATTGAGGTGAGTCAGCTGTATTTAAACCTATGGCGCTGATTGACTTGTGATGTTTACGCTAAGCATCTGACGCGCTTCTCCCGAACTTTGTTAATGAAACATCATTTAGCTCTGCTGGTAGCTAAGCGTGTATTGTTGTGATTGGTCGTGGCGTTATCCAATTGCGTGCAGTTAGAGTTTCAAATGCATGCTTGGTGCCGCGGCCGCCCCTCGAGTTAGGCAGTTTTCATTGCTCGATCCTAGACCCTTAATCTTAATAGATTAGGGTCTGGATTTTTCCAGGCTACAAAAAAACATGATCATATTACTCACTTTTGTCATCTCTACACTGGCCACCATTTATGCTTTTTATTGATTATAAAATACTGCTACTTTGTATTTCACAGACCTTCTATCACTACAATCCATCATTCTCTCTAAAGGAACAGTGAAGTGAAAAGCTGTGTGTATTAAACAAATTCATCCCTAAGCCATTTTAACTTTGAACATTTGCTTTTTGGTAAGCCATAAGCTTCCACCAGCAAACAAGCCAATCACCTGTTGTCCTATCACATCAAAATCCACCAATTTATTTGTTTAGAACTGTTTTGGACTGTTTCCACTTATAAACAATGCTTAATCTGTGCATATTTCTCTCCTAATTTAGATGAGACCAGTTTTCTAATGGGTAGAGGACTCAACAAATTGAAGTTAAAAATGTCTTAAATATGTTAATTGATGGCCTGGAGTGGTGTGGAATACTTGTGGATTATAGTAATGTTTTTATAAGATGTTTGGATCTTTTATACATCCAGTGGGGGAAATAATTATTTGATCCCCTGCTGATTTTGTATGTTTGCCCACTGACAAAGAAATGATCAGTTTCTAATTTTAATGGTAGGTTTATTTTAACAGTGAGAGACAGAATAACAACAAAAAAATCCAGAAAAACGCATTTCAAAAAAGTTATGAATTGATTTGCATTTTAATGAGTGAAATAAGTATTTGATCCCCTATCAATCAGCAAGATTTCTGGCTCCCCGGGGTCTTACAGTATACAGGTAACAAGCTAAGATTAGAAGTACTCTCTTAAAAGGAGTGCTCCTAATCTCAGTTTGTTACCTGTATAAAAGACACCTGTCCACAGAAGCAATCAATCAGATTCCAAACTCTCCACCACGGTCAAGACCAAAGAGTTGTCCAAGGATGTCAGGGACATGATTGTAGACCTACACAAGGCTGGACAAGACCATCGCCAACCAGCTTGGTAAGAAGGTGACAACAGTTGGTACAATTATTCGCAAATAAAAGAAACACAAAATAACTGCGTTCATGAGAACGGTGTAAAATTAGCCCAGAACTGCATGGGAGGATCTTGAACTCAAGGCAGTTGGGACCATAGTCACAAAGAAAACAATTGGTAACACACTACGCCGTGAAGGAAGGTCCACCTGCTCAAGAAAGCACATGTACAGGCCCATCTGAAGTTTGCCAATGAACATCTGAATGATTCAGAGGAGAACTGGGTGAAAGTGTTGTGGTCAGATGAGACCAAAATCCAGCTCTCTGGCATCAACTTAACTCTCCATGTTTGGAGGAGGAGGAATGATGCCTATGACCCCAAGAACACCATCCCCACCATCAAACATGGAGGTGGAAACATCATGCTTTGGGGGTGTTTTTCTGCTAAGGGGACAGGACAACTGCACTGCATCAAAGGGACGATGAACAGGCGCATGTACAGTCAAATCTTGGGAGATAACCTCCTTCCCTCACTGAAAATGGGTCGTGGATGGATATTCCAGCATGACAATGACCCAAAACACATGCCCAAGGCAACAAAGGAGTGGCTCAAGAAGAAGCACATTAAGGTCTCCAGACCTTAACCCCATGGAAAATTTGTGGAGGGAGCTGAATGTTCGAGCTGCCAAACATCAGCCTCGAAACCTTAATGACTTGGAGAGGATTTGCAAAGAGGAGTGGGACAAAATCCTACCTGAGTTGTGTGGAAACCTGGTGGCCAACTACAAGAAATGTCTGACCTCTGTGATTGCCAACAAGGGTTTTGCCACCAAGTAACTTTTTGACATTTTTTTAAATTTTCTGGATTTTTTTGTTGTTTTTATGTCTCTCACTGTTCAAATAAACCTACCATTGAAATTATAGACTGATAATTTCTTAGTCAGTGGGCAAACATACAAAATCAGCAGGGGATCAAATAATTTTCTTCCTCATTGTAGTATATTTAAAGTGATGCACTCAGAACCGAATTATTGTCACTCACCTGCTTCGTTGTTGTATCTAATTCCACTTTGAGCTTAGTGTTGGCCTTTTTTTCGTCTTTAAGATTTTGCTCATATTTCATGCGGATCTCATGGATTTCCGTATCTGCGTCCTCTTCTTCCTGCTTTATGTATTCCTTAAACTCCTGAAACTTCTGCTGGGATTCATCCTGATTCTGCAAGTTGGAAAGAAAAGGGTGAGACATTTATTGTTCTGTTTACAAATGATAATTCTGTCATTATAAATAAACATTTTATAAAAATGACAGACAAAAAACATTTTAAACGTTTTTGGGGCTGGTAGCCAGTAAATGATTCATCATATCTTCTTTTGTCTTTAAAAGAAGTAACATGAGATGGGTAAATGACAGAATTGTTATTTGCTAAGCATTGGTAACTTAGCAGAAACATTCACAGTGGCATTAAACCTGGGTGATCAGCATCATCTTCTCCTCCAGTTTGGCCTCATAAGACTGCATCATCTCCTCCAGGGCTCGGGTCTTGCTCTCCTCTACACTGTGCAGCTGCTGCTCATATTCCTGCTGAACTTTATGAAGCTTCAGTTGTAGCTCCTGGTATTTCTCATATTCCAGCATGAGCTTCTGGTTATTGGCCGACTCTGTGAAAAGCAGCTTAAGTTAGTCTAAATAGGCTAACTCTGAGGGGAACAGACTGGTTCGGAAGGTAGTAAACATTACAAGCAAAATTACATTACCATCCATATATACTGTACAGTTGAGGTCAAAAGTTTACATATACTTTGCAGAATCTGCAAAATGTGAAAGGGATCATACAAAATGCATGTTATTTGGTATTTAGTTATGACCTGAATATGATATTAAAATAATTTGCCAGTGGGGTAAGAAAAAAAAATCAGTTTCAAACAGATGCACTTAATTTTGACTTGTTCTTTCTGAAAACAAGACAATAATTTTTACTCGTCTAGAAAGTCCTTCTTGACTTAAATTTTTTTTTAGATATTTTAGCTGGAAACAAGACAAAACATCTCAGTAAGAAATTTTTGCAGTGCACTTCTACACCAAGCAACTTTCTGTTGGTTAACATGGCAAATTTATGAATGCGAAATCAGTTTGGGCTACTTTTTTTTGCTCTCGCTTGAAACTTCTGATTGCAATGATTCCTACTGAACTGACTTGATTTTGCCCTAAGTAATTTAGCATGAAGCGATAGTAAATGTGACCGCAACTTGTAAAAATGAATGGAATATGTTTCTTTTACCCATGTCCTTCTGCTCTTTGTCATGCTTTTCTAAGACTTCTGAGAGAGCTTTAACGTGGGCTGCTTGCTGTTTCTGTTTCTCTACTTTCAGGACCTGTAATAAATAATATGTGTTTTAAGTTATAAGCTATTTGTGTTATGAAACAACAATGTTTTCCATTTTGGATCTCTTGGCACTGACCTCTTTCTCAGCATTTAGTGAATTGATCTGTTGGATACACTTTTCAGTGAGTTCATTGATTTTCTCCTTGTATTCAATGTCCCTGAGGCTGAGCTGGTACTTGTTCTCCACCTGGAGCTCCGTTACTCTTGCGTTCAGGTCCAGCATTAATTTATTCTGCAGGAAGGTTGAACACAAGAACCTGGTTTACAGCGGGACAGTTCTATGTTCAGTTTTCCAAAATGTTTCTTAAATGTCCTGTTTTATGCAATGTTAAGATATTTCAAAAACACAGCTGCTGTTTACTGTAATATTTGGTCTTTTTTATTTCAATTTAAGCATAACCAATGTCACCTACAATTAAGATAGTATTGCAAAATCTGCTGATTTTTTTTTTTTTTTTATGACACAAAGGAAGATTTTTCCTGAGATTACCTTTTCCTCAAGGTCTGATTTGGTAATGAGGATCTCTTCAGCATATTTTAGTTCCTTTTCTTTTTTCAACCCCTGACTCTCTTTGTCAATGGTTTTCCAGATAAAAAGACAGCCGTCTTCTGAGACAGTAATGAGGAACTTGTCATCAAAAGTGATAACCATCTACAGACACAAGACATAATAGAAATATTAATGAAAAACATGCTTGACTTCTTATTAGGAGCTCAAATTTCAAAACAAATTTTAGCAGTGCAAACCTTAGTGACAGGACCAGCGTGGGCCTGGTACTCTATCCAGTCATTCTGGATGGGTAGAGGGTATTTGATGGCCCTCAGAGTCCCAGTGGAGGTTCCAACAAAGAGCGCCCGTCCTGAACGGGACATGGCAACAGTGGTGCAAACCACATCACCTGTATGCACTTCCTTAAGGATCTGCAGCAAGAATATTAACAAACTGTTTTATCTAGAGGGATCATATATGTGACCCTGGACCACAAAACCAGTCTTAAGTCGCTGGGGTATATTTGTAGCAATAGCCAAAAATACATTGTATGGGTCAAAATTATTGATTTTTCTTTTATGCCAAAAATCATTAGCCAAATATTGTCCTATCCTAACAAAACACACATCAATAGAAAGCTTATTTATTGAACTTTCATATGATGTATACATCTCAGTTTTGTAAAATTTAACCTTATGACTGGTTTTGTGGTCCAGGGGTCCGTTCTTCGTACCTCGCTAACTAAGTTAGCTGGATTTGATTGTTGACGATTTGGCATGATCTTGGATTGTTTGGTTCTTCGAAGCTCATCCTGGACTTGCTGTCATAGCAACAAGTGCGCAAACTTAAACCTGCTCGGCTGCGCTCCTGGCGGGTTATGATTGGTTGAAATGGCGAGGTCACATCTGATTGGTTAAAGAGCATGACTGACGCGGACTGACTCACGTGGGAAAAGAAAAGTATCTTGCAAGAAAGTGTATATAATATATATATATACTACCGTTCAAAAGTTTGGGGTCAGTACTTTTTTTTTTTTTAAGAAATTAATACTTTTATTCACCAAGGATGTATTAAGTTAATAATTAAAAATGTATTAAAAGTTAATAATAAATAATTTACATTGTTATATATACAGTATATATATATTGAATAAACACTGTACTTTTTAAACTTGTTATTCATGAAAGAATCCTGGGGGGAAAAAAAATCACAGGTTCCAAAAAATATTTGTCAGCACAACTGTTGATATTATCCAACATTGATCATTCTAATAATAAATCAGCATATTAGAATGATCTCTGAAGGATCATGTGACACTTAAGACTAGAGTAACAGCTGATAAAAATTCAGCTTTTCATCACAGGAATAAATTCTATTTTAAAGTATGTAGTAAAACATTATTTAATATTGTAAAAACATTTTGCAATATTACTGTTACGGTATAGACGTGCTGGATGAACGAGACGAAGTCGAGATCAACAATTAACACTATTTTTAATAAACTCTTCTTCAAGGAACAGACAGGAACAGGCAGGATAATCCACACACATGAAACAGTAACATCAAATAAAGACCGACATCAACTGAACTGAAAGACAAACTTATAAAGGGTGACTAATCATTAAACACAGGTGACTAATTGTACAAGGACAGGTGCAGGGAATCACACTGACGAAGGGCTAAACCAAATGACAGATCAACGGGGGAAAGACAAATGGGAAAAACCAATGACAAACAGACAGAACTGTGACAATTACTGTTTTTTCTGTATTTTTAATCAAATAAATGCAGGCTTGATGAGTATAAGAGACTTCTTTAAAGACTATTACAAGTCTTACTGACCCTGACCCCAAACTTTTGAACGGTAATGTATAAAAAAATAAAAATATAAATAAAATAACATATCAAGGAAAAAACATGTAACATGGGCAGCATTAACGCATTTAATTTGTTCACTACTTTTTGCCAGCCCTCTTTCCTTGCTTTTGCAGCCTTTGCAGTGTTCCCTTGCGTTTTAATTAAACTCTGAAATCCCTCAATCAAGAGTTCTTGCTCTGCTGCAGAAAAATACTGAGCGCGCTCCTTCGACATGTTCGCCGACCAATCAAAGAGTTGCCGATCAATGTTTCTACTATCGATACGTAGCCCCTTTTAAGCCACCCAGTGATCTCAAATAACTTCATCCAGCTATACTAATCATCAACAACAGGTGCGTTCGGAGAACCGGAATAGCGAGCTCATAGTTAGCGCGATTATTTGATCTTGGATGTGTCATTTGATCTTGGATGTAAGCGAGGTACGAAGAACGGACCCCAGGGTCACAAATGTTCTATTTGTTGTTAAAAATCTGGTTAAAGGACATTTTTATCTCTGGCGGGGAATGACCCAAAGAGACATAAGTGGCAGTATTTTGGGTGCAGGAGCACCGCTTGCCCGTTAACGGATCGGTTCTTTATATTTCATATTTGTATATTATTATTATTATTATTATTATTAAACAGTAGGCTAATACAATAGGCCTAATTTTATAATAATTATATTAACTGGTTAGGGCTATATTTTTGGGCTATAGGCTATTTATTGTTTTATATGCTTACTTCCCTTTCAGTTCGTGTAGTGCTTTAATTAACTCTCTGTATAATTATGCTAGTATTATTAATATGCTAAAATATTTTGCAAATACTGTAAACGCCTGACAATTATGCCAATGAAGTTTTTACGTTATTAATGTATTTACCCCAGTTTGTGATGATAAATGAGCATGTTGTGTTCATTGTGTTTCAAATGAAACTGCGTGAATGATTTATTCCTTAATTATAAAATGTAATAGTTTATCAATAAGCCGAAATGAAATATGTTATATTCACCTTTTAATCTGCACTTCCAGTAAAAATTCCTTGTCGGCAAAACTATTCAGAACCTGAAGTCAAGAGATCTCAAGTATGATACAAAGCTATAGACAAAACTAACACAACCTATTATAGCCCACATACTAATAACAGCCTGGATATGTTATGAGGTCTAATTTGCGCGTGTTGGGGAGTCGCTCTCTAAACTTCTGGTATTAAAATTGCCTTTGAATGCGCTTGCGCGTTTTGCTTTCAGATTCGTTTTACGCAAAGCCGACTGATAAAGTAGGCATATGCCGTATAACTATGTATACACTGCCATCTTGTGGCCACGACATATCACGCTCCCACGAGTTAATATGACGTTCCCACGAAATAATAACTTTTGACCATGGCGTATTATCAAAGAGTATAGAAGGTATTATCACGTACCCACGAGTTACTATGTTGTGACCACGGCAGAACTAGTCTAAGTGAACCAAACATGCCCCCTCTCGGTCACAGTAAATGCTTCGTTCGACTTTTCGTAGATCATCTACTCTTCCCTGTGCATAACCTCTGACCTACTTTCTGTACGATCCGAAATTCTGCGCTTTGAATTTTGAACATTGAATTTGATGTTCCGATTTTTTTTTATCTTGAAAACCTGAAGTTGTAATTTTTAAAAACTGAATATTGGAAGTCTTAGAAATCAGAACAAAAATCTGCTGTTTAAAAACGTCTAACGTCTATTAGAAAATCTGCGATTTGAAAATTCAGTTGTTCAATTTCAAATGTTCAGTATTCAAGTTTTAAAAAAAAATCGAATTCTAGCAAAACAATGGACTATTTTCTTAAAAAATTGTATAATTTATGTACTTTTTAACCTCAAATGCTTGTCTTGTCTAACTCCGGTTAAAGACTAGGGTATGTCGACTCGAAAAAACTCCCATCTCATTTTGTCCTCCAACTCATCATAGTACCCAGCATTTGATCTGGGTCGGCACTTCTGCAGAGATGTAGGACAATTGTGAAGTTGGAGGACAAAATAAGATAGGGGGTTTTCAACACACCCTAACTGTCTTGAACTGGAACACACAGAGTAAACACAGAGCTAGACGAGCATTTGAGGTTAAAAAGTATATAAATTGTCTATTTTTTTTTTAGAAAATAACCAATTGTTTCACTAGATAGGACCCTTCATCCTTGGCTGGGATTGTTTAGAGCCTGTTGAAGCTGCATTTAAACTGCATTTTGGAAGTTAAAACTCGCAGCCACCGTAGAAGTCCACTATATGGAGAGAAATCCTAAAATGTTTTACTCAAAAAACATAATTTCTTTACGACCGAAGAAAGAAAGACATGAACATCTTGGATGACAAGGGGTAGAGTGAATTTTTGCTCTGGAAGTGAACTTCCCCTTTAAGCTGGATTGACATTAATTGTCACTAAATTGATTATTACAAACAAGGGTAACGCTTTACAATAAGGTTTTATTTGTTAACATTAGTTAATATATTAACTAACATGAACGAACAATGAACAACACAATTTATTCATCTTTGTTAATGCTAAAGTTAATAAAAATACAGTTGTTCATTGTTTGTTCATGTTAGTTCACAGTGCATTAACTAATGTTAACAAACACACCTTTATTGAACTATCCATTTGAACCACATAAATAAATTCTGAAATATTAGAACATTGAAAGGACTGCATTAAAGTAAATCTATACCAATCAGAATCCAGTTCTGTGACTCTGGTTTTGAGATGTCAAATGAGTCATTCGAGACTGTACTCACCTGACAGTCTTGGATTTCCTTCAATGAGCAGTCTGTCCCGACAGCGAAGAATGTCTTTGCGTCAGGAGAGATGGTCACTCCTGTGTAGCTACACGTCTTGAGGACGCTCTCAGACTCTCGTGCACCGGTGAGAGTATTCCACTTGTACACGGCGCCGTCCATGCCACACGACACAAGACGACTGTCGTCTGCGCTGAACGCAATGGCCCGCACCTGACGCACAATAAAATAGACTATAACTCTGTTTAAAGCCTTTTCGAGTTGCAGTGGATTTCCTCTTTCAAAGTAGCCTATCACATTATGCATACACATACACATTAGATTATAACAGAGATGACAGAACTTTCAATTTTGGATGAACTGTTCCTCAGATTTTCAGAACACATACTTTTTCATTGTGTCCCTTCAGATTCAGGACGTCCTCAAATGTCGTAGTGGAGTAGATATTGATCACGTTTCCATTGACAGCAGCAAACAAGTGGCCCCCGTGGCTGAATGCACACTGGAGACAGATGCATGGAAAATTAGCCACCAAAGTCAATCCACAACATGTAACAAATGAGAACAATGCTTGTACAAGAACAATGTTGTATATGCGAATAAACAGATAGTAGCAAACTTTAGCAATGTTGAGACGCACCTCACGGCAACTGCGTATGGTGAACTCCTTGAAAGTCCTGATGTCATCAATGAGCAGAGTCATGAGACGGAGTTTGTCTGAGAATCCCACCAGGATGTAGAGTCCAGTGGGGTGAAGAGCTACGCTGTAGGCTTCCTCCTGGAACTCCTTATACATCTCTAAAACACTGGACAAAAGGCATTTACATATAGTCCAAAAGGAAACAAAATGCATTAAGAGCCAGGGAATGAAAACTTTTGAACAGAATGAAGATGTGTGCATTTTTCGTATTTTGCTCTTTAGAAGCTACAGAAGATAGTTACATGTTTCCCAGAAGACGAAATAAGTAAAATTACCCTGATCTTCAAATTCAAAAAGTTTTCACCCCCCAGCTCTTAAAGGGATAGTTCACCCAAAAATGAAAATTTGATGTTTATCTGCTTACCCCCAGGGCATCCAAGATGTAGGTGACTTTGTTTCCTCAGAAAAACACAAACGAAGATTTTTAATGAAAACCGGTGCAGTCTGCCAGCCTTATCATGGACGTGGATGGGCACCAAACCTTTAAAAGTAAACAAAAACATGCCCAGACAAATCCAAATTACACCCTGCGGCTCGTGATGATACATTGACGTCTTAAGACACGAAACGATCGGTTTTTGCGAGAAAATGAACAGTATTTATATAATTTTTTACCTTTGATACACAGCCACGTCCATCTGTCCTGAGCACGAGTTTGGCATCAGTCACGTCACATTAGCACGCGCTCTAACGTAGAATATGCAAACTCCGTAAGGGGAAATCAGTGAAAAGTCCCGGATGAGTTTGCGCAAGCAAACGTAATCTTTTAGCTTTAAATCGGTTTAAACAATCAGGATACGCGCAAGTAATTACCATTTTGAATAGCCGCTATACCCACAATCTCTGTGCTCTGTGTAAACAATGAGTGTCGTATAAATGCAACAGATCGCTTCCGGCGTTTGCGTATTCTACGCTAGAGCGCGAGCACATGTGACGTGACTGATGCCAAACTCGTGCTCATGACAGATGGACGTGGCTGTGTATAAAAAATAAAAAATGATATAAATACTGTTCAGTTTCTCACAAAAACCGATCGTTTCGTGTCTTAAGACATCAATGTATCATCACGAGCCGCAGGGTGTAATTTGGATTTGTCTGTGCATGTTTTTGTTTACTTTTAAAGGTTTGGTGCCCATCCAAGTCCATGATAAGGCTGGCAGACTGCACCGGTTTTCATTAAAAATCTTCGTTTGTGTTTTTCTGAGGAAACAAAGTCACCTACATCTTGGATGCCCTGGGGGTAAGCAGATAAATATTAAATTTTAATTTTTGGGTGAACTATCCCTTTAATCATCGTGATTCCTTCTGGAGCATCAATGAGTGTTTAAACCTTCTGTAATAGTTGCATATGCAACACGGTATTAAGAATCAAGTGTACGTAAACTTTTGAACCGGGTCATTTTATAAATTCTTGTGGACTATATGTAAACATTATTTATGTGAAATATCTTATTCAGGTCAGTACTACATAAAAAATAACATGCATTTTGTATGATCCTTCTTATTTTGGGATCACTGGACAACACACGCATAATTACTGCATAATTACTGCTAAAAAAGCTAAAATATCAGTTAAATACACTACTAGTTTTTAGATTTTTAATGTTTTTTAAAGAAGTCTCTTCTGCTCAGCAAGCCTGCATTTATTTGCTCCAAAGCAAAAACAGTAAAATTTTGAAATATTTTTACTATTCACAGTAATTGTTCTATATTTGAATATATTTTAAAATGTAATTTCAAAGCTGAATTTTCAGCATCATTACCATTACGTCATTACAGTCTTAAGTGTCACATGATCCATTCTAATATTCTGATTTGCTGTTCAAGAAACATTTTATTATTATAATTATTACATTTTTTTAAAAAAAAAAAATCCAAAGATTACTTTTAAATTACTTTAAATTGATCAAATGATTAATAATGATTAATAATGTTACAAAAGATTTCTATTTCAGATAAATACTGTTTTTCTGAACTTTCTATTCATCTAAGAAACCTGAAAAAAATATAATATATATAATAAATAATATTAAAATGGTTTCTGAAGGATCACATGACTGGAGTAACGATGTTAAAAATTCACAATAACAATAAAACAATAAAATGAAGAACAACACCTTTAACAGAGCTAAACTTACTTGGTCTCAAAGTTCCAGATGCGCACTGAGCGATCCAGGGAACAGGTGGCAATGAGCGGTTTGCGGATGCAGGTGGATAAACCTGTGATAACGCTGGAGTGGGTCGAGTGAGACAGCCGCTCAAACTGAACACATGCACCCTGATAACACAATGGGAGAAAGAGCTGAATTAGTCTTGACTGGTATGATGAGCAAAATACAAAACAATGAGTAAATCAGCTTCTCACAAAATTATGTTTGGTAAATGACCTAAATTCTTTGCAATCTTGCATTAAGAAATGTTATTTTTGAATGGTAGTAAGCAACGAGCCATCTAAGCTTACAAAGATAGACGACATAACATTTTCACTGGAGAAAGTGTTATTATGGATAATGGAGTGGTATATTGGCCAGAAGTGATTGTGTATGGTTAAAATCATCTTAAAGGTTTAGTTCATCCAAAAATTAAAATTAGCCTATTATTTACTCACCCTCCGGGCATCCTAGGTGTATATGACTTCTATCTTTCAGACAAATCCAATCGGAGTTATATTAAAAATTATCCTGATAATAAAAATTAAAAATTAAATAAAAATCATTTCCAAGCTTTAGAATGGCATAGGCAGGTCTTTCTCTTTATCAGTCCAAAACAAGTCCAATAAAGTGCATTCATCTATATAAAGTGCCTCACATGGCTCCGGGGAGTAAATAAAGGCCTCCTGCAGCGAAAAGGTTTGCGTTTTTGTAAGAATAATATCTGTATCTAAAATGTAATAATCACTTTAATCTAGCTTGTGCTCACTGTTGTACATATATGGCGGATAACGTAATATGTCGGCGTTGCGCATGTGACGCTCAGACGTGACGAACGCAAAAGCGCCATAGAGAAACCAAAACAAAACAACGGTCATGAATTAGAAGTACAAAACTAGGATATTTAAGGAAACATGTTAGAGGATTTCGATGTAAACCAAAAGGGGACTGGTTTTCCTTTGCTAAACTTTGCTTCCTTTGCTCCTGTAAACAAACTCATTGGTCCATGCGCAATGCCGACATCCTATGTCATCTGTCTGGAAGAGCTTCCATGTACGACCAGTGAGCACAAGCTAGATTAAAGTTATTATTACGTCTTAAATGTGGATATTTTTCCTACAAAAACGTATCGATTCACTACAGGAGGCCTTTATTCACCCCCTGGAGCTGAGTAAAGCACTTTTTATTATGGATGGATGCACGTTATTGGACTGTTGAAGAGAAACACCCACCTATTGCCATGATAGAGCTTGGAAGTGCCAGGATATTTTTTAATATATTATATAATATATTGATATATAATATATGCAAATCTGATTGGATTTGTCTGAAAGAAGGAAGTCATATACACCTAGGATGCCTTGGAGGGTGAGTAAATAATGGGCTAATTTTAATTTTTGGGTGAATTTTTTCTTTAATGATGGATTTGTTTCTTACAAACATGCAACTTCTGGCTTCACAAGACATTAATTGATGGACTGAGTTGTGTGGATTAGATGTGGATTATTGTGATGTTTTTTATCAGCTGTTTGGACTCTCATTCTGACTCAAACTCATCCGCATTTTAGATGGCCTGAGTACATTTTAAGCATATTTTCATTTTTGAGTGAACCACTAAAATGACTAAAACTAAAATTTAACTAAAACTGGAATAAAAATGACAAGAATAGCACATAACTAAATTCATAAAAATTGTACTGTAATTAAAAAGAAAATATAGAAACACGAATGTTATTAAAAACCTAAACTATAAATATATAAATGTGCCAAAATAACACCTTGTTGAACTCAGCTAGGGAGAGATTGATGCCGTAGAGCTGCCCGCGGTCTGTGCTGGTGGCCAGGGTCTCTTCTGATGGACTGATGCACAGAGTGCTGATTTCCTGCTGCTCTGCAGAACTGGGATCATTACTGAACAGTTCTGGAGGAATCTGAGTTGACAAGACAAGAAAACTGTTCCAGGATCAACCGGCATACTTTCCAAAACCAAACCTGACATGCTACAGTGAACATTTAAATGAGAAAATGTTATGGCACCTTTACTTCTTTGGTCTTCTTATACTGGTCTTCCTCCTCTATTTTCTCAAACAAACACACAGTGCCAGGACCAGCGGAGCAAGCGAACCCATTAGAATAACCTACAATGGCTGTCACTCGCGGCAGCGTGGAGGAGGTCTCGTTTGAGTTATGCTTTTCAGACTGACTGCAGGAACAACATACAAAAATGAAAGTAATACACATGCATGACATTTTATATGTTAGGGTTTAAAATATTGCAAATACAATATCCATTGTTTTGCCAGAAAAAAAATCATAATGAGACCTGGTGGTTGTAGGTCATAATTAAATGTACCAGAAAGTTAAAACACTCATAATAATCAATATAATCAGGGCTTTGTTCATCAAAACTCGAATAAGACTGCCACATGACATATTGGTCCTCAATAACTCATGTACATGCTGTATCAATTACTGAGTGTTTCTTCAACTTCGGGCAATTTTAGATGCTCTTTTTTCAAGTGCTCAATTTGCTCAAGTTTTTACAGACGAGGTCTGGAACTTTGCTAAAAATAAAGTTCATCAAACAAGGTTTAGACCTGCGTAGACCTGCGTTGGCCACTCTTGTCATTTATCTACTACATGCACAGATCGTCTGGGCTAAACAGGCAGCAATGTAGAAGCAGGCGTTGATCCTCTTCTGCGGAGGCGGTGTTTAGCCACTACTATTACGTCATTAATTGGCATTTGGCACATTCCAGAACCTGTCATTTTGGCAGATTGGCTTCAATATAAGCTGTTTTTAGACTAACAAAAAAGTTTTTAGTTCTGAAATTTACAGGATGTTCCTATATTACAATGACCTCTCAGATGTTAAAAAATCTAGGGAATTTTGATTTCTCAGTTCATTACCTCTACAAAATAGAATATTCACCTAGGATGCCTTGAGGGTGAGTAAATCATGGGTTCATTTTCATTTTTGGGTGAACTAACCCTTTAAATGGGTCCTATTATGCTCTTTTACAAAGTCGTTATTTTGTTTTGGGGGTGCACTAGAACATGCTCTCATGGTTGGTGGTTCGAAAAACGCATTATTTTTCACATAATTTACATTACTACTATAGCTTTCTCCCCAGCCTGGCACAAATGGCTAAATTAGTTCAGAGTTTGAAGAAGGCCCGCCTTCTGAAAAACGAAATGTGTTGTGATTGGTTAGCAGCCCCACTGCGTTGCGATTGGCGAACAGCTTAGACAGCGTTTCAGTCCTGCCACTCCCCTTTCCAAAGCAGAAAGTTTCGTATACAAATGTGAGTGCAAACTAGATTAAAGTGATTCTTACATTTTAAATATGGACATTTTTCTTATAAAATTATGGATTGATGCACTTTATTGGACTGATGGAGAGAAACACCAGTCTATGCCATTCTAAAGCTTAGGAGTACCAGGATTAGTTTTAATATAACTCTGATTGCATTCGTCTGAAAGAAGGAAGTCATATACACCTAGGATGCCTTGAGGGTGAGTAAATCATGGGTTAATTTTCATTTTTGGGTGAACTAACCCTTTAAATGGGTCCTATTATGCTCTTTTACAAAGTCGTTATTTTGTTTTGGGGGTGCACTAGAACATTATTTTTCACATAATTTACATTACTACTATAGCTTTCTCCCCAGCCTGGCACAAATGGCTAAATTAGTTCAGAGTTTGAAAAAGGCCCGCCTTCTGAAAAACGAAATGTGTTGTGATTGGTTAGCAGCCCCACTGCGTTGCGATTGGCAAACAGCTTAGACAGCGTTTCAGTCCTGCCACACCCCTTTCCAAAGCAGCAAGTTTCGTATACAAATGTTAGTGCAAACTAGATTAAAGTGATTCTTACATTTTAAATATGGACATTTTTCTTACAAAAACACTACTTTTTATTATGGATCGATGCACTTTATTGGACTGATGGAGAGAAACACCAGTCTATGCCGTTCTAAAGCTTAGGAGTACCAGGATTATTTTTAATATAACTCCGATTGCATTCGTCTGAAAGAATGAAGTCATATACACCTAGGATGCATGGAGGGTGAGTAATTAATACTACAGTAGTGTTGGTCCTATCGTCAGCCTGCGAGATCACCGATACATGATATCATCATTATTGTGCTAATTTATTTAATTATTTACATGCCTGAAACCAGCTCCAGTGTAAGACTAGAGAAGCAATTTACACTGTATGATGAATAAATCTCTTACAACACATCTACGGCGCTCTGACACGGCAACCGATGATCGTCACTCTAGTCAATGCTTGTGTTTATATCAGTCTGCTACATCGCTAAATGTAGGCTAATCCCCCACCTCGTCCCTCGAATTTCCGTAGGTGGGATTTATTTGAATGATATTATAAAGAGCTTTGTGACATCATATCATCCGGAAAACAATGCTGTGTAGTCAAAACGAGCCGTTCATTGTAGTGTTAAAAAGGGATTTTTAAAAAACTAAATATCTCCCTTTGGAGTTGATTTTGAGATTTGTAACTTTGTAGATGTTTTTTTATGCCCAAACATACACACCACCCACTGACTAAAATTCAAAAAGTGAAAAAGCATATTAGGACCCCTTTAAGAAATATCATCAGAACTTGATGTTACACTCACCTGTCAATCTTCTGCACAGATGTCACATTCATTTCCCAGCGCAGACGGCCTGCCTCAAACATCATCAGCTGACCTGCGTCTGTGCCAGCAATCACCTGCTCCATGGACATCCAGAAGTGGCACAGGAAATGATGGTCTGTTTTAAATGTGTTGGACTGTTTCAGGGTTTTTCCAGCATAGCGAAAGATCTTGAACACCCCATTGCCACTCACACAGATCTGTGTGTTGTCCTCAGGATTGAAGCTGACCTGAGAATGGGAATGGATAGATTGTATTAGGGCAGCTTGATCACTGCGGTAATTCTGACCCGTCATCAAAATGACTTTTAATGGCCAAATTAAAGTTTAATTAAATAAAGTGGTTGATTTGCATTACGGTAATGAGAATATAAGATATCGTTTTCCCCCATATAACAAAGATGTGCTGAATTATAAATAAATATGTAAATAATGTTACAATAATTTGCTATATTTGTAACTAGTCATTGTGTTCATATAACACATTTTTTATGAACAAACCAATATATTCCATGTGGAAATAAAATATTTGTATTCCATGTATTATAGACAAGTACTTTATTACAGTTAATAATAGTACATAATCTTTATACAACTCATTGATTGCAATATGCATTTTCTATCAGTTTAATTTTAGCATTTTTATACACTAATATTGTTTTTTAACAACAAATTAGCTTTTATTTTTAAATTTCAAGTTTTCATTTTAAAATTAGTTTTAGTTTTGTGCTTTTTTAGTTTGTTTTTAATAATCTTTTATGTGCTTTTGTTATTTTTATTAGTTTTAGTTTTTTAATTACTATTACTTTTTTATTATATTTTTACAATTACTTTTTTATTACTCTATTAATTCGTTTTAATTACTGTTTTTTAATTTCAGTTTAGTTTTAGTTTTTATTTATTTCTATTTTCATTTTAGTGAAAAATATAGAATTTTAGTTTTAACTTAGGTGCCAAGGCAACATTTCTAACATTTCTAATATAATAGTTTTAATAGTTAACAATAGTTTTAATTTTTAAAGTTAACAATAATAACCTGTTGTTTATTGTCATTAAACTTACATCCAACGAAATTATAGTTTCCTATGTATGACGTAATAAGATTTAGAAATATTCATTATTATTAATATAATGTTTAAAAATATATTAAATTGAGTGATTGTGCTGACTCAAATCTATCAAAAACGTGTGGGTTGTATTTTGCCTCAAAACAAAGCAAAACTAAACTAAACAAAGCAAAGCAAAGCAAAGCAAAGCAAAGCAAAGCAAAGCAAAGCAAAGCAAAGCAAAGCAAAGCAAAGCAAAGCGAAACAAAATAAAATAAAATAAAATAAAATAAAATAAAATAAAATAAAATAAAATAATAAAACTTGAAGAACATGAACAATATTTTTAGGATTATATTACTGCCCATACTGCACTATGCAAAAAAATAAAATAAAAAGAATAACAAAAAGAATACTTTAAACAGTAACTAATGTTAATAGTAATTTTAAATAATAGTATTTTAAATCACCTTCCTGTTAACTATGTTTACCTGGTGTATGGGGCCATCGGTGCTTGTCTTCACAGTGGCCATCACCTGCTTCTTTTCCCACATCCAGAGGAAGAGAGTCCAGTCTGGCCCACCTGCCTGACCGATCAGATACTTAGAGTCGGGGGAAAAAGCCATGCAGACAAACTCGTCAACCGGGATCTCTCCTCCAGTCAACACTTTCCTCTTCCTGCTCTGCTCTTGCTGGAGATCATACACAGTGATGGTGGCTTTCTCTGTACATTCAGACACAGCCAGATAACGCCTGTTTGTGCTGATGGCCAAGGCCTGCATTCTCTGACTTCTCTCTGTACCTGTGCCGACAAAGGAAACAGATGCTGGTCAGTGGTCACCAGAGGGTTAAACACAAAAGTCTACAAAACATGTTTAAATCACATTTAATCCAAAATTTAATCCAAAGTTTTTTCATGCACCTGTCAAGTTTGAGATTTTGGGCTTTTTGGTGTTTCATAAAGTGTTTTTTCAGACTACTGGAAAGAAAACATCCAAAAGAGAGTGTTAAGTGTTTCTTTTATAGCACTTTATCTATTTGTATCAATAGATTCAAATTACAATACATATTTTTAAAGGCCGTTTTCTCAAAATGAGGTTTTTCTCCTACACTAAGCTATAAATCTCCACTTCAGTAGCACTTACACACACCAAACTTTACATTTTTATCCCTGTCTATATTATGAAGGTTTTTACAGAGGGATTTGTTTATATATATATTTTGCTTGATTTTATACAACATTTTATTCCATAAAAATGGTAAAAAAACAAAACAAAAAAACATTGTTTTCTGTCTGTTCTAAGTTTTTTAGAATTATGGAGTGACAAAATTAGATACCCAAATCCTCTCTGTAAAAACATTTGACTCTAATATGTCAAAAAAAAAAAAAAAACTCTATTTCTTTTGATTTGATTGGCCAGTAAATATTTGGCCATACAATATTTCGCAACTTCTATGCTAAACTTTATTTATCTGATAATAACACAAGACAAGAGGATATTAATTCATTTTTTTAATAATATTGAACTCCCAAAACTCAAGATTACCAGTACACATGAACACAGCAACTATTTCACTCATCCCCAAACCCCCAAACCCTTCCGTCAAATTACCGTCCTATATCCCTTATCAACGTAGACATCAAAATACTCAGCAAAGCTCTGGCACATAGAATTGAAAAAATTATCCCATTTATAATCCACCCAGATCAGACAGGTTTCATCAAAGGTAGGCATCAAAGATTATTCATCACTACAGCAGAAAGACACCCTCATAGTCACTTTAGATGCAGAAAAAGCTTTCGACAGAGTCGACTGGAACTTTCTATTCACTACACTACAAAAATTTGACTTTGGGGAGTTGTTTATTAATTGGATTAAGATTTTATACACAACACCTTCAGCCACAGTCAACACCAATGGACTAACATCACAAAGCTTCACACTGCACAGGGGGACTAGGCAGGGATGTTCACTCTCTCCGTCTTTATTCACCATATTCATTGAACCCTTAGCAGCAGCCATCCGCCAGAACCCACTCAAAGGAATTCACACACCCCAAACCCAACATAAGATTAGTTTATATGCTGATGATATCTTAGTCTTTTTGCAAAACCCTCAGTCATCTCTACAAGAAATAACTAAAACCATTGATTCATAATCTAAAATCTCAGATTATGCAATAAATTGGAATAAATCTTCAATTCTTCCACTACATCAAACTAAATGGGATGTGGTAGCCCAGGTATCACCCATTCCTCTATGCACAGGTCACATCACTTACTTAGGCGTTAAGGTTTCCTCCAGGCTGTCAGAGCTGACTGGACTCAATTTCACTCCTTTATTAAAAACAGTAGAAGATGACATCCATCCAGGGAAGAATAGCAATAATCAAAATGACAGTACTCCCTAAAATAAACTACCTATTTTCAATGATCCCAACTCAGCCTACTCTCAATTGGTTCAAATCTCTAAACTCCATTATCAACCGATTCTACTGGAAAAATAAACCACCAAGGATAAAATTAAGCACTTTACAAAAACCCAAATCTTTAGGAGGCTTAGAAGCCCCACATTTTTACCATTACTCACTAGCAAACCAACTCCAATACATATATAAATGGACTCACCCCACTCAATCAGACATCATTTGGCTAGACATAGAACAATCACTCTGCGAAAACGTACACATATCAGACATTCCATTTCTTAATCAGTCCATTAAACATCATTCATGCTTCAAAGCCTTGACAATAGCTTCAGCTCTGACGCCTGGTGGAAATATCATCAAATCACAAACTCCAGTCTGGCTCCATCTAACTTCACCCCACTTTGGAATAACTCTGACTTCACAAATAACAAAAAAAAAAAAAAAAAAAAAAACACTCAATTTTCATAAATGGGCAGAAAAGGGTATCACACATATTAATCACATTTTTCAGTCAAACAAATTGGTTTCATTTTCCTACCTAGTCCAGGAGTACGGTATTGGGAGCAATCAATTCTTGAAGTATTTGCAACTCAAATCAGCTGTTTTATCTAAAATCAATATCAGAACCATCAATCTTCACCTTCCCTCCGCAGTAGCAGATTTAGTTAATATATCATCCCCCCAAAAAATACTTTCTAAATTATACAAAATGATAACCAATTCAAATAAAACCTTAAATTTACCAATAACCAAATGGGAAGAAGATCTTTCTATTGCTCCTGATACCGACTTCTGGACTCAAATTTGTAATAATATCTATTTCATGACTAAAAACGCCAACCTTCAGCTCATACAGTAAGACCCTTCATAGAACACACTACACTGGGGAAAGGCTGTCTAAAATGGGATTCACATCAGAAACTTGCTTGCACTGCTCACAAAATAGTCCGGACACATATATCCACGCCACATGGCACTGCCCACCCATTAAACACTTTTGGGAAGATGTCACTGAATCCCTATCCCACCTCCTGGGCTGTCGCATCCCATTATCCCCTTCACTCTGTCTACTGGGCGATCTATCAACACTCAATCAGGAAATAACAAACAAAAGGATACTCCTCCTAGCTCTAGAAAACTATCTTCTTGAACTGAAAATCCCGAAACACTATTCATATAACACACTGGAAAAATTTGCTTACAGAATACATCTCCCTAGAATATTTTTCACCACCTTACAACTATACATCAGAACCACAACATTCAACATCAGACCTCACTCAACTCTTACAAATCTGACACACTTATCTTAATTATGTATTCACAAAATATTATACATATTTATACAAAGTATTAGTAATATGAGTGTTTTCATTATTATTATTATTATTATTATTATTATTATTACTAGTGCTGTTGTTGTTTTCATTATTTTTATCACTATTTATATCAGAGAAACATTGTGCAGTAATAAATTGATGGGATGATGTTTTCATTATTAATATTATTATTTTATTATTACTATTATTATTATTATTATTAGTGTTGTTGTTGTTTTCATTATTTTTATCACTATTTATATCAGAGAAACATTGAGCAGTAATAAATTGATGGGATGATGTTTTGTATGGACGGTAACGGTTTAATGAAGACTATATCATTGAATATACATAATCAAAAGTGTATAAATATAAATAAATTAAAACTGCACCCAACAAATACCACTCATGTTTTTAATGCACCGCATGTTGATTTTAATGCACCACACCCTTCTTTTCATGCACCACTTCAGCTTAAGTTTACATACATATGATGTCTATAATGTTGCCTTGAATGGAGAGAAGGAGGAAAAAAAAAAAAAAACATGCACACTGAAACAGAAGCTAGGATAGGTGTGGTATGTGTTGGGTATGGTTCATTATTAAATTTCTCCATTATATAAATATATTTATATAGCTACTATTGTGAACATATCATTATTATTATTTATTATTATTATTATTATTATTATTAATAGTGATATTACTGTTGCCGTCATTACAAAATATCATCACAAAATATTACCGTTACATCACAGTCTCTATTATTGTTATTACTACTACTATTATTATTATTATTATTATTATTATTATTTTTAGTGTTAATATTATTGATATTACTGTTACCATCATCACAACATATTATTGTCATCACCATTTTTAGTATTATCGTTGTTGTTATTATTATTATTATTATTATTATTATTATTATTACTGTAATTATTGATATTACTGTTACTGTCATCACAAAATATCATCGTCATCATCATCGATTATTTCAATTTATACTACAGGGCCGTTGAATGCTTGAATCTGATTGGCTGACGAACGTTCTAGAGGTGTGCATTATTTTCAGGGAAACGCACGGCGATTCGGCGAACGTAGTTCCAGGCAGCTTTTGACCGCAGTAGATGTCTATATCACTTCGCCACACGATCAGTTATTTCAAAGGTCCTTACAGCCCACTAACAGCAAAATAACCAAAACCCACAATGACACTGGCCAAACTAATAAATACAGTAAACAACAGGATTAAACGACAGATTTTGTCCATGTTTTTTCCACAATATTACGTTTTATTATGTACAAACTCTATTTCTCTGTATGCTTGTCTGTCGGTCTGTCTATTAACTGCATTAGTTTGCTATCAACGGCTCAAGCGTCGTTACTATGACGTTTTGGAACTAGCAACGAAGGTGTTGGATGAGCTGCGTAAGAAATTAATCCTACTCACAATAGCGTTTTAAGGAAAAAAAACGGACGAATGTCTTGAAATATATCATTTGATCGATGTCTTGAGGTGTGGTAACTGTAGTATAAGCGAAATAATTGACTTCGGGCCGTAGAATTCTAAGAAAAACTCGTGACCGCATCACCACCTCGGGTGTGCATTATTTTCTTAGACAATTCTACGGCCGTCGTCAATTATTCCTTACTTATGGTTATTTCTATTATTGCTAAACATGCTAATACTACTTATAACATTACTATTATTCAGATTGTCATTTTTGCTCATTTTCATTTATTATCATTGCTGCTTTTGTTGTTGGTATTGTTTTTTTTTTTTTTGTTGTTTTTTCTGCGTTTACCATGTTGTATGTTTTTGCACTCAAAAAAAAATAAAATAAATTAAATTAAAAATTAAACAAGAATTTTGAAAGTGTTTAGATTTTTGTACTACATATGTATGCAAATTAGCGCATATTTCATTAAATAATGCATCATTTGCATATTTAAACCTAACATTTTAGAAAACTTGTAATACAAAAAATGTTTGCAATTATCAATGTGATCAATTAACTGGGTAATTAAGGTGACAACTATAAGGTAATTATTCACCTGCAGTGTCCCGCCTTAATACAGTAATGCTTTACCTGTCATGAAAACATCACAACTAAATAAAAAAAATAATTAAATAGCTTAATGTTTCTCTCTCTCTCTCTATATATATATATATGTGTGTGTGTGTGTGTGTGTGTGTGTGTGTGTGTGTGTGTGAAATAAACATATTTTGATTCATACAAGAGGAACGTTTATTTGTACATGATCTTTCAAATTATCAATGTATTAATGTAATTTGATAGATAGATAGATAGATAGATAGATAGATAGATAGATAGATAGATAGATAGATAGATAGATAGATAGATAGATAGGATTAATATTTACTATAATAAAGTTTTATAGTACCTGGAATAAACTTCTGCCATTTCTGATTGATGTTATAGCGCACACAGTTGTTTCCACACGGAAATATGACGGTTTGCTCATCAAAATACAACAAATTATTCTTCACTCCTGTCCGCAACCCGAATATATAATGAGACTGTGCCACTACTGTAGCCATCTGACAAAATTATTAGCTAACAGTCTATAGAAAAAAAAAAGATTTAGAGTTAGCTGTATGTTTGCTAGCTGTGTATCTAGCCTATATCACACTGCAGTGTTGATTAGTTAGTTACTACGGTAACAGCAAACTACCGCGTCTGCGTCCATCAAGACTACAAACCACGCCCATTACAGAAAAGTCCACCAAAATGCATTGTCTGTAACCATCGACGATATATGTTGTCCATCGACGATACATTTGATCTATTTTATTATAGCCGTAAAAAATACATTATTTACGGCTGCCAAAATTAAAGCGTGTTTAGTCATCCAACTTGACTTTATTATCATCATATTTTATAATAAATAAAAACGTATTTATTAGCTTAGCTTATTACCTATTTGATAAACCCTAGCTCTATCAGTATTATGATAAAATACTATAAAATATATTATACAAAACATACAAAGAGAAAATAAAAACGAGAATTTGGTAAAACATTGAGACCACACGACAGCGTCCACACAAGTTAGCACCCAAGAAACTTTTATTTTTATTTTAATTTGCATGAAGAAAACATACAAAATACCAGGTCCAAATAACAGCATAACAAAAATAAAGAAAATAAACATAAATTAGAAAAATTCAGAGAGAAGAATAAATATAAATAAATACAGAAATAAATAAAATACACAGGGCTTAATCACCATAAAATACCTTCAAAAGATTACATAGTTAGAGATTTTTTATGATGCATTAGTTTTAAAGATTTGAAGAAGATCATTAAATCTTTCTAAAAAAAAAAAAAAAGAAAGAAAGTAGGGGTTATTAAAGAATCTGTATTTATGAATAAAGTAATTGGCTAAAATTACAATATTATTAACAAAAAATTCAACATTACAATTCCGACAAAAGGACAAATATTTTACAATTTTAAAAATGAAAGTCAGGTATTACATATTTCAAACTTAACCACGCATAAAGGTCATCCCAGAGTTTTTTTTTTTTTTTAGAGAATTTGCATAAATAAAACAAATGTTCCAATGACTGCTTCACAAAAGGTGCACTCATTATAATCCATATTAAATCTATGTCTGAGGAACTCATTACAGGGATAAATATCATTAATAATTTTTATACTGAACTTAGAACAGGAAAAGAGGTCAATCTTGTTCTAATTTGAACCACTTAAAAAAGAGATCTCTTTTTTCCTTTAAAAGGGAATTTTAAAGAAATTAAATTAAAAAAAAAAATTGACTAATGTTCTTAAAATCTTATTTTTACAGCTCTGCTCTGTAAAATTAACACCAGAGATGATTACATGCACACAAGAAACTTGACAGACATCATAACAACACCCTCAATCAGGGGCGCCGCTGAGGGGGGGAAGTTAGGACAATTCTAAGGGCCCACGCCCTTTAGGGGCCCACAGAGATCTGCTTTGGTGTGGTAGGGGTGGCCCAACCTCATATTTTGTATAGGGCCCAAAATTGCGTGCGGCGCCCCTGCCCTCAATAGATAAAGTTACTAAAGGAATTTCGGTTTAAGCTTTGTAAATCTATAAGCCAGTGAAATGGACTGACATTACCCATTTAAAAAAATGATTTTAAAACAAAATTTAGTTTGGAAGTTTTTAGTGTTCAGTGGTCTTTCAGTTTTTTCAGGGATAAGCACAGTAAATTATGCTTTGCTGCCCTCTAGTGTTTGGATCCAAACATTCAGCCTTGAGTCGTGTCAGCAAAGAATTAAAAGGTAATAGTTATTGGTTTCTTTAACACAAGCTGTAAACACTTAATTCAAAGGCTTTTAATTAATATGGTGCACATTTATTACAACAAAATCAGCATGCTTTTGATTTAAGTACATTGGAAATCATTGTACATCTGATCTTCTGTGTTTTGTTTTGTTTTGTTTTTCTGATCTTTTTTCCATGCTTAGCTCTCCTCATCAACGTGCCACTGAGCGAACCACAATGGAAAATGTGTCAAGAAGGGTCATGTGATGACTTTAAACTGCATGGTCAATTTTTTTTTATTCCAAAACTAAAATTACATGCACTATTTAACAATATTGACCTCATGTCTTTTTTTTAAATAAGGCAAACATTATGCCATTTAGTGGTACACCATACTTTTTCAACTGTGCAGGCTGGAAGATTTGGAGTTACACAAAAAGCAGAAGAGGTTTGGACTTGCCTGACAGGTTTGCTCATTTCGAACACCTGGAAATTCTCTTCTCTTTTATTTAACCAGCAAGTTTTTTTTTTTTTTTTTTGACTGGAAATGACACAGGCTTCTCCCAAAAGATAATAAGACAATGTACAATGTCCAAAATTATTCATACCCTTCTCAGTAATCAATAGAAAAGCTTTTTTTTTTTTTTTTTTGGCTATTACAGCAATCAAACGCTTCCTGTAATTGCTGACCAGCTTTCTGCATGTGGAGGGTCTCTTTGCCATCACCCTGACCTTTAGCTCCCTCCACAGATTCTCAATTGGATTTAAGTCAGGACTCTGCAAAACATTAATGAACGTTAATGTGTTTGTCTGATAACCATTTCTTCACCACTTTTGCTGTGTGTTTTGGGTCGTTGTCGTGCTGAAATGTCCACTGGTGCCCAAGGCCAAGTTTCTCTGCAGACTGCCTGATGTTGTTGTTGAGAATTTTGATGTATTGCTCCTTTTTCATGGTGCTGTTTACTGTGATTAGGTTCCCTGGTCCACCGGCTGAAAAACACCCCCAAAACATTAGGTTCCCATCACCATGTTTGACAGTGGGGATGGTGTTCTTAGGGTTGAAGGCTTCTTCTTTTTTACGCCAAATGAAGGCTACATCATTTTGGCCAAACAATTAAATTTTTGATTCATCTGACCATAAAACAGAAGACCAGAAGTCTTCTTCTTTGCCCAGATGAGCATTTGCAAAGGCCAAGCAGGCTTTTGTGTGCCTTATCTGGAGAAGTGGTGTCCTCCTTGGTCTGTGTCCGTGGAACCCAGTGGTGTGCAGTGTCCGTTGGACTGTCTGCCTTGAGATGTTGCCACCAGCAGAGCCCAGATTCATCAGGATGGCCTTGGTGGTGATCCTTGGATTCTTTTTTTACCTCTCTCACTATCCTCCTGGCCAGCACAGGTGTCACTTTTGGCTTCCGACCACGTCCTCTGATATCTTTCACAGTGTGGAACGTCTTGTATTTTTTAATAATACTTTGCACTGTAGCGACTGGAACTTCAAAACATTTAGATATGGTCTTATAGCCCTTTCCTGACTTGTGAGCAGCCACAATGCGCAGCCGCAGGTCCTCAGTGAGCTCCTTTGTCTTAGCCATGACTGTCCACAAACCAACAGCAGAGAGATTCTGTTTTTCACCTGTTGTCTTGTCACCTGTTAGCAAAATGAAAGATTTATAAGCAATTGTTTGGAGTCCGGTCATTTTTGACGAGGAAAACCACAAGTGTGACTTTTTGCAATTTCGTACAAAATAAAACCATTTAAAAGCAAGCCTCCTGATTGAACATTAAACCACACTAGTGTGAGAAACAGTGCAATTTTTTTATTTTATTTTATATTTTGAAAATTATATATATATATTTATATATATATATAATATATATATAAGTTATTTTCGCTCAAAAAATGAGGTGCCTACTTTCGGATAAATGAGGCCTACGATTATTCAGATGCAAATAGAAACACAAAACCAGTCCTAAATAAAAGAAAACAAGTGGACAAAAAGAATGAATCCAATATTTGGTGATAATATAGCACAATGAAAGATTTATAAGCAATTGTTTGGAGTCCGGTCATTTTTCACACCACAAGTGTGACTTTTTGCAATTTTGTACAAAATAAAAGCATTTAAAAGCAAACTTCCTGATTTAACATTAAAGCCCACTAGTTGTGATAAATAGTGCAAATATTCTTAATTTTTTGTTTTATCTTGTGAAAATTATTCATAAAAAATTATTTTTGCACTCAAAAAACGAGGTAGCTATATAAATGAGGCCTATGATTAATAAGATGCAAATACAAACACAAAACCAGTCCTCAATGAAAGAACACAAGTTGACAAAAAGAATGAATCACAATATTTGGTGATGATATAGCAAAATAAAAGATTTATAAGCAATTTTTTTGTTTGTTTTTTAAAGTACTGTATACCATGTGTAAACAAAGTCAGGAAGTTTGAGTCCAATGCTATAACGTTAACTAGTATTTTCGGGAAAAAGAAAATTTGACCCGAACACAACCAGAGGGTTAATAACTCTCGGGTTCAAACGTTTTTATTTTGTTGTATGTTTTTTAACATAAAATTAAAGTCTATGCGCTTATGCCGTCAACCTGCCATAAACCCAAAGAAGAAGACGGCAAGTCCTCTAGCAGCGGAACCTTTCTTTTGTCATTCTCTGTTTCCGTCAGGGTTTTAATGTTACGCACACTCATGAGAAACAGTGCTGTCTACACGTGAAGCTTTGGGATGTTGTGAATTTTTCCGTTGCTGTATTTATTTTTCTAATTCCCCTTCTGTATTAATTTACTATGGTAGAAATAGATGAGGATCCCCAGCTGGGGTTTGAGTCCGAGGAAGATGACGACGAATTATTAGACGAAGAGGTGAGAATATACTGCATTTCATGTGTTTTGTTCAGGCTCATGTAACACTAGGCAGTGCAGTTTTACATTTCAATACCTTGTGTAAGTAAGAAATCTATAATAGTACGTTTGCTTAACATGTTTGTGTCATACAATTGTCTCTGATCAGCTGCAAGAAGCTTTCGCCAAGGGATGGCTCAAACCTGGAATGAATATTCCTCTGATTGAGCCAAAAAAGGCTGTCAACAATGTGGTGAGTTTTTATCCTGTAAAGTCTATGAAATTTAAAGAAACAACTGTTTTTTTTTTTATCTTTAGACAAAGTGTAAAAAAATCCAGGTTGCGTATGTGTTAAGTATTTTGTACCAAGTATGATACAGCAGCATTTTATAGCTCATGTGGTGTGATATAGGATAGGCACAATCAAAGAGAATAAAACATCCTAAGTCTTGGTGTAGATGCTGACATTTCTATGACCGACCATTGAGATTTTGAGTTTTTAATGTAGAGCTTTTTTTTTTTCCAAGAAAGTATGTGGATAATCAAGAAAGTTGCTTCAGTCAGTTATTCAAAATCAGTTATTTTTACATTAATATAATAAAAATCATGTTTAACAGCAAAAAGACATGTGTACCACAACCTGAAGGAGTTTTTTTTAAATGCCTGTTACTTACTAAAAAAGTATGAATCAATCAGATGACACTACCAGTCAAAAGTTTTTGAACAGTAAGATTTTTAATGTTTTTTTTTTAAATAAGTCTCTTCCAAACCTGCATTTATTTGATCTAAAGTACAGCAAAACTGTAAACATTTGAAACATTTTTACTAAATTTTTAATAAAACTGTTTTCTATTTGAGAATATATTTTAAAATGTAATTTATTCCTGTGATTTCAAAGCTGATTTTATAGCATCATTACTCCAGTCACATGATCCTCCAGAGATCATTCTAATATTCTGATTTGCTGCTCAAAAACATGTATTATTATTATGTTGAAGACAGCTGAGTAGAATATTTTTCAGGTTTCTTTAATGAATAGAAATTTCAGAAGAACAGCATTTATCTGAAATAGCAATCATTTGTAATTATAAATGTCTTTATCATCACTTTTGATCAATTTAAAGCATCCTTGCTTTAAAAAGGTATTAATTTCTATAATTTCTTTCCCCAAAAAAATTATACTGACTCCAAGCTTTTGAATGGTGTAGTGTATAATGTTGCAAAATATTTTTATTTCAGATAAATGCTGACCTTTGCATCTTTCTATTCATCAAATAATCCTGAAAAAAATAATTTACTCAACTGTTTTAAATATTGCTAATAATAACAATAATAAAAATGTTTCTTGAGCAGCAAATCAGCATATTAGAATGATTTCTGAAGGATCATGTGATACTGAAGACCGGAGCAATGATGCTGAAAATCTTTAAACACAGGAATAAATTACATTTTAAAATCTGTTCAAATAGAAAGTAGTTATTTTAAATAGTAAAAATATTTTTTTTCATTTCGCAAGCATATTGCTGTTTTTGCTATACTTCAATCAAATAAATGCAGACTTGGTGAGCAGAAGAGAATTCTTTCAAAAACGTAACTCTTATTGTTCAAAACCTTTTGACTGGTAGTGTATGAATTGAATTGTGATTTGTTTGAAAATAACAAAGTTCTTTAATGATTTTATTCTCCATCATTCAGGAGGGTCTAAAGAAATGTGTCGCTGAGTTTAAGAAGAACCTGCCGTGGGCTGAAAGGCTAGACCTCACTAACTACCCAGCTCTTGACATTGTTGCAAAAGCAGAGGGCAAACCGCAGCAACCAGAAGGCAGTGAAGACATTAATGTAGATGATGACTTTCAGAGGGAGATGTACTTGTAAGTGTGCAGCTTGCTTATATAAAACAAGGATACTGCTTGACTATTGTGTGTACTAGTGTGTGATATTGTAAGCCCTGATTTTAGGGCTGCTATATATATATATATATATATATATATATACACACACACACACACACACACACACACACACAGTGCCTTGCAAAAGTATTCATACCCCTTCATTTTTGTCACGTTTTGTTGCAGCATTATGTTAAACTGCTTTAAATTAGTTTTTCCCCACATCAATTTACACTCCATACACCATACAAAGCAAAAAACAGATTTGCAAATTTTACAAATTTATTCAAAATAAAACACTTAAATAAGTACATTGCATAAGTATTCATACCCTTAACTCAGTACATAGTTGAAGCACCTTTACAGCCTCAAGTCTTTTTGGGTACGATGTGACAAGCTTTGCACATCTGCATTTGGCAATTATCTGCCATTCTTTGCCTCACCTTTTCACCTCTCAAGCTCTGTCAGCTTGGATGGGGGCTGGCAGACATTTTCTAGAGTCCTAGTTGTTCCAATCGTCTTCCATTATGGATAATGCTTCTGTGAACCTTTAATGCAGCAGATTTTTTTCTGAACTCTTCCCTAGATCATTGCCTGAACGCAAGTCTGTCACTGAGCTCTACAGGCAGTTATCTTGACCTTGACTTGACTTGGTTTTTGCTCTGATATGCATTTGCTGTTAGACCTTTTCTGAGAGGTGTGTGTCTTTCTAAATCATACTCATTCAAATGAATTTGCCACAGTTTAACTCCACTCGAAGTGTAGTAACATCTAGAAGCAATATGAATGCTCCTGAGCTAAATTTCGAGTGTCCCAGAAAAGGGTATTAATACGTATGCAATGGGATCTTTTCAGTTTTTTATTTTTAATAAATTTGCACAAATGTTAAAAACCTATTTGCTTTGCCATTATGGAGTAGGGAGTGTAGATTGATGTGGGGAAAAAAGTAATTTAAAGTAGTTTAACATAAGGCAGCAACATCATAAAATGTGAAAAAAATGAAGGGGTATGAATTATTTCACAAGGCACTGTGTGTGTATATATATATATATATATATGAGCTAGCAACCCTAAAATATTTACAGCAAAAGCAGTAATATTGTGAAATATTTTTACTATTTAAAATAACTGCTTTCTATTTGAATACATCTTAAAATGTATTTTATTCCTGTGATCAAAGCTACATTTTCAGCATCATTACTCCAGTCTTCAGTGTCACATGATCCTTCAGAAATCATTCAAATATGCTGATTTGCTGCTCAAGAAACAATTTTATTATTGTTATCATTATCAATATTTAAAACAGTTGAGTACACACAAATATATATATATATATATATATATATATATATATATATATATATATATATATATAATGTTTTGACAGGAAGAAATGTCATATATATGAGCATCTTATGCATCCACTGAGAAAATGGAAAAAAACCTCCTGTACACTTTTCAAGTATTCTGATTTAAAGAAAAACTTTGTCTCATATGTTTATCTCAAATTTCTTTTTAATTAAATGCTGGTTGTCAGACAGGTCTTAGAACATTTCTTCCTTTCTTTTCTTTTAGAAAGCAGTTTGACTAATATAATGCTAAAAATAATTTTATTTAATGATCGCGAACAACATGCTTCTGAATTAACACTTATGTCACACTATTTTTTTTATTTGGAAACAGTGTCTTGTGTTTCAGTATGTTTCATATGTTAACTGGTGTGTTTCAGCTACCGACAGGCCCAAGCAACTGTTTTAGCGGCGCTGCCTAAACTGCAGAAGTTCAAGATTCCTACCAAGAGACCTGAGGATTACTTTGCAGAGATGGCCAAGACCGATCAACACATGCAGAAGGTGAGAAAATGAGTGCTTTGTTGTCTTGACACAACGAAAAGTCTTTATAGTAAGCATTTTGTCCTGTACACAATGAAAGTAGGAGTGCCAATAACCTCCATATCATAGACAAGCTTAAGACATGAGAATATGCTACCATATAAAAGTTTGGAGTCATTAATGTAGATTTTATTATAATAATTTTTTAAAATAAATTATATTTTTGTTAAGCAAGGATTCATTAAATTAATCAAAGTTGACAGTAAAGACATTAGATGTTAATGAGTATGTTGATAAGAAATGTTTCTTGAACAGCAAATCAGCATATTAGAATGATTTCTGAAGGATCATGTGACACTGAAGACTGGAGTAATGATGCTGAAAATTCAGCTTTGATTACAGGAATAAATTACATTTTATAATATTCAAATAAAAATCAGTTGAGTTAAATTGAAGTTATATTTCATAGTATTACTGTCTGTACAAATAAATGCAGCCTCGGTGAGCATAAAAGAAGAAAACGTGTAAATAAAAATCTCAACCAAGTAAAAAAGATGTTCCACTTTGTCAATGTTTTTATTAGATGAGTTCAGTTTCATTGTCTCTCAATAATATTAAAAAAATAATTTCTTCTTTTTTTTGTTTTTAACAGATTAGGAAAAAGCTTATTCTCAAGCAAGCTGCAATGGAGAAGAAAGAAAAGGCCAAGAAGCTCAGAGAACAGAGGAAATATGGCAAGAAGGTCAGTTTTGAAACAGCTCCCAGATTCTCCCAGAATTATGCTTTTGGGTGTTTTTGACCTGGTTTTAAATATCTGGCTCTACAGGTTCAAACACAGGTGATTCAGCACAGACAGAAACAGAAGAAAGCAATGCTCTCAGCTGTGAAGAAGTATCAGAAAGGTACATGTTTCCACATGTGCACATCATCAAGTGTTTTCACTTCGTCACATGTATTTACCAAGAGTATGCAGTTTAGGGTTTTATATTCCTTACTTGTGGAGCAAATTTTCACTTGTCATCATGTCCCACAGGAATGACAGATAAATTGGACTTCCTGGAAGGAGATCAAGATCCAAGGCAGAAAGGATCAGGAGCAAAAAATCAAATAAACAAAAAAGGGTAAGCAAAGACATGATGTTTAGTAAGTACTTAAGCTGTTGTCAAACTAGATAGTAAGCTTCTTTTTTCAACAGAATGTCCCTATTTTAGGTTTTCCTTTTTTTTTTATGGTGAAATGTTAAAATTTACAGATAATGTACTCGCCCCCTTGTCATCCAAGATGTTCATGTGTTTCTTTCTTCAGTCGTAAAGAAATTGTTTTTTGAGGAAAACATTTCAGGATTTCTCTCCATATAGTGAACTTCTATGGTGCTATGGAGTTGTGAACTTCCAAAATGTAGATTAAATGCGGCTTCAAATGATCCCAAATGCGCAGGGGTGCACAAAATAAGCTGTGTAAATAAGTTCAGAGTGTGCATTTGTGTACCCACGTGGTTGAAGCTGTTAATGTACAATTACCATTTTAAATCTATAAACTGTAACACTGCATAAGATTTCTATTCGAACTAAAAGCATAATTATAGGCTACTCATGCTGTTTTCAAAGCACAATGCAAAAAAGGTGACATTTCAATCACTGACTTTCTTCACTGAATGTTCTTTAATTGGAAGCACGTATACTAAAGGGCGTCCGTGACTCCGCGCACCTTTCGCATTACGTACTCCCCGGCAATCTGCCAAATTAAAAGCTTGCTAATTTAGGTTTGAAAATTATGAAAATTCACCTAAAGTAAATGCTATTGTTTTATTTTTAAGTTTACTATACAATAATTGTATTTTTATTTTTAATACTCCCTCTTTATTTTAAAATGTAATACTACTACCACACTTTATTATTTGATTATTATTTTATATAAAAAAAAAAAACAAAAGTCCAATGATATTATTATCACTATTTTTAATTCTATATTTATATTTAATGGGTGACATTATGTGGTGATGTAAGACAATTTTGAAGTTTTGGGAGTTTTTCGACATACCCTAAATGTCTTGAACCGGAAAAAAACATAGTTCAGGTAAAGCAAGACAAGACAAGTGTTTGAGGTTAAAAAGTATATAAATTGTAACTGAAAAAGAAAACCGATTGTTTCGCTGGATAAGACCCTTCTTACTCAGCTGGAATAGTTACAATCACATTTGTGATTGTTTAATGCCACGTTTAAACTGCATTTTGAAAGTTCAAACTATTTTTTTTTTGCATGATTACCCCAGTCACATGATCCTTCAGAAATCATTCTAATATTCTGATTTGCTGCTCAAAAAACTATTATTATTATTATTACGTTGAAAATAGCTGAGTAGAATTTTTTTTTTCAGGTTTCTTTTGATGAATAGAAAGTTTAGAAAAACGGCATTTACCTTAACATTATAAATGTCTTTATAATCATTCTTGATCATTTTAAAGCATCCTTGCTAAATAAAAGGATGATGTTACAAAAGCTTTTTATTTCAGATAAATGCTGATCTTTGGATATTTCTATTAAGGATCCTGAAAAAATGTACTCTGCTGTTTTAAATATTGATGATAATGATGATAATAATAAATGTTTCTTGAACTGCAAATCGGCATATTAGAATGATTTCTAATCATGTTGCACTGAAGACTGAAGTAATGATGCTAAAAATTCAGCTTTGGTCACAGGAATATATTACATTTTAAAATATAATCAAATAGAAAAGTTATTTTAAAGGTTGTATCAGCGATTTCAAGCCTGAAACATAAAGTGTCAAATTCAGCTTACCTTTCTTCACGATCCGCTTGCTGCCTGCCCCGTAAATCGACTGTAAAAAAAAACGCGTCTCTCTGGTCAGCCTAGGGTCCGAGATATGCCAAAAAAAACAATCGGTGGCATTTCTTGGACCCTAGGCTGACCAGAGAGACGCGGTTTTTTTTACAGTCGATTTACGGGGCAGGCAGTGAGCGGATCGTGAAGAAAGGTCAGCTGAATTTGACACTTTATGTTTTAGGCTTGAAATCGCTGATACAACCTTTAAATAGTAAATATTTTTCAAAATTTGTAAGGACATCTTTAAGAAACATTTCAAATATTACTGTTCAAAAACTTTTTTTTTTTTTCTTTTTTTTTTCTCAGTATTGATTTTTATTGATTTTATGACCTGTTTAAAAACTTTTGACTGGTAGTATATGTTAATTATTTTCGTTATTTATTGTCATATTTGCTGTTTCTTTTTTTTAGTCCAAATGCTAAGAGGAAATTCAAGGAGAAGAAGTTTGGCTTTGGCGGCAAGAAGAAGGGCAGCAAATGGAACACCAAAGACAGCCATGACGACGTCTCAGGATTTAAGGCCAAAATGGCTCATGGGAAAGGGGGGAAAAAATTCGGCAAAGGAGGCAAGACAAATGTAAGTAGTATTTTTTTTTTTTTTTTAAATCAGTATTGTTTTATTCCAACATTTTTAAAGACTTCCCCTCACATGTATTCATCTCTCTCTCGCTTTTTTCCCCCTCTTTAATAGAAACGGCCAGGGAAGGAGGCAAGGAGGAAAATGAAGGCACGCAAATGAGCTGTATCTTCCCATTAGTACCTCTCACTCAAATGGATTGTGCCATTAAAAAGACTTTTTTTATCTCTATTTCCTATTACTCGGGTGAAGTCGTGGTTCTTTTTTTCCCTGACGGACACTTTAGTAATTTTCAAAAGACTTCTCCCATACTAAGAGCAAATGTTTCAGAAGATTTTCTTTTGTTTTATGTTTTAATTTAGCAGACTAATGTTAACACCGCCAATAAAACCATCATTCAGGGTGCTGACACTGCATTTAGGAACTGCCATAATTAAAAACAATTTAATTAAAAAGTTTTCTATAGATTTGCATCGATATTATAAAAGTTTTTTGTATGTAAAGCGATGGCCTGTAAAGCTAGTTTCCCTCTACATGTCTGCTCTACTAAATCAATCAGCAAATCAAATCTCTTTACTCAGAAATGTTTGTATTTGCAATGAGAATAAACATTCTGCTTTATCTGCTTACATTTTGTACACAAATTTGAATTTGGCACACAGCGAGCGGATGTGAGTTTTACATTCAGTGCTGCTCTGAGCCAGAGGAGCACATTAATATTCATGAGATTGTAATTAGTTTATCTGCCCACTGGTCCTGGTTGTAGTATTCCGACGGTGTCGTTCCTGTGCCGTCTGGGTTCAGATAAGCAAATGAAGTGAGATGTTCATCCTGGGAATCTTAATGTCTCTTTACAAACAGGATCACACCGTGTCTAAGTTACACCGGGGAAGAAAATAACACAGAATACTGATTTAAAAGTCAAGGGCTGCTTCACAGTTAAGCTTCACAAAATCAAAAAGACACAAAATCTTCAGATTTGAACAGTTTATTCATCAAACACTTATCCAGACTTAAGAAAACGAAACATCTTGAGTGTCGCTAATTCTCTAAAAACGGTACGAACAACAGGCATTTAACTTTCTAGCCTGTCAAATGTAAAAACTATGCAACAGCAAATTAAAACTAACATCATCAGCTGATTATAGTGTAAAACAAATGTCAAACTGTTGTTTTTACTGGAACAAAGACGGCATTGATTTCAGCTGTATCTTTAGAAAATCTGGATACAACATTGTCACTGTAATGAACATGCATCGTAGATGCTTTTATAAATGTTAAAAGAAGTATTTTTGAAAAGGAAATGCATGCTTTGAATGCATATCTTGTACAAAAGATGTGATATCAGTCGATGTAAAAACCGAAGGTCTCATCTGTTCTCGTCTGTGTTCCTTGAGGAAAGACTTTCAGCAGGTACAGGATCTGTTTGCTGTATACCACACATTTGACTTTCTGTATTAAGCAAAAAGAACTCAATGAGCAATGTGAAAAATTAGAGAAAAGTTCATCTTTTTTTTTGTCACAAAAACAACTAACACAATGAAATCTGACACCAACTGATTATATCAGAACATTTAATTAAGGGTTCAAGCACGTAGCATTGAAACCCTATTGTAAGTGTTAGAATGGCAGCAGTTTCCAGGTAAAACTGATCAGGCAGACCAAACTGTAAGTCATAGAGACCTGAAACTTGGAGGGATGGTAGCACTCACACCGTCTACAACCTCGCCAAGGCTTGTCCAAATCAGCCTCATGGAGGCGCTACAGCGATCAAAAATATAAAATGGCTCATAACTCCTTAAAGGTCCACTGAAGTGCCTTGAAACACGCAGCGTTATTCTATGTGGTGACGTACTTTTAACTGGAACAAAAACATATCGCCCAGCTCCGCCCATTTATTTTGAATAGCCAATAGCGTTCCATTAATATCTGCTGGGCCAGAGCCGTTGAGCTCGATAAAGCCGCATTTGTAGCTTATGACAGCCACAGACTAATAAATTACCCCACAGATTCAATATGAAACTCTTGCTTAAACAAAATAGTGATCATAATCGTGCTGAGGCTGTGTAGTTTAATACATGCCGATGTATTATCTGCTCCGTGTATTGCGTCTCTGTGTAGGGGGCGGGACAATACGGACTCTAGAGAGCATTTGATTGGACAGAACGTTTGATGAGAAACTGAAGTGCACGGTAATAACATCAAAATCCTTGATTCATATTGGCGGAAGTGATGAGACTGTAAGTTTTGAATGCCCATATCTTGTAAATGCGAATTTTGTCGTTGTTTTGAAGCACACTAGCTTATAGATAATCTTAAGGCTAATATATTCATACTAAAAGACAAAAAACTTTAATTTTGATTTCAGGGGGACTTTAACCAGGAGTGTTCCTGGAGGTCTACCTACCTTAATTAATTAGCTGGTTCAGGTGTGTTTTATCAGGGTTGGAGTTGAACTTTGTAGGATGGTATATCTCCAGGGCTGTATCCGAAATCGCCCCCTATACCCTCAAATAGGGCACTATTTGAGGGGACAGCCATTTTAAGTGGTGTTCGAAACCATAGAAACCAACGTTCCCGAGTGCACTCATTCAATCCCACAATGCACCGCGAAAACGAGTGTACAACCGATGTACGCTCAACAGCTAGAGATAACCCATAATGCACTGTGAGTCGCGCGCTGACTGAAATCCCACGTCTCTCCAGACGATGGCGCCCGCAGCTGAATCGTCCATCCGTTCATTTTACAACGCGCTCCTCCACTGCGTAATACAGCGTACAACACGGGTACAAATTCGTTGTAAATTGATTATTAAATTGTTTAACCAGGGTTTATACGTAAACTCCTTGACATAGTTCAAGATAAATCCTTTAATCTTACTACTCGAACTATCCGTTTTAAATGATTGTTAAACAGTATAGCAATACTATGCAAAAGCGGCAATCCTTCCGGTGCACTTAGTGTCCGAATTCACTCACTCATTTTCATTCACTCCTTCAAGTGGACTGTACGAGTGGACTAATGTAGGGAATAGTGAATAGGGTATAGGGGGCGATTTCGGATACAGCCCAGGAACAGGTTTGGGCACCCCTGTCCTAAACCGTTTGTGCAGGCTCAATTGTCTTATGTCATTGGAATCCTTGGCTCACGCCGAACGCCGTTTTTTTTTAGATTTTTTTGAAAAACAAACTAGTCCTAGGTTTTCACCCGATTGGAACCAAACCAGTGAAAAAAGATTCTCTGGGGAGAGAATATTAATAATTTAAAAAAGTGAAACTTTCAACTCTCCATTGCAAAGGGATGCCAATACATTTGAAAGGGGCAGGGCCACCTTTACTAAAACGGTTATAACTTTACAAACAGAGTGAGATATCTTTGCCAAACTTACAATGCGTATGTAAGAGCTGAATCTAAGGGTCACATGAAAAAAGTTGTGAAGCTTGGCCAGTTGGTGGCACCATAAAAACGCTCATAACTACGCAAACCGTTTGTCCTATTGACATGACAATTGGTATGCGCTGTCTTGATCTAAAGTGCCACAAGCAGCTATAAGTACATTTGTGTATCTAAAAAAATATAGCCGCCATAAGCTGATGAACTTTAAAAACCTATTAGACAAGGTTAACGGAGGTCGGTCGGAACGAAACTCGGAGGGCCTGTTTGACTCACGGTACTAAAGGTCTGTGAGAAATTTGAAATACTTCTGCCACTGGAGGTGATATCGCATTTTCAGGGGTGTAAACGATTGTATATTACCTGTTTTCTTCACATACGCATGACATTTATATCATACAATAGACCTTCTAGCCTCCTCTTTGCCTCAGAAACCACTGCTGTCAAACAAACCATTTCTTAAATGATTGAGATGTCAAAAACGTACAAAAAATAAAAAATATTTTTGTGAACTAGTCCTAGGGTTTTTGCTCAGTCTGGAAAAAAAATACTGCAGTGCAATTCTCTGGACTCTGTAGGTCAATGATTATCAAAAAATGTTGGAATTTACCCTTTGGGAAGCTATAACAGGGTTGTTTAGAAAAGGGGCCTGTCCAAATATATCCAAAAGCCTATAAAGCCTAAACGAAAACTCAAAACTTCCCCTGCTGAGCACTTCCGACAGGTGATTCTAAACAAGCATGCAAAGTTTAAGGGAGATCGGACCACAACTGGCGCTATAACAGTCAGATGTTTAAAAAAACATATTTTTTTGTCAAAAATACTTTTTTTTTTATCATTGATTTAGGTGGTTACAGACTGACTAAATAATGTGTAATGTCTTTTTTCATATGTGCTTAAATGCCTTAAAGTTCTCGAACCCTGTTAATCGCTGCTTGCAGCTATTTTTAAACATTATAGTCATAAACATTAAATTTACAGGCATTAAGTTTTACTAGGTATCTAGGTATCTGTTATTTTATTAACATAAACCTTCATACAAAAACGACTAAAATCACTGATTTTGAATGATATTTATCAGTTCATTCCAACTGAATTTACTTAATATAAATTTGGTATGAAAAGTATAATGTGAGTGTTTGTTTTTGCCTTTCAGGGTTTCTGCAGATTTTATGAAGGTAAATTTAAGACATTTCTAAGACCAGATAAAGAAAATTTAAGGACCAAATTGAAGTGAACACAACATGTAAATATGCTCTTTAAATGTAAATATTAGGGAGCAGAAAATGAGTTGTATTAGAAACAGTTTCAAAATACAACAGATCTCCATTACTATTTAATTCATTAACTACATAGAATAATCACACTGTTTTTCTCAGTATTTTGTTTTGTTTTCCAATGCAAATCTTTCTTGATGATACAAAATGAAAGTAATTTACATCTTGTCTTCTGAGAAACTGAACAAAAAGAAGTAAGTTTATGATAAAGCAAGAACAAATAAGCAAACAGGCTCTGAAAAATCAATGTTTTCATTCCTCACTGACAGATATTTGCTTTTGTTTTAAGCATACACTCACCTAATTTCGTTAAATTTCTCAGAAGATTATGCTGCTGTCTATGGAGGGTCAGAAAGCTCTCGGATTTCATCACAATTATCTTAATTTGTGTTCTGAAGACGAACGAAGGTCTTACGGGTTTGGAATAACATGAGGGTGAGTAATTAATGACAGCAGGGGCGCCGCTAAGGGGGGGGGGGGGGGGGGTAAGTTAGGACAATTCTAAGGGCCCACGCCTTTTAGGGGCCCCCAGAGATCTGCTTTTGTGTGGTAGGGGGGGCCCAACCTCATATTTTGTCATAGGGCCCAAAATTGCGAGCGGCGCCCCTGAATGACAGCATTTTAATTTTTGGTTGAACTAACCATTTAAGGCTTTTAAAGATCCACAGAAACCTTGTCCTTCCCCCTAGTTTTATCAGAATAATCAACCATGTACAGTTATAAATGTACAGTTTCAGTCTTTAATACCTGGGACTCTTGTGACATGAGAAGGTAGCTCAGATCTTCCTTGTTCTCCCTCCATGTGACTCTGTAAATGGTACGAATGCCCGGGATATGGTGGTACTGGGTACGGACTATAATGCGGAACATGGATCTCCAGAAACACAGGAACAGAAGAAACAGACTTAAGAGTTAAACTTTGAAGAAACATTCATAAACTTGATCTTCCTGTTGATTTACACTGAAGCTTTCGATAACCTCTGAAAAATCGAATGAGTTACACAGCTGTAATACTGTCGGCCGGAGCCTGATATCGCAGGACTGCCGTCTGTGCAGATTATGGAAAATGAAGTGATTAGAAAAAGAACATCAAAGAAGTTAAACTGGCTTTGGTGTTTCAAGCTTTCGCATACTGTAAGTCGACCGCACAAGATAAAGAGAATAAGAAATTGACATATTTTCTCTTTCTCCTGATTTTTTTCTCAAAAATGAGAGCAGCCCAAAGTAATACTGTGACAGTTTTAAAGCCCCTTGATCAGAAGTTTGGATAAAGTCATAAAAAGTTAACAATGATAAAGAGCAAATAAATAATTACTGCCATTCATCAGATTTTTAAAAATGTTTTTAAAAGAAGTCTTATACGCTTAACAAGGCTGCTTATTTTAATCAAAAATATAGTAAAAGCTAATTAAAACTTTTGTAATAAACTTTTATGGCCTTAAATGTAATCAAACTGAATTTTAGACTTTTTAAGGACTCCTGCGAACCCTAAAGTTACAAAAACTGATTTTTTAAAAGGTCCATTCAGGTAGAAATAGTTTATCAGGATAAAAACTACATGCATATTTATTTACTTACATATACACTACCAGTCAAAAGTTTTTTAAATGCTTTTTTTTTTTTTAAAGAAGTCTATCCTGCATTTTTTAATACCTAAAGTACAGCAAAAACAGTAAAATGTTGAAATATTTTTTACTATTTAAAATAACTGCTTTCTATTTGAATATATTTTAAAATATAATTTATTCCGGTGATCAAAGCTACATTTTCAGCATCATTACTCCAGTGTCAGTCTCACATGATCCTACAGAAAAAAATAATAATATGCTGATTTGCTGTTAAACAAACTTATTATTATTATTATTGTTATCAATATTTAAAACAATTGAGTACATTTTTTATACCATTTTATTATACCATAAAATGCTTGGAGTATGCAGTATATTTTTTGGACTTCTACATAATTAAAACATAGCAAGGATGTTTTAAAATTTAAATTGATCTAAAGTGAGAAAAAAAGACATTTTTATTATTACAAAAGATTTTTACTTTAGATAAATGCTGTTCTTCTGAACTTTTTATTCATCAAAGAAACCTGAAAAAAATTCTACTCAGCTGTTTTCAACATAATAATAATAATAATAATAATAATAATAATATTAATTAATGTTTTTTTGAGCAGCAAATCAGAATATTAGAATGATTTCTGAAGGACCATGTGACTGGAGTAATGATGCTAAAAATTCAGCTTTGAAATGAGTTTTTGCTGTACTTTGGATTGAATGAATGCAGACTTGGTGAGCAGAAGAGACTTCTTTAAAAAACAAAAAATCTTTTGACTGGTAATGAAGTAATATTCCAAAGTACATTTAAATGCTTAGAAATGTCATTCCTCTTTGATAAATGTAATTTTATTGCATTGTGAAACATACTTGCCATCCATGAGTCTCAGGTGGATGAGACAGCGCCCCTGGTGGCAGGGGAACAAATTCAACATGTTCCCTGAAGGCTCCTGGTGCAGGTGGTCTGAGGGTCACCAGCACGGCCGGAAACATGTATCTGTCTGAGTAATGTTGGTACAGGGGAAGAGGCATTGCGAACATCTCTGCTGGATACATATGCCCTGGAGCTGCCTCTTTAATTATGTACTCTCCGGGAAAAGGTGGTGCATCTGTGAATGTAGATAGTATTATACACTTTCTAATAACTTAAAAAAAAAATGAAGACATTGTATAATGTTTAAAAGATAACCGTTGATGTATTTATTACACTGTAAAGGTGTTTTAAAGGGACAAAAAATGATGTTGCTGCATGTGATCACATCTAAATGAACTAATTTTAAGCAAATGTGTAGTTTAATAATTAAATAAGACCGTATGCAATTTCCTTCCACAAATTTAAGAACTCTTGAAATGATTGTTATACTATTTAAGACTTTTTTGAGCTCATGTTTGATCAAACTTTAATTTCCGTAAAAATTCAGTGAATTTGAATACTTAGAAATGCCATTACGTTACTTCTCGAGCAATTTTATTTTCATAAAATTTTGATTTTCCGATCCCTTTTCAATGCTATAGTCTGAATTAAATCATAGAATAATAATGTTTGCTAACGACCTTAGATTTATTAAGCTGTAATAAGAGTCCCTTCAAAAACATGATACTTATATAGTTATTAGCAATGGTTAAAGCAAGCCATTTTAGTCTAAAATGTGACCCTGGACCACAAAACCAGTCATAACGTTAAATTTGACAAAACTGAGATTTATACATCATATGAAAGCTCAATAAATAGGCTTTCTATTGATGTATGGTTTGTTAGGATAGGACAATATTTGACCGAGATACATCTATTGGAAATCTGAAATCTGAGGACGCAAAAAAATCAAAAAGACTGAGAAAATCACCTTTAAAGTTGTCCAAATTAGGTTCTTAACAATGCATATTACAAATCAAAAATTACATTTTGATAGGTTTACAGTAGGAATTTTACAAAAATTCTTCATGGAACATGAACTTTACTTAATTTCTTAATGATTTTTGGCATAAAATAAAAATAAATTTTTTTGACCCATGCAATGTATTTTTGGCTATTGCTACAAATATACCCCAGCGACTTAAGACATGGTTTTGTGGTCCAGGGTCTCAAATATACTATGCCTTACTCTTTGTAATTGCATTTTTACTAGTAACAAGTCTCAACAAGTAACAACAGTTATGATTACAGAGCTCTCCAATTCAATTCTTACTAGGAACAATTCCAATCAGAGAGTTCTACAAATTAATTTTTACTAGTCATATGTCTCCATTGACTTCCATTCATTTTTAATTACAGAGCTACAACAGAATTTTTACTAGCAAGAATTTCAATTAAAGAGCTCTACAATTTAATTATTACTAGTAATAATTACAATTAGAGACCTCTCTAAATCAATGTTTACTAATAATTCCAATTACAGAGCGCTCTAATTCAGTTTTTACTAGTAACAACTCTAATTACAGAGCTCTCTAGTAAAAATGCAATTACAGAGGTCTACAGTTAAATTTTTACTAGTAAAAAACACATTAAAGATATGTTTAATTGCAGAGCTCTGTAATTGAATTAAAGAGCTCTCTAATTTATTTTTTAGTAGTAACAATTGAATTAGAGAGCTCTCTAAATGGAATTCTTACTAGTAAAAACGGAATTAGAGAGCTCTTTAATTGGAATTATTAATAGTAAAAATTGATTTAGAAAGCTCTCTTATTAGAATTGTTAGGCTACTAGTAAAAATTCAATTGTAGAGCTCTGCAATTAAAAATGAATGGAAGTCAGTGGAGACATATGACTAGTAAAAATTAATTTGTAGAGCTCTGTAATTGGAATTATTACTAGAAATAATTGAATTAGAGAGCTCTGTAATCATAACTGTTGTTACTAGTAAGATTTTAATTAGAGAGCTCTCTAAGTCAGGCCCGGATTGGCTAATCGGGAGGATCGGGAGAATTCCCGGTGGGCCGGTCCGTTTTTTTGGCCGCGAGGGCCGGTGTCCCTAGCTGCCTGCACTCACAGCAGTGAGTTTATTCTTATTATTTAATATTGTTGTTGTTATTGTTTTTGTTGCCGGCCTAATGTACTAAAGTGGTTATTTCGGAATTAGCCATTCAATAATAAAACTCTAATAAATCATAAATCGGTTAGTCTTGACTGGCACGTTTTTCGTGTGGAGTAGAAGTGCCCAGGTGGAGCAGAGAGACAAATCTGTCCTGTTTAGGACCTAAAGTGCAGGTCAGTTACATCTGTAAACAGACTATTGTAGTTTTGTCTAACAAATGTTAGCAGTAGCAGTCAAATGTTGAAATTAACGAAATGACAGAATTACAAAAACAAAAACAGGTTTAGGGAGCTACCCTTATGAAAATTAACTGTTGTTTTACTAAACATATATATAAAAAAGACATGTTTACTATATACAATAATTATACAATATACAATGGTTTTGCTACACTATAGTTTCACCATGGTATGAAACTCTGATTATACTAATGGGAATCAATCCAAAAAAACAAAAAACACGGTTACTACGTTTACCATTGGCTCAATAATACCATGGTTAATTTTCCTTGATAATGCAAAAACATGTTTAGTTTTAAGATTTTTTAATAAAGATATATTCAAGATGTAGCTCATTTTTGTTGTTCTAATTTTAACATTACGACAATAACACATGGTCCTAAAGTAGTGGCACTCTTTTTTCTGTTGTCCTTTTCTCTATCAAATTTTTAGTAATAATCATAAATTAGATATCATTTGAAAGCGTAGAAGCTCAAGAACCATCCTGGTGGCTGTCTCCTCCCCCTTAGCAGCAATGTCAAGCGTCATTTTACAAAGTCACAACTTTTTACAATCTTGACTAAAACATGTCTTAGTATTTGATATTTGGTGGTTATTTTGTAATAGAATGAAACATGTCAGAAAAATGTAGACGTTTGTGACAGAAAAATACATAAAAAATAAATATAGCGTTTGGTTGGCACCCGGTGGCTGTTTGTGGTATAACGCCCTACACAAACTTTAACAGGAACCTCAAATTTTTTTTTCAGATCAACTTTAAATTTGGAACATAACTTATTTAGGCTTCAATTCAGTATTAAATTTAGGATAGAACCTGTTATGTAAAATATGTAGTTTAAAATCTAATAAAAAATTGTACTGTGCATTTTCTTTACAGTAAATTTAAACGTCAATTTTGTTGATACTTTATTTTGTTTTGTTTTTAAGTTCCACTTCTGCAATAATCTGCTGATTGTCTTCTTTAAAAAGAGACCTACCTTAGGTCTGTATTACGAAGTGTTCATGAATTACAACAAGTTTGGATAGTGCACTTTCATGCCTATTTTAAAAAATGGGGGGTGACAGTTAAGGGGTTAAATTTTTCAAAAATAATTGTAGGCCTATACTATGTGCAAACAAGTTACAGTGAGGTGGTTGTTTTGCAACAAGGTGGAGATGTGCTTATGAAAAAAGTGACAGATACAAGAAAATTAGTTTAAAAAGTAAACACACATGAGAGACAGAGAGATTAAAAGAGATTAAAAAGCAAATTGGAAGTTCAAGAGATAGCATTTAATTATTTTACCCAGTTGATTTTAACTTTTTTTATGTGATGATGAAAAAAATATTGTTGTCCAGGGTTTCAAATTTTGGTGTGGGTGTGTAGGATGGCCTGGATAAGTGTGAGATTTCCCAGCCTGAAATTTTGTCCCAGTCCGCCCCTGGTTAACGTCAAGCTAGTTAGGAGCAGTGCAAAACAAGGATGTCTATGCATCAAACTTTTTCTTGTACTGTTGCTCTTCAGCAGCAGCAGCCTCTAGTCCAGTTTGCTGCTAACAGTGACGAGCCAGGCCCCGTAACATTACCAAGCACCAGTCATGAGCCCAACACACTAGAATGGGCAGGTGGGACAGTGCAATACTTGTTCTATTCTTTATTTGTGTTTAAGGACTGGATAACTGTGAACAATTTTGCACAGAATATAATTTCAGATATTGCAGAAAAGGACATTGTGGTGTTTAAAAGAACAGTGTTGGAGATGTACCCTTTAATGTTCTCATATTTATGAAAAATATTTGAACTTATAAAGCAGCTGTTTCCTTGAAAAAGACAAAGTTTAATACATTTTATTTTAATCTTTATTTTATACATATAGCTTAATATATATTTGTATTTATTTGATATTTTTTCATTTCAAGGTTTGGATATTTATAAGCACTAATTCTAACAGAAAATAGATTCTGATACTGTTAAACATTTCTGTCACGTGTGGTCGAGGGAAGGACAAGCAGAGGATCCAAATGCAGCAGAAGTTTATTTAAACAAAACAAGTAAATCCAGGCATGGACACAGGGCAAAAGACTAGGCAGACTATAGGCACACAAAACAGCCATACAGGAGTAAAACCAGACAAAGCACCGTGACAGACACAGGTGTTTAAATAGACGGAATAACGAGGTAACAGGGGAGGAGCTAAATCAATTACCAGGGAAACTAACAAGATAAGCAAAGGAAAATAAGGGAAGACAGAAACAATGGGGAACAAGAACACTTCAAAATAAGAGTCCGCAAAACCAAGACAGGAAAACATAGACCGAAATCATAACAATTACCTTGTGTTAACTGTTCAAATAAATCTTCACCATGAACGTGAAGCAACACTTAGCTACTGTATTTGCACTGAATTAGAAATGACGTCATTTTAATATAGTCAGTCGTGAACTAAAGTGGGCCGGTCTAATGCCGTGTTCCAGGCAACCCGTTACTCGTGTTTTTCCGACCTTCTACCCGTGAAAGCAGGGGCGGACTGGGACAAAATTTCAGGCCGGGAAATCTCACACTCACCCAGGCCATCCCAAAAACCCACAACAAATTCTGAAACCATGGACAATATTTTTTTTTTTTGTAAAGCCATTTTTATTATCACATAAAAAGTATAATCCACTGGCTGGTGCCACGCTAAATAATTAAAGATTATCTCTTGAACTTCCATTTACCTTTTTATAAAAATGTAAGTATTACATTAAGACCATGTGCTATTGTTTTATCTTGCCCAAATGTCAAAACTGTTGGCCTACAATAATAGCTACATCTTGAATATATCTTTAGTAAAATCCTAATACTAATTTTTTTTTTTTTTTTTTGCATTATCACGGGTCATGTTTTGTCCTTAGGAAAATTAACCATGGTTTAATTAGGCCTATGGTGATGAAAGTATAGTAGTAACTGTGTTTTTTTCTTTTTGTTTGTTTGGCAATTTGATTACAATTTGTATAACCAGAGTTTTACTACAAATACCATAAAGTGTAGCAAAACCTTTTTTAATTTGTGGTTACCATAGTTTAACTATAGTAACAATGGTTTTTGGTTTTTAGTGAAAACATGGTTAATTTTTGTAAGGGTTGTATTGTTGTTAGCCTTAGCTCCTTCTAAAACAATGTGAATATTTGTCTGCTAAATTCCTACTCTTTACAAAATTATGCCATTTTGTTAATTTTGCAGCAAACTGACTGCTATTGATAATATTTGCAAGCAGTTTAATGCTTAACTAAAAAAAATAAAAATACAATAGTCTATTTACAGATGTATCTGACCTGTAAATGAAGTAAGGACAGTTTCGACTCTCTGCTCCACCTGGGCGCTCCATTCTCGAATCTTGCATTCTTTTGGCGGACGCGCGGATGGGCGGAGCGTGCGCGTGGCGAATTGCGTTGTCAGTCAAAACGAACCGGATTACGATTTATTAGACTAGAGTATTATTATTGAATGGCGAATTTGGAAATAATCACTTTAGTACATTCGGCAGGCAACAGAAACAATAACAACAATATATATATGAAAATATAAATAAAATATATAAAATATAAAATATCTATAAAATATAAATAAAAAAATGGCAGAGGGCCAAATTGGCTGCCAGGCCACCGGGAATTCTCCCGGTTCTCCCGATGGCCAGTCCGCCCCTGCGTGAAAGTGCATCCGAACGGCAGTCAAACCCGTGACAATTTAGGACAATATAACGTTGCAACAAATTAATAATAATGTTATAATAATCAATGCGCTCAGGCAGTTTTGGGTGACTTGCCTGGAACGCTGCAAAGTCGTGAGTCGTGATTTGAAGTCTTGATATACGAGCTAAAAAACCTGCCTGGAACGCAGCATAATTTAGGCTTTGAAACTCCAGGGCTGAAAAGGAGTCCCACTCCGGCCCTGCTTTAAGTGGCATTGTTACTAGTAAAAATGTAATTACGACGAGTAACGCTTAATATATTTTAGCCTATAATGGCTTGCCATCAATGGTTTCTACTGAAACTAAAGAATTACTGATTAGTAAATAAGATTTAAAAAAAGTATTAAGTGTCAAAAAAAAAAAAAGCACAAACCTCCAACAGCGCCACTCGCAGCGCTCGGTCCCGCCGGTGTCTTCGGGTCACAGCTAACGGAACCGCGGTTGCTTGACGCCTCACGGAGCTCGATGTACGTTGTATCGTCAACGGGCTCTTTAATAGTACTTTGCTCTCTTGCGCTGAGGTCTGTTTCACCGTTCACTCCGTCCGTTGAATTATTTTTCCCCGCGGAGACCGTTTTCCTGCGGGATGGAGCGGTTTGCTCGGGACGATCGGCAGCTGGTGACTCTTTTCCCTGAACCGATCTCATCCGTCTCTGAGAGGCGAGGATTCTCGTCCGCTCGTTAATAAGAGAGCACTTCCAGCACAGACACTGCTTGAACTGACATTTTCCCGAATGGCCTTTTAACTGGACGACGAAGCCGTGGTTCCGACATCGGGCACACTTCGGGCTACGCGCGGCTTTTTCTGCGGTTACACGATCGTTTGCTGCCCCTGCTGCTGGAATAGTTGCCATCGCCACGAAACTGTACGAAATATCTCAATAATACTTTGAAAAATCAAGTTAACGTGTTACATTTAAATAAATTGCGTTTGCATGGGTCTGTCCGACAAATTCTTTAAATTTGCAGTTCATTTGCGAAAAAAAAAAAAGATTCACGTGATGCTAAGGTTACATCAGTGTACATGTCTGGAAATCGCAGACAGGGAAATCCCCAAAGTAACTATGCATATGAAACTATACTTTTAAAATGTTTTTATTTTTTTTTAACCAGACGAAGCACATTAATGAGATACCAACAGAATTTAAAGTATTTTTAAATGCAATTTTAATTTTATATTAAAACCTTTAATTTTATGAAAAATATGATTGATGTGGATTACAATTTTAGATGTAACCAAATTAAAAATATTTTATACCTAAAGCATAAATAATAACACATTGTTGGGTTTTAAAATAATAAAGAAGTTTAAACTGACTGCCAAAAGTTTGGAAAAATAAAGATTTTGTAATGTTTTAAAAAAAATTGCTCACCATGTTCGGATTTTTATTTGATAAAAAATACAGTAAAATAAATATTGTGAAATTTAAATGTTTAAATGTATAATATAATTTAAAATAACTTATTTCCCTTTGTAGCCATTGATTAAGTCTTCAGTGTTGCATGATCCTTCAGAAATCATTCTAATATAATGTTGCTTAATTATTAACATTGATTTTTATTATTGTCAAGCAGAAAGTTCATTGAACAGCATTTATAAAAAACTGATTTTTTGGTAACATTAAAAATGTCTTTACTGTCACTTTTGATCAATCTAAAGCATCCTTGATGAATAAAATAATTAATTTATTTTCTTTAATTGTACTAAATATTTGAATGGTAGTATATCACCATTTAAAACATTGATAATAACAAATGTTTCTTGAGCAGCAAATCAGCATATTAGAATGATTCCTGAAAAATTCAAATTTTTGAAAAGTGAAATTTTGTATGTTTTTTTTAATAGAATTCTCTTCTGCTCAGCAAGTCTGCATTTGTTTGATCCAAAAAACAGCAAAAATTGCAATATTGTGAAATATTTTGTCTGTTTAATATGCCTGCTTTCTATTGAATATATTTTAAAATGTAATTTATTCCTGTGATCAAAGCTACATTTTCAGCATCATTACTCCAGTCTTCAGTGTCACATGATCTTTCAGAAATCATTTTAATATGCTGATTTGCTGTTGAAGAAACATTTCTGATGAATAGAAAGATCTAAAGATCGACATGTATCTGAAATGAAAAGCTTGTGTAACATTATACAATATACCATTCAAAATCTATATATAGGGAAAGAAATTAATACTTTTATTTAGCAAGGATGCTTTAAATTGATCAAAAGTGATAATAAAGACATTTATGATGTTACAAAAGATTTCTATTTCAGATAAATGCTGTTCTTCTGAACTTTCTATTCATCAAAGAAATCTGAAAAGATTCTACTCAGCTGGTTTCAACATAATAATAATAATAAATGTTATTTGAGCAGCAAATCAGAATATTAGAATTATTTCTAAAGGATCACGTGACTGAAGTAATGATGCTAAAAATTAAGCTTTGAAATCACATGAAAAACATCATTTTAAAATATATTCAAATAGAAAACAGTTCTTTTAATTAGTAAAAATATTTCAAAATTGTACTGTTTTTGCTGTACTTTGGATGAAACAAATGCAGGCTTGGTGAGCAGAAGAGACTTCTTTAGAAACATTAAAAATCTTACTGTTCAAAAAAAACCCTGCTACATTTTTCCAAATCTGTTCCAGTGAAAAACAAAATCATCTACATCTTGGAAGGCCTGAGGGTGAGTAAATGTTCAGAAAAAGAGTGAACTATTCTTTTAAAGCATCTGCTCAAACATTTGTAAGACTTATTCTACAGTAAACATTTTCTTTCATAGGCAATTCAGTGGTTCCCTGAAGGTGGATTGGCAGCCACATACCACCGGTTTACATATCTGGGTTTATGCCAAATTCATGACAATAGGGTCTTTGCCCCTGTACATTTTTCTCATTGAATACCTTGTTGTCATTGGCCACATACATAGTTAAGCAGTGAGGGGAGGGGCTTCAGTCTCATCTTACTACTATTAAAATGACTGATTATCCTGTCAGGATAGCTCTGGCCTAGTTTTGACTGACAGAATAGTTCATGTTGGCACAGTGCCACAGATGCAGCACTATATCACTGTAACTCTTTTACAAGGTCACCTAACCCCATTATCTTAATAAGAATTATAATTAATGCAATTTCAAAACTGATCATCTCATGCTTTTTTTCTGCCTTTCTATATTGCTTCAGGGTAATACGTTTTTAAGGAAATTTGTGTGAACATCCCGGAGGGGTGGTGCTGGATTTCATCAGAATTTTAGGCGAAATTATCCATGCATTAATCAATATCTATTTGGAAATTCAAAAGTTTTTGAACTGTAAGATTTTAAATGTTTTTTAAAGAAGTCTCTTCTGTTCACCAAGCCTGCATCTATTTGATCCAAAGTACAGTAAAAATGTGAAATATTGTTACTATTTAAAGTAATGGTTTTCTATTTGAATATATTTTAAAATGTAATTTAATCATGTGATCAAAGCTAAATTTTCATATATATATACATATATATATATATATATATATATATATATATATATATATATATATATATATATATATAAATTATAGAATTATATGTTACAAAATATTTCTATTTCAGATAAATACTATTCTTCTGAACTTGAACTATATATCAAAGTAACCTGAAAAATAAAATAAAATTAATAATAATAATAATAATAATAATAATAATAATAATAATAATAATACTTTTTGAGCAGGAAATCAGAATATTACAATACTTTCTAAAGGATCATGTGACTGGAGTAATGATGCTAAAAATTGAGCTTTTAATTCACAGGAATAAATTACGTTTTAAAATATATTAAAATATATTTTAATATATTTAAAATAACTGTATTTTAGTTATTTTAAATAGTAAAAATATTTCAAAATTGTACTGTTTTTACTGGACTTTGGATCAAATAAATGCAGGCTTGATGACCTCTTGACCTCTTTAAAAACATAAAAAATCTTACTCAAAAACCTTTGACTGGTAGTGTATAGATTGAATGAACTGTACTGCAAGTCACTTTAGCATGTATCAAATGAATAAATACAATGAAATTTACACTGTAAAAAATATTTTTCTAATATTATTGGAGTATGTTTTAATCTTTGTACCTAAAACTTTCATGTTTTGCATAATTCAATATATTAATTGCATTTTCTTTGTAAATAACTGAAATTTATTAGCAATTTCTGAGTAAAAATTGTTTCTACACCATGTTGTTTGGCCAAAGATCTAGGCTGACCACTCATCCCTAGTAAAAAATAATAGATTTAAAATGCATTTATTTTATATAAAGTATAGTTCAAGTCTGTTTATTATTTACTGACATATTACTCGAGACTTGTAATTCAACTTTATTTGGAG
>NC_133370.1:42773952-42863543 GCF_049309525.1 Garra rufa
GGCCAATATTTGGGTCCTGAAGCACTATACTATAAAGTATAGTAATAGTAATTTCTGAAATAATCACCAGGTTTTTGGCGAATGAATGAATGGACAAATGGATACTTGATCCTGATCCAAAATTACACACCTTGTTCTACTAAAAACTGGCACAGAAACAAAACGAGTTAAGCTGCGCCAAATGTTGATCCAACATATTAACCTCTTTTTATTTAATTCTCCCATATTTTCCTCTTTTTAGTGTGTTCGTAATCCAAAGAGCAGTAAATCAATCAGAATAATTTATAAAAAGCATTTTTTTTGCAAAATGCAATATTTAACATTACTACTCTAGGTGTCTCAAGAAACATTTCTTATTAATGATCATTATCATTATTGTTTTCTGTATTATTTGATGAATATAAAGTTTAAAAGATAAGCATTTACTTGAAATAGAAAATATTATAACATTATAAATGTATTTACTGCCACTTTTGATCAATTTAAAGATTAGTTCACATCAAAATAAAAATTTCCTGATAGTTTACTCACATCTATGTCATCCAAGATGCACATGTCTTTTTTTCTTCAGTTTAAATGCAACTTCAAAAGGCTTTACGATCCCAGCCGAGGAATAAGATTCTTATCTAGCTAAACGACTGGTCATTTTCTAAAAAAAAAAAAAAAAAAAAAAAAAAAATATATATATATATATATATATATATATATATATATATATATATATATATATATATATATATATGCACAGTCAAGCCCCGATATTATTCATACGCCTGGCAAATTCTGACTTAAAGTTACTTTTATTCAACCAACAAGTTTTTTTTTGGACCGGAAATGACACAGGCTTCTCCCAAAAGATAATAAGACGATGTACAAGAGGCATCATTGCGGGGGAAAATTTCTCAGCTTTTATTTACATTTGAACAAAAAGTGGCATGTCCAAAATTATCCATACCCTTTGCAAACCGTCACAGTCTATGGGAAAATCCAAAGTTCTATACCATTCCAAATAGTCCAAGCTGTTCTAAAGCATTCTAATTACCCTGATTCATTGGGAACAGCTATTTTAATCAACTCAACAGGTGAAAAACAAAAGCTCTCTGCTGTTGGTTTGTGGACAGTCATGGCTAAGACAAAGAAGCTCACTGAGGACCTGCGGCTGCGCATTGTGGCTGCTCACAAGTCAGGAAAGGGCTATAAGACCATATCTAAATGTTCTGAAGTTCCAGTGGCTACAGTGCAAAGTATTATTGAAAAATACAAGACGTTCCGCACTGTGAAAAATCTCAGAGGACGTGGTCGGAAGCCAAAAGTGACACCTGTGCTGGCCAGGAGGATAGTGAGAGAGGCAAAAAAGAATCCAATGATCACCACTAAGGCCATCCTGATGAATCTGGGCTCTGCTGGTGGCAACATGGTGGCTCATCGCTAAAGATGAATGGGCAAAAATACCAATGGAGACATGCAAAAAGCTGGTCAGCAATTAAAGGAAGCGTTTGATTGCTGTAATAGCCAATAAAGGTTTTTCTATTGATTATTGAGAAGGGTATTAATAATTTTGGACATGCCACTTTTTGTTCAAATGTAAATAAAAGCTGAGAAATATTTTTTTTCCACAATGATGCCTCTTGTCATCTTATTATCTTTTGGGAGATATTTCCGGTCAAAAAAAAAAAACTTGCTGGTTGAATAAAAGTAACTTTAAGTCAGAATTTGCCAGGAGTATGAATAATTTCGGGCTTGACTGTATATATACTTTTTAACCACAAATGCTCATCCTGCACTAACTCTGCCCGTCCACAACTTCACATATTGGAAAGGTCACGCAGTTGTTTTACCTTTTTTTTAAAAGGTGTTTCACTTTCTTTGCACGTTTGCTTTGTAAACACTCTGTACTTCTCCCTACGTCATGCATGACCTTTTCAACGTCACTACGTAATGCACGAGGATGAGCTAGTGCAAGACAAGCATTTGTGGTTAGAAACTATATACATTTTTATTTTTATTTTTTGCTGTGTTCGTGTAGAGCGCTTTAAAGCTGCATTAAAACTGCATTAAAACTGCAATTTGGACCTTCAACCCGCTGGCCACAATTGAAGTCCAGTATATGAAGAAAAAAAGCTTAATTTCTTTTCGACTGAAGAAAGAAAGACATGAACATAATTAGCCTTTACATGTTCAAAGACCAAGATCAAACAAGATTTTTATTCATTGACACTGAACAGTAACTGAAAGACTATCTGCAAATTTGAAACCTTATTGCATCATCTGACTTTTTTGGGGGCATAAACTACAAAAACAAAAACTCTGGAATTCATCCAGCCAGACATTGCCAGCATTCCTTGTATTGTTCTCTTATTAGAGGGTTAATTGCCGTACAAGACCAATATGCGCACGTGTGTTTTGCACAATAACTTTCTCACATCCTTTTAAGGGGTTTTTGTCAAGTGAGTCTTGCCTCATCGCATCGGGTTATTTTTAAAGGCTCCAAGCTGAAAACAGGTCAAAGTGAGAGCTTGTTTTCTTAAGCAATTTATGTGTCACTGCATCATGCGCCTGTTGAGTTCACTGTTGTGACTGCTCCTTCAATTGCTCTCAACAAAGGCCAGTCATGCAGTCTGAAGTTATTGCATCCAAGCAATGCAACACGTCCATGTGGGATCCTGTCTGTCATAATAGGGAAATGTTTTTTGTTTCCTCTGCTTTGTCCATTGATCCAAGCACACAATTAGGTGCTGTAGATCAAAAAGCAATTTTGTTGTTTTGTCTTATAATAGAATAGAACAAAAAATAAGCCTGTTGGATTTCAGGCGTTACAACTAGATAAATGGCTTCTTGATCCTATAATTCGACACGTTGTTCTAACAACTATTGGCACAGACACCGCTGACCTCCGACCCAATGGATTCCCCTGATGCTACTCCGTCCCATCCCATCCCCCCGTGTCTCTTTTATCCTCCCCCTATAACAGCACCCCCACCCCCACCCCATGTCAAATCCAACGGATTCATCCGCACGCTGTCTATATATCCGCCTCTAATACGTGACAAGGCCGAGCGTATGTGTAGAATCATGTGATGAGTTTCTGATTCGTGACCTGCCCTCTCCATAGCGCACATTTGCGAACACAACCGTTTGATCATGATGAGTCATATTTGTCAGGCTTATTGAGTCGTGCTGCAGTATAAATGATTAATATTCTGACACTGAGCGTAAAATGCGTTATAAGTGATGAATGTGATAAGCGGCATATTAGGTATAGCAGCGGTTTTAGTTCAGGACCCAGATTTTACTTCTGAGTGTGACCCATAGTTGTTTATCATACAGAAATAAACAAAAATGTCCTTAAAATCCAACATAGTAATTTGTTACTATTACTTTTGGCCCATTTTTGGGTCCCGAAGCACTATACCATGCAGCAGAGTATAGTGATAGTAATATCTGCAGTAATCTATTTTCTCAGGTTTTAAATGATGTAAAACCTGATTAAATTATTTGTCCAAAGCTTTTAAACAGTAAGATTTTTAATAGCTTTTAAAGAATTGTCTTCTGGTCACCAAGCCTGCATGTACAGCAAAAGCAGTAATATTGTGAAATTTTATTACTATTTAAAGTATCTGCTTTTTTAAATCATTACTTCAGTCTTTAGTGTCACATGATCCTTCAGAAATCATTCTAATATTTAGATTTGCTGTTTAATAAACATTTTTATTATTATTATCAATATTCAAAACAGTTGAGTACATATTTTTCAGGATTCTTTAATAAAAAATAAAGATCTAAAGATCAACATTTATCTGAAATGAAACGCTTTTGTAACATTATACACTATACTATTCAAAAGCTTGGAGTCAGTATAATTTTTTTTTAGTTTTGGGGGAAAGAAATTATAGAAATTAATACTTTTATTCAGCAAGGATGCTTTAAATTGCTCAAATGTGATGATAAATACATTTATAATGTTACAAAAGATTTGTATTTTATAAATGCTGTTCTTTTGAACTTTCTATTCAATAAAAAAGACCCTGAAAAAATTCTACTCAACTGTTTTCAACATAATAATAATAATGCTAAATGTTTTTTGAGCAGCAAATCTAAATATTAGAATGATTTCTGAAGGATCATGTGAGTGGAGTAATGATGCTAAAATTCAGCTTTGAAATCACAGGAATAAATTACATTTTAAAGTATATTGAAATAGAAAAAAGTTCATTTAAATGTAATAATAGTAATAATATTTTAAATTTTTACTATTTTTGCTGTACTTTAGATCAAATAAATGCAGGCTTGGTGAGCAGAAGAGACTTCTTTAAAATATTACAAATCTTACTGTTCAAAAACTTTTGACTGGTAGTGTACATGATTGATCATGACTTTTTTATGAATTTATTAAATTGATCAAAAGTGTCAGTAATAACATTTATAATGTTACAAGAGACATTTACGTATGTCAAATAAATGCTGTTAAAAATAAAACATAATATCACAATATTACTCTTTACCTGTATTTTTGATCAATAAATACAGACTTGGAATGTATTATAATACAATATAATACAAAAAACATACAAATTTATTCAAAACAATTACAAAAATAAACAAGGAACTATCCTTAATATTCAACACAGTATTTTATTATAATTATATTTGGTGCATTTTTGGGTCCTGTAATAGTAATTTTTCTAATAATCTTTTTTTTTTTTATCCTGATCCAAAATTTCACACCTTGTTCCAATAAAAACTGGCACAGAAACAAAAAGAACTGATCTGCGCCAAGTGTTGATCCAACCTATTAACCTCTTTCTATTTAATTCTCCCATATTTTCCTCTTTTTTGTGTGATTATAATCCGAAGGTCAGGAAACCAGCCAGAATAATTCATAAAAATGCAGTTGCGTTGAGTATGTTGAAATGAGCACTGAGAGAAAAGCGTTAATGTATTTTAAAGCTGTCATTCTGGAATGCGATTTTGTATGACAGAGGAGGCAGGAAGGCTTCATCTCAGGGACAAGCATAATGTGAACGTTCATATGCGTTCCTGTGTTTGATATATTTCCTGCTGTGTTAGAAAAACAAAATATTTCCAAACAATACTGGATGTGGAATTTAAAGGCTTTATATCTAGAACAAGTCTACAGGAAGGCTTACAAAGGACTCCAATGATACACTGTACTAAAAAGCGTATGGCAGGTGATGCTGAAATACAGCCTTTTCACTATCACCATAGCACCGCAACCCTACACGGCCTCCGCACAGCTGTAGCCCCCGTCTGTGGGCACCTCAAGAGGCTTTTCCCTCCGTCTGTCCAAAAAACTCTTTTGTATTAGGCTCGAGTGCGAGCCCCGTTTGTGTGCAGACTCCCACTCAGAGAATGGTGGAAAACCACTCAAAGGCCACCACAGAGAGGGACCTGTAGGGACCAGCAGAATAAAAGAGCAAGACCAGAGGAGAGTAAGACGTACGATTTGATGTTTGGGAAAGAATGAAAAGGAATGAGAAACCAGGAGTAATTCAAAACAGAGCGGAGTGAGAAATAACCAGCAGCGCTGAACAGTGATCTTTAGACCTGGACTCTCTGCAAGAGAATGTTATTGAAAAGAAAGCGTCTCTGGAGGATTTTTGTAGCAGATTGGGAAGAGCAAAGATCCTAATAATGATAAAAGGCTCATGGGATGTCTGCATTCTCATTATAGAGTTAAGGAGATGTTCACATAACTAGGCCTATCTAGTGAATTTTAATTACTGAAAAGACCATGTGCAACCCTTTCACCTTCAGAGTATTCTAGGAAAATATAACAAGTATGTTTATCCAAATTATACCTTACAAATAGGACCGCACAGTTTTATTATACTCAGCTTAGCACCGTTTTTGTACTGTTTAATGTTTTTGCTTGATAGTCAAGGTTTCTTGCTCTTGCAGCAGTTATGTAACTTCATTTACATACGCATTTCCAGCCTCATGCTGTCTCTTAGAATTCAGCTTAACCTGAAATCATAATTTTCACTTTCTTAATGCACGTTCCTGGTTTATTTCACAAAATGCAGTGTGCATTATTAAAAAGGTCTACTGTTAAGACCTTAAGGCATTATTTTCAGGACAAATTGCTTATTTTACCCAAATAACTTATTTTAACTTTAAGATTTCTATATGCAAAAGCCCTTTGTTGGCATTATTGTAATGCAGAATCCATAGACTCCATAGACTTATAACATGGATGAAAAAATTAGCATTTACTCTATCCCTTTAAACGGATAGTTCTCTCAAAATTGAAATTCCTGTCGTTAATTACTCACCCTCGTGTCGTTCCAAACCCATAAGACCTTCGTTTATCTTTGAAACACAAATTAAGATATTTTTGATAAAATCCAACAGCTTTCTGACCCTGCATATACAGCAATGCAACTACCTCGTTCGAGACCCAAAAAGGTAGTGAAGACAGTGTTAAATATAGTCCAAGTGACATTAGTGGTTTAACCGTAATGTTATGAGGCTACGAGGATACTTTTGTGCACAAAAAAGCCCTACAAAAAACAATTTCTTCTGTTCTGTGTCAGTCTTTGATGCATGTTCATGAGAGTAATGACATGTATATGATATGTGACCCTGGACCACAAAACCAGTCTTAAGTCGCTGGGGTATATTTGTAGCAATAGCCAAAAATACATTGCATGGGTCAAAATTTTTGATTTTTCTTTTATGCCAAAAATCATTAGGAAATTAAGTAAAGATCATGTTCCATGAAGATGTTTTGTAAAATTCCTACTGTAAATATATCAAAATGTATTTTTTGATCAGTAATATGCATTGTTAAGAACCTAATTTGGACAGCTTTAAAGGTGATTTTCTCAGTATTTAAATTTTTTTGCACCCTCAAATTCCAGATTTTCAAATAGCTGTATCTTGGCCAAATATTGTCCTATCCTAACAAACCATACATCAATAGAAAGCTTATTTAGTGAGCTTTCATATGATGTATACATCTCAGTTTTGTAAAATTTTACCTTATGACTGGTTTTGTGGTCCGGGGTCACATATAATATAATAATATATCTATTATATATATCACTTTTGTGAGAAGAAAGCACCCCTACAATGACTTCGGAAAGTGAACGGTTGTGTTTTACTCTAACATTACATAAAAATGTCATTTTAACATTAGTGTAATCATTTTAACATCAGTTTAGGAACTGAATAATAAAAAGTAAAAGTAAAAGTAAAACACTGCTTAGTCTTCCCTCTATGAATTCAATATGGAAAAATTCTTATTAGCTACAAAAGTTATTTAGGCAAGAGCAGTGAGTGATTTTCTCTTTGTCTTCTGTTCATGGCCCCAAATATTGCAAGCTGTAGCGATATTTATATTGCGATAAGTATTTTTGCGAAATTTCGATATATTGCACAGCCCTAGTAATTTTTTTTGGGTGTACTCTCTTTTTGAGCTTCCATAAATGACATATCTTGACTGAGGCTTCACATTTGAACATTACAGTGTATTTTCTTCCAAAAATCTAGAATTAGTCTACTGTGGGGTTAGTCTCTTGAGCTAACCAAGTCTCCTTATCAGATAATCAGTCTGAGAGGTGTCTCCCCCTCCTGTGTGATCTGGGTTCATGAACCAGCGCCCCGATGTGGCTATTAGGAACTCAGTGGTTCAAATCCAGCCATTATCTGTGATTAGTCAGGGTGATGCTGCGGGAAGATTAGCGGATGCTGAGCAGGAGAGCTTAACGTTGACATCAAGGAATAGCACAGAATCAGCTCATACCAAATTACCCAATGCATAACACATCCGTTTCATATGTTCTTGTGCGTGCTTGAAAATCTCTATTTTTTGGAGGCTGAAAATGTGTTATCAGTCAAATGTACAGGTGCATCTCTATAAATTAGAATGTCGTGGAAAAGTTCATTTATTTCAGTAATTCAACTCAAATTGTGAAACTCTTCCTTGGTTTCACAGACAAGGCTTAAGCCTAGTTCTAGATTAAAATGTAAGTCTGAGTTGTTTCAACTGAAATTAAATTGCACTGTTTGATCTTAAAATATATCAGGACTTTTGTTTTGTCTTAAGATGCACACCAGTAATGTTTTTTTTGCAAGCATGTTTATAAAAATTACTTAGTTGTCCTAATTGAACTATGGCCTAATCCTGGCTTAGCCTAATGCTGCCTTCATGTGCTATCGTAATTATGGTAAATACCAAAATCCGACATCGAAATTGCACATGAACACCCACTCACGTTGTAATTTCCACTGGAAAGCTCGAAATTTTTTATGATACCCGAGTTGCCGAGATGGGATAAACTTTGACCTTTCAACATGGCGGACAGCTACGAAACTATACTGAATGGTAAACATTGCATGATGTTAAAAGTTAAAAAACTTATATAGGCTATATAAAATATATATACTTATACAGGCTTATATAAAAACTTATATAGGCTAGCTAAAACAGAACCATTAGTTAGTATTGTCTTTAAAAAAACTATACTATTCATGATCAATAAGATACAGCCTATCATTTTATCGTTTGCGTTTTGATGCATCCTCTTCTTCCTGTAGCAGATGCATTAGGGAGTTTATAACCGTTTTAAAACTTTTACCCAAATAGCATGTGAGGACAAATTCCGAGTCCGCCATGTTTCTCTTCACTACGACAACAAAAGCACCTGAACACGACACACTGGTAATTTCCACTTCACAAGTGGAAAGCATCATCTTTCCCATATCACATGAAGGCAGCATAAGCCCTGTCTGTGAAACCGGGCCTCTGTGTATTAAATTAATTCAGTGCACGCAGACTAATGTAGTTTAAGTCTTTGGTTCTTTTAATTGTGATGATTTTGGCTCACATTTAACAAAAACCCACCAATTCACAATTTAACTCAAAACACCTGCAAAGGTTTCCTAAGCCTTCAAAATGGTCTCTCAGATTGGTTCACTAGGCTACACAATCATGGGCAAGGCTGATGATCTGACAGTTGTCCAGAAGACTATCATTGACACCCTTCACAAGGAGGGTAAGCCACAAACATTTATTGCCAAAAAGCTGTCTCCTCACAGAGTGCTGTATCCAAGCATGTTAACGGAAAGTTGAGTGGAAGGAAAAAGTGTGGAAGAAAAAGATGCACAACCAACCGAGAGAACCACAGCCTTGAGAGTCTTGTCAAGCAAAATCGATTTAAGAATTTGGGTGAACTTCACAAGGAATGGACTGAGGCTGGGGTCAAGGCATCAAGAGCCACCACACACAGACGTGTCAAGGAATTTGGCTACAGTTGTCGTATTCCTCTTGTTAAGCCACTCCTGAACCACAGACAATGTCAGAGGCGTCTTACCTGGGCTAAGGAAAAGAAGAAATGGACTGTTGCCCAGTGGTCCAAAGTCTTCTTTTCAGATGAGAGCAAGTTTTGTATTTCATTTGGAAACCAAGGCCCTAGAGTCTGGAGGAGGGGTGGAGAAGCTCATAGCCCAAGTTGCTTGAAGTCCAGTGTTAAGTTTCCACAGTCTGTGATGATTTGGGGCAATGTGATCTGCTGGTTTTGGTCCACTGTGTTTTTTGAAAACCAAAGTCACTGCACCCATTTAAAAAGTAGTTTAGAGCACTTCATGCTTCGTTCTGCTGACCAACTTTTTAAAGATGCTGATTTTATTTTCCAGCAGGATTTGGCACCTGCCCACACTGCCAAAAGCACCAAAAGTTGGTTAAATGACCATGGTGTTGGTGTGCTTTTGTTAAATGTGAGCTAAATCCTTACAATTAAAAGAACCAAAGACTTAAACTACTTCAGTCTGTGTGCATTGGATTTATTTAATACACGAGTTTCACAATTTTAGATGAATTACTGAAATAAGTAACTTTTCCACAACATTTTAATTTATTGAGATGCCACCTGTATGTTAAACACTTTCTAAAGTAACTCCACTGCACTCAGGTATTGGCATTGATGGTTCCATAAAGAACCTTTAAGATCTATGGAATCTCTCTATTTCGCAAAAGGTTCTTTATTGTAAAATTTTTCTTCACACTAAAACATGTTTCTTATAGGAACTGTTCACTGAAAGGTTCCCAAAATGGCTCTTCAATGACATTGCTGTGAAAATCTTCTTTTGAAATCGTTATTTTTAGGGACGTTGGTGAAGTTTGTTGGTGTGGTGACAGCGAGATTCAAGTCGAGGTTCAACTGAAAGGAGGCAATCACACTGTCTGGCTCATTGCCCTGTCAATGTGATAACACTCGCCTATCGTGTTCACAGACGTTTCACAAATCTGGGTCAGACTGTTGAAGCAGACAGACTAATTGCAAAGTAAACAGCTCACCCACTCAGATATCATCACTTTCAGTCACATCTGAATCAAAACAATTTTGAAATGGTGATCTGTGAGTGAGCCGGCTTTTAGAACACTCAGCTCCATTGAATTCAAGCTGCACCTCTGTGCCTGCGATCATCATGACACCTGTAGTGTTTACAGAGGAGTTACTGACTAATGGTCCAAAAATAAGGTTTCTATTAAAATGACAGATATCTATCTATATGTATGTATAAACACACACACACACACACACACACACACACACACACACACATACAGATGGGACCACCACACGCCATTGCTTGAATGCCTTAAAGTCGTTTTGGATTATAGTGTCTGCCAAATGCATAAATGTAAATGATGCAGTTTATGCTAGAGAAAAACCATTCAGACAGTAGGCGTCTGTTTACATTAAGGATTTCTTTAGTCTCGTGAGAGGCGGCCGTTAAATTCAAATGTCTCTTAATGCTCTCTGTAAATCACTTCATATTTACTGGTGCAAATGCAAAAAAAATACAGTTTATCTGGTGAATGTGATGCAAGTCAGGTCCATATGGTGAGTTAAAGGGTGAGTGTGCAGGTTTTTAATCTGGCCCTTAAAATCTAAAAGAAATAAATAATAATAACAGAACCATTAAGAACCATTATTTTTTATAATTTTCTTAACACTTGAATTTCTCATTGAAGTCTCATTATTATACTGCAACCAGACATTTTATTTTGGAGTTGTTACTTGAAAAAGATGCTTGTAATTTTAATAATTCTCATGATTCCCATTATCAAGTACTTTTTCTTGCCTCACAATTGCATTTAGTTTGGTTATAATACAGTTACATTTTGCACCATCTATCTATATATACAGTGCATAGCAAAGTATTCATACCCCTTCATTTTTGTTTATGTTTTACGTTGCTGCCTTATGTTAAACTGCTTTAAAAAACTTGTTTTCCACATCAATTTACACTCCATACACCATAATGACAAAGAACAAAACAGATTTGCGACAACTTTGCCATTTTATAAAAAAAAAAAAAACACTAAAATAAGTATTCATACTCTTGACTCAGTATTTAGTTGAAGCACCTTTACAGCCTCAAGTAGGGCTCAAAAATTTAGGAATCGATTCCGATACCTGGTTCTGGAATTGATGGGATTCAATTCCAAGAATCAATTCCTCACTGTTCTTTTCTATTTTTTTTTCGATTCTTGTTTTTTAGATCGGAGGAACCTATATATTTATATATATATATATATTCGCAACGATTGCAGAATATAAACATTGTAGAAATTAGCCTTATACATGTGTACATGTGTTTATTACATTAATAAAACAAGACAAGAAGTCTCTAGCAAACTGTACCGAAACCAAATAACCAAAACATTAACAACAACACTGATATTGTGGAACTGACTCTCAATTCCCAATGCCTCAGTATTGATTCTTTTTAAAATCGATTCTCAGCCCTAGCCTCAAGTCTTTTTGGGTATGATGCGACAAGTTTTGCACATCTGCATTTGGCAGTTATCTGCTATTCTTCACCTCACTTCTTCACCTCTCAAGCTCTGTCAGCTTGGATGAGGGCCGGCAGATATTTTCAGGTTTCTCCAGAAATATTTGATTGGTTTCAAACCAGGGGAGTTGCTAGACCTAAAGCTCTACTGGGGCACAGGCCCCCATTACTCGTTAATTCAGTTGTTGCATGTAGTTTAATGTCTTCATTTTGGGATTATCAACGTAAATTATAACTCAAATTTGAGATTTTACTGGGGCACAGCATATTTTTACTGGGGCACGTGCCCCAGTAAAAAGGGTCTAGCAACGCCCCTGTTTCAAACCCAGGCTCTGGCTGGGCGACTCAAGGACATTCACAGTGTGTTTAGAGTCATTGCCTTCTGCCCAGCCAGCCTGATCTCACGGCAGTTCGTACATATTTTACGAGGTGGCTACGAGGTGACCATTCATACGTTTTTGGCTAAATCGTATGTATTTTATGAGTTCCCCAATTCATATGAATTTGTACGAATGCCCTTCATCTATCCCCACCCCTAAACCTACCTGTCACTGGGGTCTAGGCATATCATACAAACGAGGTTGTACGAATTCGTACGAATTAGCCACCTCTTAAAATATGTACAAATTGGTTGTGAGATAGTGTTGGCACAGTCTGAGGTTCTAAAAGCTATGGTCTAGGTTTTCATTAAGGCTATCTCTATATTTTGCTGTGCTGAGCTTTTCTTCTACTCTGATGAGTCCCTCAGTCTCTGGCACTGAAAATTAGCCCAACAGCATGAGGTTGCTACCAGCACACTTTACTGTTAATATGCTACTGTGCAGGTGATGAGCAGAGCCTGCTTTCCTCCAAACATGATGCTTAGAATTGAGGTTCATCCACCAGAGAATCTTTCTCACAATCTGAGGGTCTTTTGGTGCTTTGTTGCAAATTCGAAGTGTGTTTTCATGTGTCTTCACTGAGGAGAGGATTGAGTCTTGCAAAACCACCATAAAGACCAGATTGGTGGAGTTGCAGTGATGTTTGTCCTTCTGTAAGTTTCTCCCATCTGCATATATGATCATGGAGCTCATCTAGAATGACCATCAGGTTCTTAGCCACCACTCTAGCCAAAGCCCTTCTCCTTCAATTGCTCAGTTTGACCAGGAGTCCTAGCAGTTCGAAACGTCTTCCATTAGGGCGGAATGGAGGCTACATGCTTCTGTGAATCTTCAATGCAGCATTTTTCCGGAAATCTTCGCCAGATGTGTGCCTTGACATAATCCCGTTTCTGAGTTCTACAGACAGTTCTTTTCACCTCAGGGCTTGATTTTTGCTCTGATATGCATTTTCAACTGTTGGACATTTTATTGAGAGGTGTGAGCCTTTCCAGATCATACTTATTTGCCACAGGCCACATCTACAAGTGATATGAATGCCCCTAAACTAAATTTGACGTGTCCCAGAAAAGGGTATGAATACTTATGCAATGGAATCATTACAGTTTTTTATTTTAAATAAATTTGCAAAGTTGTTACAAACCTGTTTTGTGGTTTGCCATTATGGTCTATGGAATGTAGATTGATGTGGGAAAAAGTCATTTAAAGCATTTTAACATTAGACTGCAACATAAATGTGAATAAAAATTAAGGGATATGAATACTTTCGCAAGGCACTGTGTGTGTGCATATATATATAATACAACATTTTTTTTTTATTTCTTATGATATTGTGTTGAAATATGTTCTGGTTTTCTGGTTTTGAAAAATTAAAAAGGGTTTTGTTGGGGCCAGTGCTCATCTGAATTGTTTCACTGGTCATGATTATAACATTTACGCTATGTTTTTCTGCGCACATGAAATCGCAAAGAATTTGCAGTGATTATTCTCTGGTCCATGTTATTAGCTTCTGCGACAATAGATCAATAACACATACTTGATGACTGAGAGCTCTATAATGCACAGATCAGTATAGAAACGCAGAACAATTGTGATTTCAGCACCACTGACTGCCATCTGTGTTATTTCTCTGCTTTCGTAAGATGGAAAATTGTCTCAGAATCCCATTATTATCTGCTGACATTAATTTTCCCCTCTTGAAATCTATTGAATTCCATTACCGATATGTTGGAAATGAGATGAAACTTTCAAAAGACTAGAGAGAGCATAATATCTCTATGCTGTCTGAATTTTAAATATCTTTTCAGATCAAGAAAAGTCGAACAGTCCTACAAAGCACAGCAGACTTCATAGACTCAATCCAGTCTTTTATGAAAGCGTGGCTCAGTCTGTCATCCATGCTTTATATGCTAACTACTGTGCTTAATAGGAATCCATAATATTGATCTAGTAAAATGCTCTTTCTGTGTTACATTATCATAGAGATGCAACAGGTTTCTGGCTATGAATTGATACACACCTCTTGTTGCTAGAAACATTTTCCTTTCAGTCTAGACAGACATATTGTCAGTATTTTGTCCTGTGCTGTCCTGTTCTGTTTTCCTAGTGTTTTCCCCCCTATGTTTCTTTATGATAATGGTTTAGTCCTGTGTTCCCCCCTTTTGGTTTTGTATTAGTTGGTTCAGTCTTGCCCATATTTGTATTGTTACTTCTGTCAGTTTCGCTCCATGTTCTTTGTTTTTTTGTTTTGGTTTACTTTACAATAAATATCAGTGTTTGATTCTACTCCGGTTCCAGCCTTCTCATATCTACTCTACTACCAGGGGCCTCATTTATAAAACTTTCTTACGCACTGATTTGATCGTAGAGTGTTCGTACGATCAAATCCACGTCAAAGTACAGATTTATAAAAACCGTCTTTGACGTGGAAAAGTACTTATCTCCACGTCAGATTCCAGCTTGGCGTACGACCGTTTCCTTGTGGTAATGCCTGGTATTGCAGATAGTTCAGCCTCACTATAATTAGATTTCTTGCGCTCCTTTTTACTTGCCATTGTCAGAGTTTTTGCTTTAGGAATGAGCTCATTTTATATGTTAATTAATTAAGCAGGGGCGTTTCGACGGCGGAACATTCAGCTGCACACAATTCCACGATCATTTGTGATTTATAACCGAATGACTGGCGGACGCATGGATTTCGTGGTACGTTCGTTTTCTCTGAATCGCTCTTACGATCAAATCAGAAAAGTTCTTAGATAAAATCAAGGAGTTTTTACGCAAGTCTTATCTATAAATGAGGCCCCAGGTATAGCTGTGACACATATATGACCCTGGACCACAAAACCAGTCTTAAGAGTCAATTTTTTTGAAACTGAGGTTTATACATCATCTGAAAGCTTAATAAATAAGCTTTCCATTGATGTATGGTTTGACAATATTTGGCCGAGATACAACTATTTGAAAAATCTTGAATCTGACGGTGCAAAAAAAATCCAAATATTGAAAATCGCCAATTAAAGTTCTTAGCAATGCATATTACTAATTAAAAATTAAGTTTTGATATATTTATGGTGGGAAATTTACAAAATATCTTCATGGAACATCATCTTTACTTAATATCCTAATGATTTCTGGCATAAAAGAAAAATCTATAATTTGACCCATACAATGTATTATTGGCAACTGCTACAAATATACTGTACCTGTGCTACTTAATACTGGTTTTGGTCATATATTACTTCTTACCAACTTGGCCTTGGTGTAACTTAACATTGTTTCAGACTATTTTAAACAGGTGTTTCTTCATCGTGTGTATTGCCTTCTCTTATTTTGGCAGCATGACAGCACACAGGAAAGCAATCTAACTACTTATTGTCTCTTTATTTCCCCAATATTGGCTTATTGGTCATATGCTAATGAGGGCCGACCAGAAAACTACATTGCTTTGCAGATCTGACTTACTGTGACTCAGCAGAGCAGCCATACAAATGACCTAATCCTGACTGACCCATTTATTATTAACGCTAAATTAACGGTATGTCTGTGACTATGGCACATTGTTGCTAGCGGGCTAAATTATGAAAGGGAAAAAAGAGCTTCTTGTTTGCCAACATTCTCTCATGCCAAGTCAGCCATGCTCATTCTAATAGTGCTGTTGTCTTGATGTGAATAACGAAAACATTGGAGTAGGATTTACTTTAAGGCTAGGAAACCATTCAATTAATTTTCTATTCATTTTCAAGTGTAGGCTACAAAGAATTATTGGTGGCCTTAATTAGAAATTCTCAAGTAAAGTTCACTTACTCTATTTCAAAGTAAAATATGTTCATACATTCTTTGTAAAATACTATAATTTTAATGCTTCTATTGACAGACAACATTTTCCATGAAATATTTTTATTCAGTGTTTGAACTATTGTAAATGTGTTCATTCATAAAATATATCTTCCAATCTACTGTCTGCAATTATTTTATTCTGCATAAGAAAAAAAAGGTTGAATAGCATTGCTAACACACACATGGTTAATTAGTAGTACAGCAGTTGTACAGCAACTATAAACTCAGTTTGCTTTGAAATATCAGATTCATTCAAATGGTCCTCAATCTGTAGATGTACATTAATGTCCAGCTCTTCAAAACACACAGTATGAATAAATGATTCATTGAATCAAGCTTCAAGGCTAACAGAGATACAAAAAAGAAAAAAGCATAGACTCAAAAGTACACAGTTCTAATACTTATATTTAGATTAAACTACCTACTGTATATGGGTGATATGTGAAAGAAATATACTTACAAGCCAGTCAGTTTCAACACAGATGTAGTACGATAGCTTTGATCTCAGCTGATTGCATTAGCTAAGCTAATCAACTAATCGGCTCATTAACTTAGCTTGGTTAGCTAGTGCTCTAGCACTCATATTTACAATAGACGTGCCTACTGTATATTGTTATTATGTGAAAGAAATATACTTGCATGCCAGTTGGTTTTAACACAGGTGTAGTATGATAACTGATCCAAGCCAAAATGCATTAGCTAATTTATAATCAGCTTTATCAATAGTTTAACTTGGTACTGTTTTAACCTGGTTATCCATGTGCATAACAAAACCGGCTAACAAAACTTGGAAACTGGCTACCCTTTTTAAAGATTTGGGTTAAAGCTGTAAATTGACATCACATCTACAACTGATGGTGAAGAAAATCTCATATGCAACTATTACAGAAGGTTCAAACACTCACTGATGCTTCAGAAGGAAAAAATTAAACATTTTTTGAAGACCAGGCTAAATTTAACATATTTTGTCTTCTGGGGAACATGTAAATGTAACTATCTACTGTAGCTTTTGAAGGGCAGTACTAAATGAAAAATTTGATATTTAGACAAAACAAAAGAAATGTACACATCCTCATTTCGTTCAAAAGTTTTCACCCCCAGCTCTTAATGCATCGTTTTTCATTCTGAAGCATCAGTGAGTGTTTGAACCTTCTGTAATAGTTGCATATGAGTCCCTCAGTTGTCCTTAGTGTCAAAAGATGGATCTCAAAATCATACAATCATTGTTGGAAAGGGTTAAAATACACAACAATGCTGAAAAGCCAAATAATCTGTGAGACCTGAAGGACTTTTCTGAAGGACAGCGGGCAGTTTAACTGTTTAGGACAAAAAAGGGACTCATGATCACCTATCACTTAACAAAAAAAGAAAGGATAATTCAGGTAACAATACAATATTAAAAATCAAGTTTATGTAAACTTTTGAACAGGGTTATTTTTATAAATTCAACTATTATTTTCTCTTGTGGACTATATGTAAACGTCTTTCATGTGAAATGCCTTATTCAGGTCAGTACTAAATAAAAAAATAATATGCATTTTGTATGATCTCTCTTATTTTGATTAAATAATTAACATTTTGCAGATTCTGCAAGTATGTAAACTTATGACATCAACTGTAATTCTGTGGCTAGGGATGTGCACAAGTACTCTGAGTGACAGCATTGATCGATAATGTAAATAATGACTGGTCTTGATTAGTTATGCATAGCATGGCTTTTTGCTGATTTAGGAATCCAGTAACAACTCCACTAAACTGGCTCAAATAGGGACCTTGTTTGGACACACTCACACGCAGAGATACATGACACATTGACTCTAGAACAAGTGCAAATGAATGCAACAGACCACTTCATCTTGAGACAGCTTCTTTAAAAATAACTATACAGGGCATCAAAAATGTGGCTCTGTGTGCTGAACTCCCTTGCAAAGAAAATAGTGTGTGTGGGCACCATGCTCACACACTTCCAGACTTTCAAGCCATTGTGAGCACAACAAACTCACACATAAACATGTGCCTTGTTATAGATGCATGAAGAATGAAAACAATATGTATTCTGAACATCCTCCTCCGGATGGATTCATGGTCTGAAGCTAAAAAAATCATTATATGCATGATTTTCTGTGAATCTTCGAAACTTTCTACAATCTGTCAACTCTGCACAAATCTGCAGACTGGCTCTGCATTTTAGCATCTGCACTCTTAAAGGGGTCATCGGATGCAAAACTCACTTTTACACTTTTACGTTGTTTGAACATTAATGTGTGTTGGCAGTTTGTGTACACAACCACCCTTCAATGATAAAAATCCACCCAGTGGTATTTTTTAATCTTTAAAAGTAATATCCCCTTTTTAAAATCAGGTCATTCTCAGCTTCTTGTCGGTGTGACGAAACACAGACAGAGGCTGCTCCCACGATAGTTGATTGACATGAGCCCCTTACCTTAGACCCGCCCTCATTGAGCTGGAACAGTCTGACTCCGATTGCCATTGTGTCGACTCAGGTGCAGGGGAAGACAAGAATGTCGCCGATTGAGCGATTGAGGTGTTCTGTTGTTGATGTAATAATGAACATAGCAGTAGTCTTTTACTCCCGACATCTGAGCCACTGAAGACACAGAAGATAACGTTACTTTCGTTTTTAAAAAGGAAAGCGCCGATCCCGATCTACATATGCGTCTAGTTCAAGCGAATCGTTCCTGATGCAGCTTTATCCACAGCAGAAGTGAGTATAAGGGTTTTTTTATGCATCTTTGCAAAAGACCTTTCTTAATAATGTGCTTGTTGGCTAAACGCGGCTAAATGCGGCTAAAGTAAACACTACAGCTCATAATCCCACATCAGAGAGGGGTGGGGCGAGCAGAGCTCATTTGCATTTAAAGGGACCATGCAATAAAATGAGCTGATTTTTTGCAGAGCTGATTTTGACAAGGTAAAATGGTTTTTTATTACACTACTATTGAAAATTTTTAACCAAAGTATATTAGAGACTTTTCATTAAGACCCTAAAGAATCATATGACCTTGTAGAAAATGGGCATCCGATGACCCCTTTAAAAATAAAGGTTATTTATTGGCATCTATGGTTCCATGAAGAACCTTTGACATCCACAGAACATTTCCATTGCAAAGAAGTTTCTTTATAGCAGAAAAATGGTTCTGTAGATTACTAAAATCTTCTTTACACTAAGAAAATAATGGTTCTCTTAAAGACCTGTAAACTGAAAGCTCCTTTTGGAAACCCAGAATGATTCATGCTGTGAAAAGCCCCCTATATATTAAAAAGTCAATTCGCCAGCAAAAGTTGTGTAGTGTATTTCAGCCTTTAAATACATTCTTGCAAACTTCATTCTCAAGAAAATCAAATCTTAATCTAAATTGTCCAAAATTGATTGTGCCTCAAGTGATTGTGGAGAGGTCCTATAGAGTAGAGCCTAAGAAATCAAAGCGAGAAGGTGAAATGCTCCCTCCTCCACCTGCAAAACTATCATTAATCCACAGTCAAGGGTGAAATTCAGCCTGGAGGAGCAGAACAGGCAGCACTGCTGACTGCTGAAGCTTCATTCTAGTGCATCTCTAAAGTTTGAGCTCTAATGCCAGATGGCAGTGTGCCCCCTGCCAAGCACCGCCCGACCCCCGTGAGGCTTGCGCTCTGTGATCAAAGCTCCGCTGAGCTCTGCCCGGAGGAGACGCAGTCCAAATGCATCATTGTTGAGGAAAGCTGGTCTGAAACCTGCCCAAAGAAGAAAGGGCGTTAAAACATTTTCATCTAAAGTCACGCTCAGACTCAACAGAGCAGCTGTGGCAGACGAAATGACGTTCTTCATCATTTATCGCAAAACATATTGCGAGGCCTGAGGTGGAAACAAACAAACGCAGATTAACCATTACCGCTAATTTGTCAACAGTGAAGTTTTGCACTGTCTAGAAACAAATCTATCATCGATTGAGGGAAATTTGCTGTGAAGAATAAGGAGGGATCTTTGTCAATTGTGAAGGAGGTGCTCTGCTTTCTGTGAGAAGAGATTGAAGGCTTCTTTGATGTTTCCATGCTGCTGCTTAAATGATGTCTGTAGGAAACAGCCCACACGTTTATGTATACTTTACTAATCAAATGTGTGCACACCACACTTCCACACACGCAGGCTCTTTATTCTGAGGTTAAACTAGCTTGAGCACTCTTGTATGTTTGATCAAATACTTGTAGGCTGGAGGTCTCCAGCCGTATTGTGAGTGAGAGCAACCTGAAGAGAGCTTCTGTGTATCCATGCTGTTTCTTTACCTTATGCTTCAGGCAGTTTCAGTTTCATATTTCCAAGTAATAATAAAGAAATATCAGCAGCTTTGGTTCTGCAAGTGTTTTTCCTATACATTTTTTTCAAATAGGGATTTTAAAAAGTCATTATTAAAGAGTTACAAGCCATGAACCAAATCAATCAGCTATGAAGTCAATTAAAACAGTACACAGACTTGAAAGAAAGGCACAAAACAGTGCGTTTTAAAAGAATAGTTCACCCAAAAATAAAAATTCTGTCATTAATTACTCACCCTCATGTCATTCCAAACCTGTAAGACCTTCGTTCATCTTTGGTACTCAAATTAAGATACACTATATTGCCAAAAGTATTGAGACACCACCTTCTAATGAACAGGTTTGGATATTTTAGTAATTTCCATGAGTACAAATCTCAAAGTTTGAGCATATAATGATATTCTAGGGAATTGTGTGCTTCTAATTTTATAGCAGCAGTTTGGATAGGAATCTTTTCTATTCTAACATGACAATGCCTCTGTGCGTAAGGCAATGTTCATAGAGAAATGATTGATTCAGTCAGTGTGGAAGAACTTGACTGGTCTGCATCTCTGGTGTGACTTTAAATGCAGACCTTGAGCTAAAAACTCATCACCAAACACCCTAGACTTGTATGTATGGGTACAGTCATGTTAGACAAATGCAAAACCTTTGCAACAGTGATGGAAATACAATTTTTTAAATGCAATAAGTATGTTTCCATATTTGTTGCCACAGTTTTGGAAGTGACTTTTTCTGTTCTAAAGAAGGGGATGTCCCATAATTTTTGTCCCATGTAGTGTATGTACAAGTCATTGGTGTTTGGTTTTTGGCTCCAGGTTGTATTTAAAGTCACACCAGAGATGTTCAGCCGGGATTAGACCAGTCAAGTTGTTTCACACTGACTGAATCAATAATTTCTTGTTGAACCTTGCATTATACACAGAGGCATTGTCATGTCCAAACTGTTACTAAAATTAGAAGCACACAATTCCCTAGAATCATTATATGCTTAAACTTTAATATTTGTACTCATGGAAATGATTAAAGTAGTCAAACTTGTTCATTTGATGGGGGTGTCCCAACACTTTTGGCAATATAGTGTATTTTTGATGAGCTTTCTGGCTCAGAAAGGTAGTAAGGACACTGTTAAAATAGTCCTTGTGAAATCAGTGGTTTTTAAGATACGAGAATACTTTCTGTGCGCAAAGAAAACAAAAATAACGACTTTAACAAATGCATCTCTTCAGTGTCAGTCACAAGAGTAATGATATCTTAATTTGTGTTCCAAAGATGAACGAAGCTCTTACAGGTTTGGAACGACATGAGGATGAGTAATTAATGACAGAATTTTTATCTTTAGGGAGGGGAAGAATCATTGGTTATGTATGTTTTTTTAAAACCAGGAATCCTGCTGTTAAATATTTCAAAAACAATATCTGAAAACATTAGAAATAATACCTTTAACACACTTAGGCCTGGTTTCACAGACAAGGCTTAGACTAAGCCAGGATTAGGTCCGTTTAAGTAATTTTTATAAACATGCTTAGAAAAAAACATTACTGGTGTGCATCTTGAAACAAGTTTCTTTTAGTTGAAACAGCTCAGACTTACATTTTAGTAGGTGGGGGAGTGAATGTACAGCGCTCTCTCCACCCTCAATACCACGACTGAGGCCCTTGAGCAGGGTACCGAACCCCAAACTGCTCCATGGGTGCAGCAGCAATAGCAATATTGCTGCCCACTGCTCCAGGTGTGTGTTCACGGTGTGTGTGTGTACACTTGGATGGGTTAAATGCAGAGCACAAAATTACCGGTAATGTGCTCTGTGTAAACACAGAAGTAGATTACCGGTATGAGCACATACAAGTTTAGAATGCGCTGATGTAAGACGCCCACTCTGGGCCAATCATAACATTCTGACATGGATGACACATTTAGTGCGCACTGTATAGTTCGGTTTGCAGTTGTCTAAGATGATGTTCTTGGCCAAAACCAGTTGCATGAACATTTCAACCTCATCTTATGACGAAAACCTACCAGTGGGAACTTTTTTGTTAGTAAATATCACCGCAGTGTCCAATAGAAAAGTTTACTAAGTGATACTAAAAAGTGTTATTCCCCCCCCCCCCCCAGAACAGATGAAAGTACATACGATTTATGTGACACTGGTTTTGTATGTCACCGCTGTTCTGACTTGAAATGTCTGTTGAGTGGTGTCATAATTCTAATGCTCTGTGATGTTTTAAAATAATGTACTATCTGCACTACAGATAGTATGAACAAAAGCCAATGTGACGTAAAAATCATGAGCATGCCATTTTAGCTTGTTTTTCGATCTTTCATCTTTTAGCTCTTTCTCAATGAGTCATGAGATTCGTACCCTAGGATGCCATATCCAATTTCGTGCCGGCTGAGCTACCGATCAAGCTTGTTACATCCAGTGTTCATTTTTGAATTATATGGAGCTGTAATCATAACTGTGTACTGAAACGATGACAAATGCCTACTGTTTTACCACCTCTAGTGTTCATTTCTGATGGAAACTTCAGTGATATGTACTTATTTCATGTTTTGCGAAACATTCCCACAGGTTCATTTTCGTCATGAGATTAGGTAGGTGTTACATTCTGTCTGTCTGTTCATTTGGTTTTTCCCATTGTCTCCCCCTGTCATTGTGTGATTATTGGTTTTGCCCTCATTACCCGTTATCCCAGTCCCCTGTGTTTGATGATTAGTTTGCCTTTATAAGTCTGTCTTTGAGTTCAGTTCCCTGTCGGTCCTTAATGTTGTCAACGTGTGTGAAGATCTCTGTGTTCCTGCCTGTCCAGTCCGAAGATTTATATTAAATATATTGTTTGTTAGTATCTTGTCTATCGTCTCGTTTCGTCCTGCATGCACTCTTAACAGGAACGTTTGACACAAATTAAAACATCAACAAAAACATTGACCCCGTATACCCATCCATGATTAAGAACTCAATAAAGTGAGGCGCAGCTGTTTAAAAGTCATTTCTGGTTCACACTGTCACAGAATTTACAGGTATTTTGAAACAGGTGTGTGAATGGTGCTTTACCGGTAAAAAGATGGAATGCAATTGCCTGTGTAAACAGCACATTTTTGTATTTCCCAGTAATTTTACGGCAGTTTGCTGGTATTATTGTGTGAAAGGGGCTAATGAGGCTGGATGGATTCAACTAAAGCCAACACTATTGATTAACAGTCTTGCAGCTCACAGTAGGCATGTCTTATATGTTTATAAGCTTTTTAATAGCGTGTAAGAAAACTTGTGCTGTTCTGTGTATGTGCTCAGAGACGGAGTAGAACACGGACATGTAAAGTTATCTTTTAGCTCAAGGTGCCTAAACAGTCAAATACACGCAAACATATTTCAAAATGAGGTGCTTGGTGATTATTCATGTAAACCCTTGTCAGTTATGTTTTAAATGATCATAAACGGTTGAGAATGAAAATACGTGTGTAACAGTATATTGAATCTGTGTGGCAGCAACAAATAATATTCCTTCTGCCGTCTTGGTGCTTAATATTAATAAAACGTAAAAATACAAAGAGAAAAATCACTCACTGCTTTTGAATGAGTGACTTCTGTAGTTTTAATAAGAAACAAAGCATGTTTAACTATTATTTTATTTTACATTTAAATAATAAACATTCCATTTCTGTAGTACTTCTGTAGACTTGTAGTATTCAGTATTATTTTTAAAAAGCACTGTTTTTTATTTTTATTTGTATCTTTTTTTGCTGTATTGCTATCTTTAAATAAATCACTAATAAAGTCATAATTGTGCTAAATAATCGTGGTTACAATATTGAACAAAATAATTGTGATTATGATTTTTGCCAAAATCGAGCAGCCCTGATATTGTCAGTATCATGTCTGTGTTCTGTCATGTTTTCCTAGTGTCTTTTCCCCTATGGTTCTAGCTTTTTTGGTTTAGTCCTTGTTCTCCCCCTTTTGGTTTAGTCCTTTTGGTTTAGTCTTGCCCATATTTGTATTTCCCCCTCGTCATCTTGTTATCTTGTTTGTGACCACGCCCCCGTTTCAGTGTATTTAAGAGTCTGTGTTTGCACACCCCGTTTGTCGGTCAATGTTGATGTTACTTCCGTTTGTTTAGTCATATGCTCATTTCCTTATGCTCCTTATTTGTTATCATTTGCAGTGTTTTATTTAATAAACTTTATTCTTTCATTTACTCCGTTTCTCCTCATCCATCTCCACTCCTCAACCCCGCTTGACTGTGACAGATATGAAGTTGTTTCAGTTTTTTTTGTCGTGTACTCACAGGACCTTCTTACTTCAAATCAGTTAACAAATAATTCCCCTATGAATTTTTACTTTCAGAACTTGACTTTTGAGATGACATCACTGTCCTTGATTCTAATTTATTGATTAGTTTCTTTTTTTAATATCACAGGATTGTAAAGCAAGTTTTAAATTTTAAGCACATATTCTGAAAAAAAAAAGCAAAGGATAAAATTGGGTTTATTGAAAGTGCTCTGTAGGTGACTCATATGCTCTGTGTGACCACCAGATGCCCGTGGCTCCATGTTGGAGACCAGTGTTGTAGACTATGCATGACACCCTACAGGCTCTCTAATATCCACAGATACCCATCAAACTGACTGGAGTTGGTAATCAGTGGTCATTGATCTTCTCATTTCATGTCAGGGCCAATATAATTCATAGTTGTTGACCAGTTTGCTTTGATTTGATTATATCTCATAGCTCTTTTATTTTCCTCTGATGGCACTTGTTACAGCCAATAAGCAATACGTATTAATATGTATTGCTTGGCTGTTTCAATGACTACATGTAGCCATTGTGCAGATAAAGTCTTCAGTTCAGTAATACCGAGGCAGGAAATTGATTGTTCAGTGAAGTGTAATGAAGCTGGACCTTTGCCAGTGCCGTTATAGCACTTCCTTCAACTTGCTACTGCAATACTGTGTGCAACATCCATACAACCATAATAAAATGTCTGAAGCCTTAAAAATGCCTAATACCAGATATACCAGACATGAATTTCTTCACTTCCTGTACACCAACTGGTTGACTGGTCTGTCAGAAAACCCACCTAGTCCAATAAACTTGAGAAAAACCCCTTTAAATAGCATCGAATGAATGGTCTGATGACAGTAGACATTTTTTACCGAGCTTCACGTAGATGTGTGTTTTATTATAACCTCCCTTGAGAGACCATTAGACAGAAGGCAGCAGAAAATTACCACTGAGAGTATTAAAGTACACACATTATCAAATCCTCATAGTACTATAATAGAAGATAGATATCTCCAGTGCTATTTTACAAGCACAAATACACACAAGTAAAATAAACCACATGTGTAAGTAACTTTATCAGCATCTGTGATGATAAACTATAATTCTGAATTCTAGCCAGGCTGGCAAATATTGATTTTGCATTGTTGATGTGAGGATAAAAGTAAGAGGGAATCTGGATTAGATGTGAAGGCATGTCATGGGTTTAAATTCTTATATGTGAAGCATGTCCAATCGTGTGATAGAGACGTTTATTTGAGGATTACACACATAAACATGATTGGGGACAGGCTGTTCTCTGGAGCGGGTATTCAAAGCTCCAGGTATTTCAATTTGTCCCTAAGCCTTAATTCTGGATCAGAGTCCTGTTCAAATCCCGTAGTATTATATATGAGAGAGAGAGGAAGTGAAAAAGAGAGAAAGAGAATGGCAGAATTGTAGTCTCAGATCAGTTAAAGTAAGCTTGAAGACTGTTTTCTTTTATCCTATGCTTGTCCTGATTAACATTCTCAATTTTTTAATTGCAATCATCTTGTCCTAAAATTGCATGCAGCCTTGTTCGCATTGTTTCATTATTTTTTTTAAGGTATAATAGAAGGTTATTGCTTTGACGTTGTTCTTAGCTTGGATTTAGATTAACGGTGCACTGAAAAAATATTGCACACGTCCTCCCATTTAAGACTTGATTAATCAATTAAGTAGAGTGCCTGATTTTAAAATACAACACAATGATACTCAAATAATCTGCACATTTGTTGGTAGATAACTGTTACTTGATTAATCTTCTGTGAATCAATAGATTGTCTACACTGACTAAGGTTTATTGATTCCTAGAGTTTTACATTAGCATGTCACTAGGATAATGATGTGATGCTCTAACAGGAAAAACACACAAATATTAACTCACCATCCTGTTAGTAAATACACTAAATGTGACCCTGGCCTGGACCACAAAACCAGTCATAAGGTTAAATTTTACAAAACTGAGATGTATACATCATATGCAAGTTCAATAAATAAGCTTTCTGTTGATATATGGTTTGTTAGGATAGGACAATATTTGGCCGAGATACATCTATTTGAAAATCTGGAATCTGAGGGTGCAAAAAAATCTAAATCCTGAGAAAATCACCTTTAAAGTTGTCCAAATTAAGTTAACAATGCATATTACTAATCAAAAATTACATTTTGATATATTTATAGTAGGAATTTTACCAAAAATCTTCATGGAACATGATCATTACTTAATTTCCTAATGATTTTTGGCATAAAAGAAAAATCAATAATTTTGACCCATACAATGTAATTTTGGCTATTGCTACAAATATACCCCAGCGACTTAAGACTGGTTTTGTGGTCCAGGGTCACATATTGCCAAAAGTATTGGGACACCTCCTTCTAATGAACAGGTTTGACTACTTTAGTAATTTCCATGAGTACAAATCTTAATGTTTAAGCATATAATTATATTATAGGGTATTGTGTGCTTCCAATTTATAGCAACAGTTTGAACATTCCCAAAGCATTTTCATTGCTTTCTCTTGTCATTACAGTCATATATTTACAGTTATAAATAACAGTTTGTTGCAAATTGTATGTGTTGCACACAGTGAACATAGCATATTTGACCAAAATTTCTGCCTCCTCAGCAAGCTGAATATCTAGATAGCGCAGTTACCATTTATACAGTCACGAACATCAGTAATGAATGGGATGCATTTTATTAAAGATTTCTCAAATAATTTCTTATACATTTTATCTATAACAAGATTTCCCCAATAAATGTAGTTTTTGTAAAGACTTGTTTTCCAAGTTGGTATGATTGTTTAGGTTCTTCATGAAAAGTCTGCAACATACTTTAGTTAAAATTCCTCAATGGCCATGTAAAACAACATCTTTTTAGCTTGTCTGTTCACAGTGATCTGTTTCAGTGCATGTCCCTTTAAAGGTTCCATAGAATGCATTGATACAATATTTTAAGTTGTTCTCTGATATCTATATAGAAGGTATGTGGCATAGGAAAGGGCAAAAATTCTCCAGAAACGGTTTTACAGGTCCATTCACAACCCTAGGATTTGTCCCTAGAATTAAATGGTCTGTTATTACCTTATCTCCGATTGGCGGTTTCACAGAGCAGCTCATTTCAGAAGCTCGCACATGGAGGAAATAATATATATATATTTAATCACAGAGCTCGAGCCACTATTAATATGCGGTTTATTGAAACTGCCGTTTTAAATGCACAATCATTTTACTTTCACTTTTGTGATGGCATGTGCTCTGTGTAATGATATACTACAGTGGCAGTACTTACCACATAAGTTTAGATGCTTGTTAGTGACGCTAGCAGTAAGCTAACCATGTCCCTTCAGTGGCTCGCCTTATTTTATTAGATTGTCTATTTGTTTTCCTTGCCTTTCTGAGTAAGTTACAGACACCAGCCATCCCTGCACTTAACATCTCCTGCACAACCTGGAACATAACATTTATTCCCGTGATCTGCCATTTTCGCTATTGTCCTGGCTTTGTTTTTTTTTTCACAATAGCCTAGCTGCAGAACTTCTGATGATTTGGCTATGCAAATGTTGGGGCGTAACTCTTACGTAATAGTTGCTGTTATGTTACGATAAGCCTATTTTTCAGTGGTCTTTTGCAAACACCAGATTTATATAAGAAGGAGGAAACGATGATGTTTGAGACTCACGGTATGTCATGTCCGTACACAACTGTTATTATTCAACTATGCCTAGGTAAATACAGTTTTCCATTCTATGGCACCTTTATGCTAATGAGCTGCTGCTCACCCCGCCCCTCTATCCACTATGTGTCCTTGGTGGCTCTGTTGTTGGAAGATAATGAAGACTCTCATGTTCACTTTTACATTTATCTACAAAACACCTGCATTGCTTACAAGACATTGTTGTCGCTACAGCTGCTCGAGCACGGAGAAACTGGTAGACAGTGTACAACTGGCTGAGACAAAACAGCTTGATAAATGAGACTGTTTAGGTTTTTGGGGATTAAAAACAGGAGTGAATTGATTTTTATCATTGTAGGGTGGCTGTGTCCACACACTGCTAAGAGACATTTGAAGTGGATCAAAACCTTTCATCAAAGTTGTCCTAAAACCAAAACAATGCCAATTCTTCAAAAGTTGACTACTGTATATGCAAACACCATGCAAAAGTGAATTTTGCATCCGATGGCCCCTTTATATGTCTGAAACCTAAAATAAACATTATGTGGTTGAAAACACTAAATAGTTGTGATATATAAGGTAAATTCACGCCATCTTCTAATTACTACAATTAAAAGTTTCCAACTTTAGTTGGCGTTGTCCTCTTAGAATTCATAATTACAACCTGTAAACTGGGAATTTTCTGAGAGCTATAACTTGTACCAACTGCAGATTCATTTAGGTTGCTGATAGTGTTGCCACAGAAACACTTAATTTCGAGTCCATGAACAGCTTCGAGTAGAACATCATCTTGAAATTATGGTAATTACTACATGCATTTGACAGCATATGACAAGCGCTCAGTCCAGCGCCAGACAAAGCACGAAAGCAGATTTGAATTTAGTGGTTGATCACATGATGCACTCAGTGCTGGGTAAATTATTTACAAATTGTTGTCTTTTACAGATTCCAAATTACATGATAAAAACTGTAGTTAGTAACTATATTGTTACATTACACATCTTAGGTAATATAATCAGACTACACTTTGATTACTTTTAGATTACTTTTGACTGATCTCGTTTATTACATTGATTTAAATAGGATAATCATATACCTTAATTATATAAAAATTCAAAGAGATAGAAAATATATTCCATTTATTGTTATTAACAACATGAAATGCGTTAAAACTTACATTACATTAAAGGGGTCATCGGATGCAAAACTCACTTTTACATGTTGTTTGAACATTAATGTGTTTTGGCAGTTTGTGTACACACACCCTACAATGATAAAAATCCACCCAGTGGTATTTTTTTATTCTTTAAAAATAATATCCCCTTTTGAAAATCAGGTCATTCTCAGCTTCTTGTCGCTGTGACGACACACAGAGAGAGGCCGCTCTCATGATAGTTGATTGACATGAGCCCCTTACCTTAGACCCGCCCTCACCGAGCTGAAACACTCCGATCGCCATTGTGTGACTCTAATTGAGCGATTGAGGTGTTCTGTTGTTGGATGTAATAATGAACATAGCAGTCGTCTTTTACTCCAGACATCTGAGCCGCTGAAGATGCAGAAGATAATGTTACTTTTGTTTTTAAAAGGAAAGTGACGATCCCGATGTACATATGCGTCTATGTTTTTGCGAATCGTTTGTGATGCAGCTTCGCTTTTTGCAAATGGCCTCTTAATAATGTGCTTGTTGGCAAATCTTGTAGCCGCTGTTAAACGCGGCTAAATGCGGCTAAAGTAAACATTACGGCTCATAATCCCACAACAGAGAGGGGCGGGGTGACCAGAGCTCATTAGCATTTAAAGGACCGTGCAATAAAATGAGTTGATTTTTTTGCAGAGCTGATTTTGACAAGGTAAAAGGGTGTTTTTTTACACTACTATTGAGAATTTTTAACCAAAGTATATTAGAGACTTTTCATTAAGACCCTAAAGAATCATATGAACTTGTGGAAAATGGGCATCCAATGACCCCTTTAAGGTTTTACAAACTGGGGTTCATGAAGGAACTGGATAGGGTTTTTACAAAAAGCGCATTCATGAAATCATAAAAAAGTAAAATTAAATAAACCATTTTCAAAATAACAACAATTAAAACTAGATAAAGTTTGAAAAGTTTTGACGGTTTGAGTCTGAAGTAGATAGTTTAAAGTAGTTTTAAAGCTTAAAGCTTGACTGTTTTGAAGGCAAACATTATGTCAGATAGATAGACATGTTTCTAGCATGATTAGCAAGTTGCTAGCATGTTTCTAGCATGATTAGCAAGTTGCTAACATGTTTCTAACATGTTTATAGCATGATTAACAAATTGCTTGCATGTTGTTAACATGTTTCTAACATGGTTAGCAAGTTACTAGCGTGTTTAGCATTATTAACAAGTTACTAGCATGTTGTTAGCCTGTTTCTAGCATGATTAGCATGTTACTAACATGATTCTAGTATGAGTAGCATTTCACTAACATGTTTTAGCATGATTCGCAAGTTACTAACATGTTTTAGCCTGTTTCTAGCATGATTAGCATGTTACTAGCGTGATTCTAGCATGATTAGCATAGCATGATTCTAGCATAATTAGATAGCAATGCAATCTACATTGACTATTGCTATTGTGTAAATAATATGTAATAATGAAATCAATAAAAAGGTAACTTCACAAATACAAATATTTTAAAACGTAATATAATCTAACTAGATAAAAAAGTTCGTCGAGACAAACTTTAAGTTGGCTTGAGAAAGCTTTGCCTTAAAGTTTAAAGAAGTTTTGAAAGCTTTAAGCAGTTTGATTAGTTTTTAAAGTTTAAAGATAGAAAAAGTTTGAAAAGATTTAAGTTTGAAGGTTTTCAGTCTGAAATAGTTTTAAGTTTAAAGTAGTTTTAAAGCTTAAACGGATAGACAGATTTATAGATGGATAGATTTATAGACAGATAGATTTATAGACAGATTAATAGACAGATTTATAGATAGATAGATTTATAGACAGATTTATAGATAGATTTATAGACAGATAGATTTATAGACAGATTAATAGACAGATTTATAGATAGATTAATAGATATATAGATTTATAGACAGATAGATTTATAGACAGATTTATAGACAGATTTATAGATAGATAGATTAATAGATATAGATTTATAGATAGACAGATTTATAGATAGATAGATTAATAGATATAGATTTATAGATAGACAGATTAATAGATAGATAGATTAATAGATATAGATTTATAGATAGACAGATTAATAGATGGATAGATTTATAGATAGACAAGCATGACTAACAAGTTACTAGCATGATCCTAGCACGACTAGCAAGTCACTAGCATGATTTTAGCATGACTAGCAAGTCGCTAGCATGATTTTAGCATGACTAGCAAGTCGCTAGCATGATTTTAGCATGACTAGCAAGTTGCTAGCATGATTTTAGCATGATTAGCAAGTCGGTAGCATGATTTTAGCATGACAAGCAAATCGCTAGCATGATTTTAGGATGATACTAGCATGACTAACAAGTTACTAGCATGATCCTAGCACGACTAGCAAGTCACTAGCATGATTTTAGCATGACTAGCAAGTCGCTAGCATGATTTTAGCATGATTAGCAAGTCGGTAGCATGATTTTAGCATGACAAGCAAATCGCTAGCATGATTTTAACATGATTAGCAAGTCGGTAGCATGATTTTAGCATGACAAGCAAGTCGCTAGCATGATTTTAACATGATTAGCAAGTCGCTAGCATGATTTTAGCATGACTAGCAAGTCACTAGCATGATTTTAACAAATCGCTAGCATGATTTTAGCATGACAAGCAAGTCGCTAGCATGATTTTAGCATGATTAGCAAGTCACTAGCATGATTTTAGCATTACTAGAAAGTCGCTAGCATGATTTTAGCATGTCGCTATCATGATTTTAGCATGAAAAGCAAGTCGCTAGCATGATTTTAGTATGATTAGCAAAGTCACTAGCATGATTTTAGCATGACTAGCAAGTCCCTAGCATGATTTTAGCCTGACTAGCAAAGTCGCTAGCATGATTTTATCATTACTAGCAAGTCACTAGCATGATTTTAGCATTACTAGCAAGTCGCTAACATGATTTTAGCAAGACTAGCAAGTCGCTAGCATGATTTTAACATGATTAGCAAGTCACTACCATGATTTTAGCATGACTAGCAAGTCACTAGCATGATTTTAGCATGACTAGCAAGACGCTAGCACGAATTAAGCATGATTAGCAAGTTGCTAGCATGATTTTAGCATGACTAGCAAGTCGCTAGCAAGGTTTTAGCAAGTCGCTAGCATGATTTTAGCATGACTAGCAAGTCGCTAACATGAATTTAGCATGACTAGCAAGTCGCTAACATGAATTTAGCATGACTAGCAAGTCACTAGCATGATTTTAGCATGATTAGCATATTGTTAGCATGATTAAGATGGAGAGATAGAAAGATAGATAGATAGATTAATAGATGGATAGATTTATAGATAGACAGATTTATAGATAGATAGATTTATAGATAGATTAATAGATAGATTAATAGATAGACAGATTTATAGATGGATAGATTTATAGATAGATAGATTAATAGATAGATTTATAGATAGATAGATTAATGGATAGACAGATTAATAGATAGACAGATTTATAGATAGATAGATTAATGGATAGACAGATTAATAGATAGATAGATTAATAGATAGACAGATTTATAGATAGACAGATTGATAGATAGACAGATTGATAGATAGACAGATTGATAGATAGACAGATTAATAGATAGATAGATAGATAGATAGATAGATAGATAGATAGATAGATAGATAGATAGATAGATAGATAGATAGATAGATAGATAGATAGATAGATAGATGAGTTTAAATGAGTTTAAATGAGTTTGATCGGATTAGAAATAGTAGATAGAAGGGAAGCCTGATTTGAGTCTCAAAGGATTCTGGCAGTTTAAATTTGAATTTTGACAGTTGGAGTTTGAACATTCCGTCAATGTAAGTCAATGAGATTTTATTCCCAGTTTTAATCGGGATTTTTAGGAAAACCGTAAGTCCGATTAGTTAGAAAAGATATAGCAACTCGAGTTAGACCAGTATGAAGATCTGGGCTGAGTTTGGAGTTTGTAGAGTTAAAGCTCTAGGAGGAGTAGCAGTCAGAAAATTTTGGTCTCAGAAGAAGAATAATAACTAGATAAAAAAGTTCGTCAAGACAAACTTTGAAGTTGGCTTGAGAAAGTCTGACCAGATAGTTTAAAATAGTTTTTAAAGTTTGTAAAAGTTTTAAAAGTTTGACTGTTTTCAGTCTGAAATAGTTTGAAGTTTTCAGCAGTTTTAAGCTTGAAGATAGATAGATAGATAGATAGATAGATAGATAGATAGATAGATAGATAGATAGATAGATAGATAGATAGATAGATAGATAGATAGATAGAAAAGTTTTAAGTTTGATGGTTTTCAGTCTGAAATAGTTTGAAGTTTAAAGTAATTTTAAAAGCTTCAAGTTAGATGCTAAGGTTCTTAGAGTGGTTGCTTAGGTGCTGCTAGGCGGTTGCAAGGGTGCTAAGGGTGGTTGCTAAGGTGTTGCTAGGGTACCTGGGGTGGTTGCTAAGGTGTTGCTATGCGGTTGCTAAGGCACCCATGGTGGTTGCTAAGGTGTTACTATGCGGTTGCTAAGGTACCCGAGGTGGTTGCTAAGGTGTTGCTATGTGGTTGCTATGGTACCCGGGGTGGTTGCTAAGGTGTTACTATGCGGTTGCTAAGGTACCCGGGGTGGTTGCTAAGGTGTTGCTAAGGTACCCGGGGTGGTTGCTAGGGTGTTGCTATGTGGTTGCTAAGGTACACTGGGTGGTTGCTATGTGGTTGCTATGGTACCCGGGGTGGTTGCTAAGGTGTTGCTATGAGGTTGCTATTGTGCCTGGGGTGGTTGCTAGGGTGTTGCTATGCGGTTGCTAAGGTACTCGGGGTGGTTGCTAAGGTGTTGTTATGCGGTTGCTATGGTGCCTTGGATTGTTGCTAGGGTGTTGCTATGCGGTTGCTAAGGTACTCGGGGTGGTTGCTACGGTGTTGCTATGCGGTTGCTATGGTGCCTGTGGTGGTTGCTAGGGTGTTGCTATGTGGTTACTAGGGTACCCAGGGTGTTTACTAGCATGTTTCTAGCATGTTGCTAGCATGATTTTAACATGACTAGCAAGTCGCTAGCACGATTTTAGCATGACTAGCAAGTCACTAGCATGATTTTAGCATGACTAGCAAGTCGCAAGCATGATTTTAGCATGAATAGCAAGTCGCTAGCATGATTTTAGCATGACTAGCAAGTCACTAGCATGATTCTAGCATGACTATCAAGTGACTAGTATTATTCTAGCATGACTAGCAAGTCACTAGCATGATTCTAGCATGACTAGCATGTCACTAGCATGATTTTAGTATTACTAGCAAGTCACTAGCACGATTCTAGCATGACTAGCAAGTCACTAGCATGATTTTAGCATGACTAGCAAGTCGCTAGCACGATTTTAGCATGACTAGCAAGTCGCTAGCACGATTTTAGCATGATTAGCAAGTCGCTAGCACGATTTTAGCATGACTAGCAAGTCGCTAGCATGATTTTAGCATGAATAGCAAAGACGCTAGCATGATTTTAGCATGATTAGCAATTCGCTAGCATGATTTTAGCATGACTAGCAAGTCACTAGCATGATTCTAGCATGACTAGCAAGTCACTAGCATTATTCTAGCATGACTAGCAAGTCACTAGCATGATTCTAGCATGACTACTAGCATGACTAGCATGTCACTAGCATGATTTTAGCATGACTAGCAAGTCACTAGCACGATTCTAGCATGACTAGCATGTCACTAGCATGATTCTAGCATGACTAGCAAGTCACTAGCATGATTCTAGCATGACTAGCAAGTCACTAGCACGATTGTAGCATGACTTGCAAGTTACTAGCATGATTACTACCATGACTAGCATGTCACTACCATGATTTTAGCATGACTAGCATGTCACTACCATGATTTTAGCATGACTAGCATGTCACTAGCACGATTCTAGCATGACTAGCAAGTCACTAGCACGATTCTAGCATGACTAGCAAGTCACTGGCATGATTACTAGCATGACTAGCAAGTCACTAGCATGATTTTAACATATATAGCAAGTCGCTAGCATGATTTTAGCATGACTAGCAAGTCGCTAGCATGATTTTAGGATGATACTAGCATGACTAGCAAGTTACTAGCATGATCCTAGCACGACTAGCAAGTCACTAGCATGATTCGAGCATGACTAACAAGTTACTAGCATGATTTTAGCATGACTAGCAAGTCGCTAGCATGATTTTAGCATGACTAGCAAGTCGCTAGCATGATTTTAGCATGACTAGCAAGTCGCTAGCATGATTTTAGCATGACTAGCAAGTCGCTAGCATGATTTTAACATGACTAGCAAGTCGCTAGCATGATTTTAGGATGATACTAGCATGACTAGCAAGTTACTAGCATGATCCTAGCACGACTAGCAAGTTACTAGCATGATTTTAGCATGCCTAGCAAGTCGCTAGCATGATTTTAGCATGACTAGCAAGTCGCTAGCATGATTTTAGCATGACTAGCAAGTCGCTAGCATGATTTTAGCATGACTAGCAAGTTGCTAGCATGATTTGAGCATGATTAGCATACTGTTAGCATGACTTAGATAGAAAGATATATGAGCTTGAATGAGTTTGAATGGATTAGAAATATAGTTTATAGAAGGGAAGCTTGATTGAGTCTCAAAGGATTCTGGGAGTTTAAATTTGAATTTTGACAGTTGGAGTTTGAAAAGTCTTGGCTCATTTGAACATTCCGTCAATGTAAGTCAATGAGATTTTATCCCAGTTTTAATCGGGATTTTTAGGAAAACCGTAAGTCTGATTAGTTAGAAAAGATATAGCAACTCGAGTTAGACCAGTCTGAAGATCTGGGCTGAGTTTGGAGTTTGAAGAGTTAAAGCTCTAGGAGGAGATACAGTCAGAAATTTAGGATAGGAAGAAGAATAATAATAATAATAATAATAACTAGATAAAAAAGTTCGTCAAGACAAACTTTGAAGTTGGCTTGAGAAAGTCTGACCAGATAGTTTAAAATAGTTTTTAAAGTTTGTAAAAGTTTTAAAAGTTTGACTGTTTTCAGTCTGAAATAGTTTGAAGTTTAAAGTAATTTTAAAAGCTTCAAGTTAGATGCTAAGGTTCTTAGAGTGGTTGCTTAGGTGTTGCTAGGCGGTTGCAAGGGTGCTAAGGGTGGTTGCTAAGGTGTTGCTAGGGTACCTGGGGTGGTTTCTAAGGTGTTGCTATGCGGTTGCTAAGGTACCCATGGTGGTTGCTAAGGTGTTACTATACGGTTGCTAAGGTAACCGAGGTGGTTGCTAGGGTGTTGCTATGTGGTTGCTAAGGTACCCGGGGTGGTTGCTAAGGTGTTGCTATGTGGTTGCTATGGTACCCGGGGTGGTTGCTAAGGTGTTGCTATGTGGTTGCTAAGGTACCCATGGTGGTTGCTAAGGTGTTACTAGCATGATTTTAACATGACTAGCAAGTCGCTAGCATGATTTTAGCAAGTCACTAGCATGATTTTAACATGACTAGCAAGTTGATAGCATGATTTTAACATGATTAGCAAGTCGCTAGCATGATTTTAGCATGACAAGCAAGTAGCTAGCATGATTCTAGCATGACTAGCAAGTCACTAGCATGATTCTAGCAAGACTAGCATGTCACTAGCATGATTCTAGCATGACTAGCAAGTCACTAGCATAATTCTAGCATGATTCTAGCATAACTAGCAAGTCACTAGCATGATTCTAGCAAGTCACTAGCATGATTCTAGCATGACTAGCATCTCACTAGCATGATTTTAGCATGACTAGCAAGTCACTAGCATGATTCTAGCATGACTAGCATGTCACTAACATGATTTTAGCATGACTAGCATGTCACTAGCATGATTCTAGCAAGACTAGCATGTCACTAGCATGATTCTAGCATGACTAGCATGTCACTAGCATGATTCTAGCATGACTAGCATGTCACTAGCATGACTAGCATGTCACTAGCATGATTCTAGCATGACTAGCAAGTCACTAGCATGATTCTCGCATGACTAGCATGTCACTAGCATGATTCTAGCAAGACTAGCATGTCACTAGCATGATTCTAGCAAGACTAGCATGTCACTAGCATGATTCTAGCATGACTAGCATGTCACTAGCATGTCACCTGCATGATTCTAGCATGACTAGCAAGTCACTAGCATGATTCTCGCATGACTAGCATGTCACTAGCATGATTCTAGCAAGACTAGCATGTCACTAGCATGATTCTAGCATGACTAGCAAGTCACTAGCATGATTCTCGCATGACTAGCAAGTCACTAGCATGATTCTAGCATGACTAGCAAGTCACTAGCATGATTCTCGCATGACTAGCATGTCACTAGCATGAATCTAGCAAGACTAGCATGTCACTAGCATGATTCTAGCATGACTAGCAAGTCACTAGCATGATTTTAGCATTACTAGCAAGTCGCAAGTAGAAAGAGATTAATAGATAGACAGATTAATAGATTTATAGATAGACAGATTAATAGATAGACAGATTTATAGATAGATTAATAGATAGACAGATTAATAGATGGATAGATTTATAGATAGATTTATAGATAGATAGATAGATAGATAGATAGATAGATAGATAGATAGATAGATAGATAGATAGATGAGCTTGAATGAGTTTGAATGGATTAGAAATATAGTTCATAGAAGGGAAGCCTGATTGAGTCTCAAAGGATTCTGGCAGTTTAAATTTGAATTTTGACAGTTGGAGTTTGAACATTCCGTCAATGTAAGTCAATGAGATTTTTTTCCCAGTTTTAATCGGGATTTTTAGGAAAACCGTAAGTCCGATCAGTTAGAAAAGATATAGCAACTCGAGTTAGACCAGACTGAAGATATGGGCTGAGTTTGGAGTTTGTAGAGTTAAAGCTCTAGGAGGAGATACAGTCAGAAATTTAGGATAGGAAGAAGAATAATAATAACTAGAAGCTAAAGTTCGATGACAAACTTTAAATGTTGGCTTGGAGAAGCAAACCGGGCAGCCTTCGGGCAAAAGGTCCAGCCCAGAACACTTAGAGCTCTCTGATTGAATTGTTGCTAGTAAAAATGCTATTACGATAAGTAATGCTTAGTATATTTTAGGTTAAAACAGCTTGCCATAGTGGATTTATGTGTATTTTAGGTTAAAACGGCTTGCCATACAACAAGTGTTTCAGCGCGTGCTTGAAAGCGTTGCTGTGCGGTTGAGCCTAAAAGCATTAATAAGCAAGCATTTAAGCTGTGTAATATATTACTCTACTATTATTGTGTTTAATCGCTGGAGTGTTTGTATTTAAATACCTTTAAAAGACGTGCAAATGATGTATTTGATGATGCAGATGAAGACTGAGCAGTGCATCTCATGTTAGTTAGTTAAGCCTATGAAAAAAGTAATTTGCACCCAATGCAGGTCTTTAAAATATTCTTCTATATTTATTGTGTTGAATCGCTGGAGTGTTTTTATTTAAATGCCTTTAAAAGACGTGCAGTCATGTATAATTCTCAGTCGGACATCTCGGAGCTCATGTCTAACACACTGCTGAACGCAGCGCTCTCTGTATGAAAACAAAATGCTCACAAACAACTGCATTTAGCTGTTGATATTTTCTAATGGGTGGACTAAATTAAATCGCTGCAATATTGTAATTTTAAAGGCGTTCTAATTCGTGCAAATTATGTCGTTCGTCTCCATGTATACTCGTTGAAAGCAATCTGTACGCGGTGAAGGAAATGCTTAGGGTTTTCAATAAATTCGCTCAAACAGCTGAATTCAGGTCTTGATGTGTTCTAATGGGTATTTACAATTAAATGGCTGGAATATTGTAATTTTAAAGGCATTATTTATATGCATTTTCCACCGAGTTCAAAGTGAAAGTAAGTCACATCTCGGTAACATGGTCGTTAGTGAAACTGAAAAGCTCATTTGCAGCTAATGTAGTTCTTTAAAATATTCTTGTATATTTATTGTGTTGGATCGCTGGAGTGTTTTTATTTAAATGCTTTTAAAAGACGTGCAGTCATAATTCTCAGTCGGGTAAGTTAGCTCCGAGCCTGAAAGCTCGTCTGTATAACACATTTGCTGAAGACAGTGCTTTAACTTTGAAATAAAACAGATCACAAAAGGCTGATTTGTTGATGTGTTCTAATGGGTATTTACAAATAAATCGCTGAAATGTATTAATTTTAAAGGCGTTCTAATTCGTGCAAGTTATGTTGTTTATGAGCACATACAGAGAGAGTTCGTGCTGACGGCATGTATGTATACTCGCTGAAGGGTGCGAGCTTTTCTTTTACAAGAACTAACCTTACTCACAAACCACTGAATTTAGCTGTTGATATGTTCTAATGGGTTTTTAGAGTTAAATCGCTGTAATATTTACATTTTTAAGGCGATATTTATTTGTATTTCCACCGATTTCAGAGTGACTGTAAGTAAGAGGTTTGAATCCCGCCTCTTCAGTCGAGAGGTATTACTGTTAGAGGGCGCATTTTTTCTCAGCCCATGTATTTCATTGGGAAATTTGTCATTTTCAAAAATTAATAATAAATCAACTGTACATCTGATCAGTCCAAATAGATATAGCAACTCTTTCGGGACAAGGGCCCAGGTCTCTGCCAAGTTTGGGCCTTGTGGCTTCAAAGGCCTCGGAGGAGTAGCTGTCAGAAATTTCTTTAGGTCATAAGAATAATAATAATAATAATAAGTTTAAATAGCATAACAATATGTTGGCTTCTCCAAGCCAACATAATAATAATAACTAGATAAAAAAGTTCGTCAAGACAAACTTTGAAGTTGGCTTGAGAAAGTCTGACCAGATAGTTTAAAATAGTTTTTAAAGTTTGTTAAAGTTTTAAAAGTTTGACTGTTTTCAGTCTGAAATAGTTTGAAGTTTTCAGCAGTTTTAAGCTTGAAGATAGATAGATAGATAGATAGATAGATAGATAGATAGATAGATAGATAGATAGATAGATAGATAGATAGATAGATAGATAGATAGATAGAAAAGTTTTAAGTTTGATGGTTTTCAGTCTGAAATAGTTTGAAGTTTAAAGTAATTTTAAAAGCTTCAAGTTAGATGCTAAGGTTCTCAGAGTGGTTGATGAAGTGTTTCTGTGTGGTTGGTAGGGTACTCTGGGTGGTTGCTAAGGTGTTGCTAGGCGGTTGCTAGGGTACCTGGGGTGGTTGCTAAGGTGTTGCTATGCGGTTGCTATGGTGTTGCTATGCGGTTGCTAAGGTACCCGGGGTGGTTGCTAGGGTGTTGCTATGTGGTTGCTAGGGTACCTGGGGTGGTTGCTAAGGTGTTGCTATGCGGTTGCTAGGGTACCTGGGGTGGTTGCTAGGGTGTTGCTATGCGGTTGCTAGGGTACCCGGGGTGGTTGCTAAGGTGTTGCTGTGTGGTTGCTAAGGTGTTGCTATGCGGTTGCTAAGGTACATGGGGTGGTTGCTAAGGTGTTGCTATGCGGTTGCTAAGGTGTTGCTATGTGGTTGCTAAGGTACCCGGGGTGGTTGCTAGGGTGTTGCTATGTGGTTGCTAGGGTACCTGGGGTGGTTGCTAAGGTGTTGCTATGCGGTTGCTAGGGTACCAAAGGTGGTTGCTAAGGTGTTGCTATGCGGTTGCTAAGGTGTTGCTATGTGGTTGCTAAGGTACCCGGGGTGGTTGCTAGGGTGTTGCTATGCGGTTGCTAGGGTACCTGGGGTGGTTGCTAAGGTGTTGCTATGCGGTTGCTATGGTACCTGTGCTGGTTGCTAGGGTGTTGCTATGCGGTTGCTATGATGCCTGGGGTGGTTGCTAAGGTGTTGCTATGCGGTTGCTATGGTGCCTGTGGTGGTTGCTAGGGTGTTGCTATGTGGTTACTAGGGTACTCAGGGTGTTTACTAGCATGTTTCTAGCATGTGGTAGCATGATTTTAGCATGACTAGCAAGTCGCTAGCACGATTTTAGCATGACTAGCAAGTCGCTAGCACGATTTTAGCATGATTAGCAAGTCGCTAGCATGATTTTAGCATGACTAGCAAGTCGCTAGCATGATTTTAACATGACTAGCAAGTCACTAGCATGATTTTAGCATGACTAGCAAGTCACTAGCATGATTTTAGCATGACTAGCAAGTTGCTAGCATGATTTTAGGATGATACTAGCATGACTAGCAAGTTACTAGCATGATCCTAGCATGACTAGCAAGTCACTAGCATGATTCTAGCATGACAAGCAAGTTACTAGCATGATTTTAGCATGACTAGCAAGTCACTAGCATGATTTTAGGATGATTCTAGCATGACTAGCAAGTTACTAACATGATCCTAGCACGACTAGCAAGTTACTAGCATGATTCTAGCATGACTAGCAAGTCACTAGCATGATTTTAGCAAGACTAGCAAGTCACTAGCATGATTCTAGCATGACTAGCATGTCACTAGCATGATTCTAGCATGACTAGCATGTCACTAGCATGATTCTAGCATGACTAGCAAGTCACTAGCATGATTCTGATTCTAGCATGACTAGCAAGTCGCAAGTAGAAAGAGATTAATAGATAGATTAATAGATAGATAGATTTATAGATAGATTTATAGAAAGACAGATTAATAGATAGATAGATTAATAGATAGATTTATAGATAGACAGATTAATAGACAGATTTATAGATAGATTAATAGATAGATTTATAGATAGACAGATTAATAGACAGATTTATAGATAGGTAGATTCATAGATAGACAGATTAATAGATAGATTTATAGATAGATTAATAGATAGACAGATTTATAGATGGATAGATTTATAGATAGATAGATAGATAGATAGATAGATAGATAGATAGATAGATAGATAGATAGATAGATAGATAGATGAGTTTAAATGAGTTTGATTGGATTAGAAATAGTAGATAGAAGGGAAGCCTGATTGAGTCTCAAAGGATTCTGGCAGTTGAAATTTGAATTTTGACAGTTGGAGTTTGAACATTCCGTCAATGTAAGTCAATGAGATTTTTTTCCCAGTTTTAATCGGGATTTTTAGGAAAACCGTAAGTCCGATCAGTTAGAAAAGATATAGCAACTCGAGTTAGACCAGTCTGAAGATCTGGGCTGAGTTTGGAGTTTGTAGAGTTAAAGCTCTAGGAGGAGATACAGTCAGAAATTTAGGATAGGAAGAAGAATAATAACTAGATAAAAAAGTTCGTCAAGACAAACTTTGAAGTTGGCTTGAGAAAGTCTGACCAGATAGTTTAAAATAGTTTTTAAAGTTTGTAAAAGTTTTAAAAGTTTGACTGTTTTCAGTCTGAAATAGTTTGAAGTTTTCAGCAGTTTTAAGCTTGAAGATAGATAGATAGATAGATAGATAGATAGATTTTTGCTAGGCGGTTGCAAGGGTGCTAAGGGTGGTTGCTAAGGTGTTGCTAGGGTACCTGGGGTGGTTGCTAAGGTGTTGCTATGCGGTTGCTAAGGTACCCATGGTGGTTGCTAAGGTGTTACTATGCGGTTGCTAAGGTACCCGAGGTGGTTGCTAGGGTGTTGCTATGTGGTTTGTTAGGTACCCGGGGTGGTTGCTAAGGTGTTGCTATGTGGTTGCTATGGTACCCGGGGTGGTTGCTAAGGTGTTGCTATGCGGTTGCTAAGGTACCCATGGTGGTTGCTAAGGTGTTACTATGCGGTTGCTAAGGTACCCGAGGTGGTTGCTAGGGTGTTGCTATGTGGTTGCTAAGGTACCCGGGGTGGTTGCTAAGGTGTTGCTAAGGTACCCGGGGTGGTTGCTAAGGTGTTGCTAAGGTACCCGGGGTGGTTGCTAGGGTGTTGGTATGTGGTTGCTAAGGTACCCTGGGTGGTTGCTATGTGGTTGTTATGGTATCCGGGGTGGTTGCTAAGGTGTTGCTATGAGGTTGCTATGGTGCCTGGGGTGGTTGCTAGGGTGTTGCTATGCGGTTGCTAAGGTACTCGGGGTGGTTGCTAAGGTGTTGCTATGCAGTTGCTATGGTGCCTGGGATTGTTGCTAGGGTGTTGTTATGCGGTTGCTAAGGTACTCGGGGTGGTTGCTAAGGTGTTGCTATGCAGTTGCTATGGTGCCTGTGGTGGTTGCTAGGGTGTTGCTATGTGGTTACTAGGGTACCCAGGGTGTTTACTAGCATGTTTCTAGCATGTTGCTAGCACGATTTTAACATGACTAGCAAGTCGCTAGCACGATTTTAGCATGACTAGCAAGTCGCTAGCACGATTTTAGCATGATTAGCAAGTCGCTAGCATGATTTTAGCATGACTAGCAAGTCGCTAGCATGATTTTAGCATAAATAGCAAAGACGCTAGCATGATTTTAGCATGATTAGCAAGTCACTAGCATGATTTTAGCATGACTAGCAAGTCACTAGCATGATTCTAGCATGACTAGCAAGTCACTAGCATTATTCTAGCATGACTAGCAAGGCACTAGCATGATTCTAGCATGACTAGCATGTCACTAGCATGATTTTAGCATGACTAGCAAGTCACTAGCACGATTCTAGCATGACTAGCAAGTCACTAGCACGATTCTAGCATGACTAGCAAGTCACTAGCATGATTACTAGCATAAATAGCAAGTCGCTAGCATGATTTTAGGATGAAACTAGCATGACTAGCAACTTACTAGCATGATCCTAACACGACTAGCAAGTCACTAGCATGATTCGAGCATTACTAGCAAGTTACTAGCATGGTTTTAGCATGACTAGCAAGTCGCTAGCATGATTTTAGCATGAATAGCAAGTCACTAGCATTATTCTAGCATGACTAGCAAGTCACTAGCATGATTCTACCATGACTACTAGCATGACTAGCATGTCACTAGCATGATTTTAGCATGACTAGCAAGTCACTAGCACGATTCTAACATGACTAGCAAGTCACTAGCATGATTTTAGCATGACTACTAGCATGACTAGCATGTCACTAGCATGATTCTAGCATGACTAGCAAGTCACTAGCACGATTCTAGCATGACTACTAGCATGACTAGCATGTCACTAGCATGATTCTAGCATGACTAGCAAGTCACTAGCACGATTCTAGCATGACTAGCAAGTCACTAGCATGATTACTAGCATGACTAGCATGTCACTAGCATGATTTTAGCATGACTAGCATGTCACTAGCACGATTCTAGCATGACTAGCAAGTCACTAGCACGATTCTAGCATGACTAGCAAGTCACTAGCATGATTACTAGCATGACTAGCAAGTCGCTAGCATGATTTTAGGATGATACTAGCATGACTAGCAAGTTACTAGCATGATCCTAACACGACTAGCAAGTCACTAGCATGATTCGAGCATGACTAGCAAGTTACTAGCATGATTTTAGCATGATTTTAGCATGACTAGCAAGTCGCTAGCATGATTTTATCATGACTATCAAGTCGCTAGCATGATTTTAGCATGACTAGCATGTCACTAGCACGATTCTAACATGACTAGCAAGTCACTAGCATGATTTTAGCATGACTAGCATGTCACTAGCATGATTCTAGCATGACTAGCAAGTCACTAGCACGATTCTAGCATGACTAGCAAGTCACTAGCATGATTACTAGCATGACTAGCATGTCACTAGCATGATTTTAGCATGACTAGCATGTCACTAGCACGATTCTAGCATGACTAGCAAGTCACTAGCACGATTCTAGCATGACTAGCAAGTCACTAGCATGATTACTAGCATAAATAGCAAGTCGCTAGCATGATTTTAGGATGAAACTAGCATGACTAGCAAGTTACTAGCATGATCCTAACACGACTAGCAAGTCACTAGCATGATTCGAGCATTACTAGCAAGTTACTAGCATGATTTTAGCATGATTTTAGCATGACTAGCAAGTCGCTAGCATGATTTTAGCATGACTAGCAAGTCGCTAGCATGATTTTAGCATGACTAGCAAGTTGCTAGCATGATTTGAGCATGATTAGCATACTGTTAGCATGACTTAGATAGAAAGATAGATGAGTTTGAATGAGTTTGAATGGATTAGAAATATAGTTCATAGAAGGGAAGCTTGATTGAGTCTCAAAGGATTCTGGGAGTTTAAATTTGAATTTTGACAGTTGGAGTTTGAAAAGTCTTGGCTCATTTGAACATTCCGTCAATGTAAGTCAATGAGATTTTATCCCAGTTTTAATCGGGATTTTTAGGAAAACCGTAAGTCTGATTAGTTAGAAAAGATATAGCAACTCGAGTTAGACCAGTATGAAGATCTGGGCTGAGTTTGGAGTTTGAAGAGTTAAAGCTCTAGGAGGAGATACAGTCAGAAATTTAGGATAGGAAGAAGAATAATAATAATAATAATAATAAGTTTAAATAGAATATCAATAAGTTGGCTCTCTCAAGCCAACTTAATAACTAGATATGTACATTTCCTGAAGAAAATGTGAGTGGTGCTTGCAGTGGCAAACTCGGCCCTCGGTTGCTAGGGTGATGTAATTGGTTGTTAGGGTGTGGCTGTGAAGGTTACTACTTATAAGCCGAGTCAAAAGAGCCCAACCACAAGCCCCTATGTCTTTCTGATTCAAAGATATGATCTCACAAATTGTATGGCAATGTTAAGTCTATCTGAGATTTTGCCCAAATTTCTCACCCGCTTTACGATAATCGTACGCCCGATCGCTTCAAAAATTCATAGCACTCCTCTTCTCAATAAGCCAGTCGATTTGAGACGTCATTCATTGGTCTATGACAAACGGTCTGGGAAGAGTTACACGCCGAAGTTCCTATGGGCCTGCATGAACATTCTGCCAATGAAAGTCTATGTGATATTTTTGCCCTCTTTTTCGTGCACTGTTTGAACATCGTAGCTCCAATCTCTCAGAAAAGTCATAGCACACCTCTCCTCAATAAGCCACAACATTTGACACCTCATTCATGGGTCTAGGGCAAAGGGTGCCGGACAAATTACGCACCGAAGTTCCTATGGGTCTGTGTGTGTGTGAGAAAGTGACAGTTGAGATTCAAATTCACAGACATTCTGCCATTGTAAATCAATGGGATTTTTTAGCCCACTTTTTCCTCCGCTGTGTGAACATAATAGGTCCGATCGCTTAGAAAAGTCATAGCACACCTCTCCTCAATAAGCCGGTCGATTTGAGACGTCATTCATGGGTCTATGACAAACGGTGTGGGACGAGTTACACGACGAAGCACCTTTGGGCCTGCATAAACATTCTGCCAATGAAAGTCTATGGGATATTTTTGCCCACTTTTTTGTGCGCTGTTTGAACATCGTAGCTCCAATCGCTCCGAAAAGTCATAGCACACCTCTCCTCAATAAGCCGCAACATTTGACACCTCATTCATGGGTCTACGGCAAACGGTGCCGGACAAATTACGCACCGAAGTTCCTATAGGCCTGTGTGTGTGTGTGAGAAAGTGACAGTTGAGATTCAAATTCACAGACATTCTGCCATTGTAAATCAATGGGATTTTTTGGCCCGCTTTTTCATGCGCTGTGTGAACATCGTAGGTCCGATTGCTTAGAAAAGTCATAGCACACCTCTCCTCAATGAGCCGGTCGATTTGACACCTCGTTCATGGATCTACGACAAACGGTGCGGGACGAGTTACGCGCCGAAGTTTTGTCAGGGCGAACAGTAATAGTAATACTAGATATGTACATTTCCTGAAGAAAATGTGAGTGGTGCTTGCGGTGGCAAAACTCGGCCCTCGGTTGCTAGGGTGTTGATATGCAGTTGCTAGGGTACACAGGGTGGTTGCTAGGGTGTTGCTATGCGGTTTCTAAGGTACCTGGGGTTGTTGCTATGGCCGTTGCTAGGGTACTCGGGGTGGTTGCTAGGGTACCCGGGGTGGTTGCTAGGGTGTTGCTATGCGGTTGCTAGGGTACCCGGGGTGGTTGCTAGGGTGTTGCTATGCGGTTGCTAGGGTACACGGGGTGGTTGCTAGGGTGTTGCTATGCGGTTTCTAAGGTACCTGGGGTTGTTGCTATGGCCGTTGCTAGGGTACTCGGGGTGGTTGCTAGGGTGTTGCTATGCGGTTGCTAGGGTACACGGGGTGGGTGCTAGGGTGTTGCTATGCGGTTTCTAAGGTACCTGGGGTGGTTGCTATGGCCGTTGCTAGGGTACTCGGGGTGGTTGCTAGGGTATCCGGGGTGGTTGCTAGGGTGTTGCTATGCGGTTGATAGGGTATCCGGGGTGGTTGCTAGGGCCGTTGCTAGGGTACCCGGGGTGGTTGCTAGGGTGTTGCTATGCGGTTGCTAGGGTACACTGGGTGGTTGCTAGGGTGTTGCTATGCGGTTGCTAGGGTACCCAGGGTGGTTGCTAAGGTGTTGCTATGTGGTTGCTATGGTACTCGGGTGGTTACTAGGGCAGTTGCTATGCGGTTGCTAGGGTACTTGGGTGGTTGCTAGGGCCGTTGCTAAGGTAACCGGGCTAGTTGCTATGGCATTGGTATGCAGTTGCTACTTGTCAAAGATCATTACTCTGGAGTGTTATAGAGGTCTTTGCCTGATTAGCCCTTAGCTAATTGCTATTAGCATGTAGCTATTGAGTGCTAGCATGTGTAGCATGTTGAGAGTTTGCTAGCATGAGTCAAAAGTAGCAACTCCCATTTCTATGCGACATTCTGATACAAAGATATAGGTCTTGCTAATTGGTTGCTAGGGTACTCTGTTTGGTTGCTAGGGAGTGGCCAATAACGACACTGTAAATTGTAGTTGCCAGTATGAGTGATTTAAACCAACCCCCATGTCTCTGTGACATTCAGGTGCGAAGATATGCCTGTGTGGCTTTGGGTTGCTAGGGTACTCTGTTTGGTTGCTAGGGAGTGGCCAATGACGACACTGTAAAGTGTAGTTGCCAGTATGAGTGATATAAACCAACCCCCATGTCTCTGTGACATTCAGATCTGAAGATATGCCTGTGTGGCTTTGGGTTGCTAGGGTACTCTGTTTGGTTGCTAGGGAGTGGCCAATGACGACACTGTAAAGTCTAGTTGCCAGAATGAGTGATATAAACCAACCCCCATGTCTCTGTGACATTCAGGTCTGAAGATATGCTTGTGTGGCTTTAGGTTGCTAGGGTACTCTGTTTGGTTGCTAGGGAGTGGCCGATGTCGACACTGTAAAGTGTAGTTGCCAGTATGATTGATATAAACCAACCCCCATGTCTCTGTGACATTCAGGTCTGAAAATATGCCTGTGTGGCATTGGGTTGCTAGGGTACTCTGTTTGGTTGCTAGGGAGTGGCCAATAACGACAATGTAAAGTGTAGTTGCCAGTATGAGTGATTTAAACCAACCCCCATGTCTCTGTGACATTCAGGTGTGAAGATATGCGTGTGTGGCTTTGGGTTGCTAGGGTACTCTGTTTGGTTGCTAGGGAGTGGTTAATGACGACACTGAAAAGTGTAGTTGCCAGTATGAGTGATATAAACCAACCCCCATGTCTCTGTGACATTCAGGTGTGAAGATATGCCTGTGTGGCTTTGGGTTGCTAGGGTACTCTGTTTGGTTGCTAGGGAGTGGCCAATGACAACATTGTAAATTGTAGTTGCCAGTATGAGTGATATAAACCAAGCCCCATGTCTCTGTGACATTCAGGTCTGAAGATATGCATGTGTGGATTCGGGTTGCTAGGGTACTCTGTTTGGTTGCTAGGGAGTGTCAATGTTGATTGGTGATTGGGCGTTTGCTACCCCGACTCAAAGGAGTCCGCCCCCATGTCTCTATGACACTCTGATCCAGAGATATGCATCTGGGCCCTTATAATGGAAGTCTATGGGATCAGTTGCTAGGGTGCCCTAAATGGTTGCTAGGGCGTGGCTTGACACCTTCATGATGATCCGGAGAGTCTGATTGGCCATCTGAGTAAAATGAGCCCGCCTCCATGTCTCTAGGCCAATGTGATGCTGAGTTATACCCAATACAAAATCCCTATGTAAATTACCATGGGTTTTCATGGGACGTCCCTTACCATAGAAAGTCAATGGGGCAAATTTGGAGAGCTCTTGCACCCCAGGGGTACAACTTTTACCCCATTGCGAGAAGTCTTCTCGCACAGCTTGATAGCCTCTCCAGATGTGGCGAATCACGTGTTTCTACGAAATTCTTGCTTGGCGCTACGTCCCGTCAAAATTCGTCCCAATTCGTTGTCTATGGGATTTTGGGGCCGAATTATTACCCCAGGTGACATCATCGTACCCCTGATCGCTTATAAAAGTCGGGGATTTACATTCCCGTATTGTCCACACAATTTGACGCCCATTTCGAGGGTCTACGACAAAAATTGCGGGACGAGGGACGCGCCAAAATTTGAACGAAAGAGGGGCATTTGCGCCCCAGGGGTACAACTTACACCCCATTGCGAGATGTGTTCTCGCACAGCTTGACAGCCTCTCCAGTTGTGGTGAATCATGTGTTTCTACGAAATTCTGGGTCTGCGCTACGTCCCGTTAAAGTTGGCCGTAATGCATTGTCGTTGTAAATTTTGGGGTGGTTTTTTGCCCCGTGTGACATCATCGTACCCCCGATCCCTTATAAAAGTCATAGCACACCGAGTCTATATAGGACGCACGATTTGACGCCCGTTTCGAGGGTCTACGACAAAAACTGCGGGACTAGTTACGCGCCGAAATGTGTACGGAATCTAGTATAATAATAAAAATAATAATAATAAGTATGTGAGATAATAATAGTGATGCTTTGCCTATGGCAAGCACCACTAATAATAATAATAATAATAAGTTTAAATAGAATATCAATAAGTTGGCTCTCTCAAGCCAACTTAATAATAATAAGTTTAAATAGAATATCAATAAGTTGGCTCTCTCAAGCCAACTTAATAAGTTTAAATAGAATATCAGTAAGTTGGCTCTCTCAAGCCAACTTAATAATAATAATAAGTTTAAATAGAATATCAGTAAGTTGGCTCTCTCAAGCCAACTTAATTACAAGTGCTTCATTTTTAGAATCTGATCACATAATCCATGTAATCTAAGATTACATGTAATCAGTTACTACCCAGCACTGGATGCACTGAACATTCTACACTTCGGGGACCAGCCTAGATTGATCACAGCAGTGTAGCTGTAGAGGATTGAGACATGGAAGTACAGTATAAATATTTTAGTATAACAACATACTCAGACACCCACTAAACAATAAGTAATAGTTTTGTTGTAATAGCCTATTTCCTAGTCTCCCATTCAAATTTGGCTGCAAACAGAAGATTAGCATTTCACTGGTAAATATCATCCCTGAAATTAAATAGTGTGCATTTGGGGAATGAAATCGCATTAGGCGGTATTGCAACCGTGCGTCTGGGCATCAGTGACGGGTGAGAAGAGCTTCTACAGTTCAGAAATCCCTCCCTGTGCCTCTTCTGATACACCACTCTCATGCTCTATTGTAAGCAAACACTCACAAATCCCTGTTTCATTAGAGCAGAAATCAAAAGGACCCTCTGAGAATCCAAGAGCATCAGACGGGTTATGCTCATCTTATGGCAAACCACAGATCTTTCTTTAGAGCAGAGCTGGTAATTGGCTAATCTGATGATTCTTTTGACAATAAAATGTGCAATCTGTCATATGCAGTCTGGTATGCAAGAAATACAGTCAAGCCCGAATTTTTTGATTAGAAATGACACAGACGTCTCAGAAGATAATAAGACGATGTACAAGAGGCAGTGCAAATTTATTCATACCCTTCTCAATAATCAATAGAAAAGCCTTTATTGGCTATTACAGCAATCAAACGCTTCCTATAATTGCTGACCAGCTTTTTGCATGTCTCCACTGGTATTTTTGTCCATTCATCTTTAGCGATAAGCTCCAACTCTTTCAGGTCAGAGGGTCTCCTTGCCATCACCCTGATCTTTAGCTCCCTCCACAGATTCTCAATTGGATATAAATCAGGACTCTGGCTGGGCCACTGCAAAACGTTAATGTTTTTGTCTGCTGACCATTTCTTCACCACTTTTGCTGTGTGTTTTGGGTCGCTGTCATGCTGAAATGTCCACTGGTGCCCAAGGCCAAGTTTCTCTGCAGACTGCCTGATGTTGTTGTTGAGAATTTTGATGTATTGCTCCTTTTTCATGGTGCCATTTACTGTGATTAGGTTCCCTGGTTCACCGGCTGAAAAACACCCCCAAAACATTAGGTTCCCACCACCATGTTTGACAGTGGAGATGGTGTTCTTAGGGTTGAAGGCTTCTCCTTTTTTATGCCATATGAAGGCTACATCATTTTGGCCAAACAAATAAATTTTTGTTTCATCTGACCATAAAACAGAAGACCAGAAGTCTTCTTCTTTGTCCAGATGAGCATTTGCAAAGGCCAAGCGGGCTTTTGTGTGCCTTATCTGGAGAAGTGGTGTCCTCCTTGGTCTGCGTCCGTGGAACCCAGTGGTGTGCAGTGTCCGTTGGACTGTCTGCCTTGAGATGTTGCCACCAGCAGAGCCCAGATTCATCAGGATGGCCTTGGTGGTGATCATTGGATTCTTTTTACCTCTCTCACTATCCTCCTGGCCAGCACAGGTGTCACTTTTGGCTTCCGACCACGTCCTCTGAGATTTTTCACAGTGCGGAACGTCTTGTATATTTCAATAATACTTTGCACTGTAGCCACTGGAACTTCAAAACATTTAGATATGGTCTTATAGCCCTTTCCTGACTTGTGAGCAGCCACAATGCACAGCCGCAGGTCCTCAGTGAGCTCCTTTGTCTTAGCCATGACTGTCCACAAACCAACAGCAGAGAGCTTGTTTTTCACCTGTTGAGTTGATTAAAACAGCTGTTCCCAATTAATCAGGGTAATTAGGATGCTTTAGAACAGCTTGGACTATTTGGAATGGTATAGAACTTTGGATTTTCCCATAGACTGTGACAGTTTGCAAAGGGTATAAATAATTTTGGTCAACTTTTTGTTCAAATGTACATCATACATATACATTGTACATCGTCTTATTATCTTTTGGGAGAAGCCTGTGTCATTTCCAGTCAAATGTCAAATTTGCTGGTTGAATAAAAGTAACTTTAAGTCATAATTTGCCAGGGGTATGAATAATTTCGGGCTTGACTGTATGTGTTGTATATTTTGCTAATCTACCAGTTGGCCAGCAATATTGATCATCTCAGATGATGCTCAGACTTTATTTTGTACTTGAAATGGCTTAGGTTCAGAGCAGGTTAGATGGTTTGTTGTTACAGAGGCATATTTTTGGGTCTGTGTCGGTTCATCTCAGGCTTTGTCTTTTGAATCACGCTAGAACGCACAGAGATTGAAGACTGCAGGACCAAAACAAGATGTAGAGATGGATCGAGGTACGCTTGTCTGCCTTATTTGACAGAAAGAAGAAGCATATCTGGCTGATGGTGGGCAGGCCTCGGATGATTACAGAGTCCAGATTGAGCTGCTCAAGCAGAACTCTATTTCTTATCTGGAGGTGAAACTCAAAGGACTGGAGCACATATAAACTATTTTGTTATTGGATTATGATGTGCAGGGCTACTATATCTCTGATCTGATCCAAAACATACTGAGCTGTCTCTCTGTCTCCTGCCAAAATAGGTAGCTGTCTTTTAATCAAGTATCTAAAACAAAATGGGACTATTTTGAAACAAATTCCTATAGCATGCAAAGCACAACTCATGATGGACCTTAGTTTTGGTAGATATCGTAGAGATAGTTCACACAAAAATGCTAATTCAGTCATCTTTTACTCACTCTCAAGTTGTTCTTTTGGACACAAAAGAAGATATTTGATATTGACAATAATTTTGGTAACCAAACAGCTGGAAAAAAATACTATGGAAGTCAATGGCTTCCAGCTTACATACACCTTACCGAATCTGCGAAATGTTAATTATTTTACCAAAATAATAGGGATCATACAAAATGCACGTTATTTTTTATTTAGTACTGATCTGAAAAAGATATTTCACATAAAAGACGTTAACATATAGTTTACAAGAGAAAATAATTGTTGAATTTATAAAAATGACCCTGTTCAAAAGTTTACATACACTTGATTCTTAATACTGTGTTGTTACTTAAATGATCCACAGCTGTGTTTTTTTGTTTAGTGATAGTTGTTCACGAGTCCCTTGTTTGTCCTGAACAGTTAAACTGCCTGCTGTTCTTCGTAAAAATCCTTCAGGTCCCACAAATTCTTTGGTTTTTCAGCATTTTTGTGTATTTGAACCCTTTCCAACAATTACTGTATGATTTTGAGATCCATCTTTTCACACTGAGGACAACTGAGGGACTCATATGCAACTATTACAGAAGGTTCACTTACTGATGCTCCAGAAGGAAGAACGATGCATTAAAAATCGGGGGTGAAAACTTTTGAACAGAATGGAGATGTGTACATTTTGCCTTAATATCATATTTTTTCATTTAGTACTGCTCTCCAGAAGCTACAGAAGATACTTACATGTTTTCCAGAAGACAAAATAAGTTAAATTTACCCTGATCTTCAAATTAAAAAAGTTTTGCATTGTGTTTCATTCTGAGGCATCAGTGAACATTCTGTAATACTTGCATATGAGTCCCACAGTTGTCCTCAGTGTGAAAAGATGGATCTCAAAGGGGTTCAAATACAGAAAAATACTGAAAAACCAAAGAATTTGTGGGACCTGAAAGATTATTTTAGTAAAATAATTAACATTTTGTAGATTCTGCAAGGTGTATGTAAACTTTTGACCTCACATATATATTTTTCTGTAGAACAGTGCATTTGAAGCACAACAAATTATTAAAACATGATTTCAAATGTACTTTAAAGTGTATATGCGTACAAAAGTTAGCAGGAGCTAAAGATTACGGTTTGTAAAGTTTTAAATATGCATATGTTTCTCACACAAATGCTTCTATTTACTTCAGAAGGCCTTAATTAACCCCCTGGAGTCATGTGGAGCACTTTATGATGGATGGATGCACTTTATTTTGCTTCAAAATTTTCACCATCATTCATTAGCATTTTTTAATATAACTCTGATTGTCTGAAAGAAGAAAGTCATATACACCTAGAATGGCTTGCAGGTGAAAAGTATTGTGAAAAGCGCTATACAAATAAACTTGAATTGAATTGAATTGAAGTAAATGATGGGGCAATTTTCATTTTTGGGTAAACTATTCCTTCAAGCACATTTTTTTTCACAAATAAATATTTTTGATTTCATTTTCATTAAATTAAATCCACACTGACTAAATTCTATTGATTCTAGTAGTTTTACATTAGAATGTTGCTAAGCTAATCACACCATACTCTTACAGTGGAAAACACACTAACTAGTAAAAATAGTCTTATTCATTAGAATTGTTATCAAAACTTAGTACTGAATGAAATCCTCTCTTCTCAAGCTCATCACAGTGCACTCTGGGATTGCTTTATCTGTGAAGGCTAGGATATGATGTAGGCTAAAGAAGTCACTCCATCTGTACTGAGCCTATGATGACTTGTAATGCTGCTTAGGTGATGTAACAAGATCTTTTGAGATCCTCAGTGCACCTTTTCTGACAGAATTTGGCTTTGTACTGCCTTGGGTGATTTAGGATAATGCCTTTATGGAGAGTAGCTGTCAGAATAAATACAACTTTTCCTTCAGAGACATTAGAAACTTGTGTACAGAGATGTCAGATTGGACATCATCAGGTCTGAAACTTGCTCATAATGCTGAAATCATCTTTTTATTTTATATTTAGCTACACATGTTTATTCTATAACCTGAAGCTAATTAAAAATATGTATCCGTAAATGTGGATTTGATGTGTTATATGCAGTTTTGTGGAAGTGAGACCAATGAGATTTTACTGTGCGCAGCACTACGTTGAGAAATATTATTTAGTTAAGAAACATTGTACAAATGCAGTTTTTCCATCTTTCTCTTTTCCCGTTTCTTTCTGTCTTTGTAAGTACCATTCTGTCTTAATTAAAACAGAAGCAGTGCCTCCCTAACAGATGGCACTAGTTGGTGAAAACAGTTATTAGTGAGTAAACAACTTTGTAGTGAATCACTGGATCTCAGTGAATGTGCAGATGTCCTGATTGTCCTTCAAACATCAAAGCATTAATTTCATTCAGTTGAAATGAAATGCATCACAATATCTGCGTACAAGCATCTGCACATATATGCAGCATTTAATTAACTTTTACATATATTTTTTTAAATAAACATTATTAAAAAGCACAACTTGATTGTGAGATTTCAGTGATATACTATTACAAAAAAACTGGTTTTCCAGTTTTTGCTCCTCACTCACATTTCTATTTTTGATCTATGATCCTTCTGATATTATTTCACAGTTCAGTCTCTCTTTCATTTTGATTCTAATCACACCAATAGCTGCTAAAAGTTTTTTTTTCTTGTCACATATTCCCAAAAATCCTTCAGGTCCCACAGATTCTTTGTTTTGTTTTTTAGCTGTTTTATGTATTTGATGTATCGTATGATTTTTATGTATCGTATGACTTTGAGATCCATCTTTTCACACTGAGGACAACTGAGGGACTCATATGCAACTATTACAGAAGGTTCAAACACTCACTGATGCTTCAGAAGGAAAAACAATGCATTAAGAGCTGGGGGTGAAAACTTTCAGGGTAAATTTAGGAGGAGGTGAAGTGAGGCCAAGTATGGTGACCCATACTAGGAATTTGTGCTCTGCATTTAACCCATCCAAGTGCGCGCACGCACACACACACACACACACACACACACACACACACACACACACCAGTGGGCAGCCATTGCTGCGGTGCCCGGGGAGCAGTTGGGGGTACGCTGCCTTGCTCAAGGGACTCACCTCAGTCGTGGTATTGAGGGTGGAGAGAGTGCTGGTTATTCACCTTCCCCACTGACAAGTTTACTTATTTTGTTTTCTGGGAAACATGTAAATATCTTCTGTAGCTTCTAAAGGGCAGTATGAAATAAAAATGATTATGAAAACAAAGATATTTAGTCAAAATAAGAAAAATGTACACATTTCAAAAGTTTTCACCCCCTAGACTCATAAACAACATCACTAAACCAACCAAACAAACAAAAAAAAGCTGTGGATCATTCAGGTAACAACACGGTATTAAGAATCAAGTGTATGTAAACTTTTGAAAGGGGTAATTTTTATAAATTCAACTATTTTTTTCTCTTGTGGTCTAAATGTAAACTTCTTTTATGTGAAATATCTTATTCAGGTCAGTACTAAGTAATATAATAACATGCATTTTGTATGATTCCTCTTATTTTGGTAAAATAATTACCATTTTGCAGATTCTGCAAAGTGTATGTAAACTTTTGACTTCAACTGTAGATGTTGACATTTTTGGTTTCCACTTTTTTTCATTTATAAAGCAGCTCTACTGAAGACAATAGTGTCATTATTCAGCTCTAATTAGTCAATGTCAATTATGCAAAGTTCATCCGCAAAATTAATTTAATTCAGCTGAAAGCAGCTTTACAGAAGACAATATTGTCATTATTTAGCTTAATGTTGATTTAATTCAGTGGCAGAATTGTATGTGTGCTGTGTGACAATTCACATTTCCTTTAAAAATGTACTTTTTTAATGAGGTCACATTACATATTCCTAAACTGAACAGCTGTGCCTGTAGTCATAGAGAAAGGGGAGCAAACGCATTCATCTGACCTAATTGACCTTTCAGTAAGCTCTTTCTTTCTGTGCACAGCGTGAGTTAGTAAAATGTGCTTGTAAAGTGGTCAAAATAAATTGGAAATCATTTTTCACTTGTGCTGGAATGAATCAAGACATTGTAAGCCATTTTTATCTGATGGTTTTCTTTTAAAAAAATATTGAATTATGCACTAGCGTCGCTAAAAAACGTCTCGGGTTACGTATGTAACCTTAGTTCCCTGAGGGAACGAGACGCCGCGTCAGGAACGCTATGGGGAACGCCATTGGCGGGCCGCACTCTGAACTGTGTATAACAACCAATGAAATGACGGGGGTGACGTCACAGGCGCGGTGACGTCACCGACCAGGAAGTATAAAGCACGTGCGTTTGAAGCCGGCGGCAGCTCTTTAGGAATGAAGCGAGCGCCGCAGGGTGCGGGAATTATGGTCCGAGACGCGGCGTCTCGTTCCCTCAGGGAACTAAGGTTACATACGTAACCCGAGACGTTCCCTTCCGGGAACTCGAGCCGCGTCAGGAACGCTATGGGGAACGAGACTACCAACGCCCCCATAATTACCGAGCCCTGCGAGTGTCTGCTCAACCAGGGTGGAAAAAGAGAGAGCCCTTGTCTAGCATTACGCGGACAAGAAGGCCCTGTAGTCCTCGGCCCTCGGGCACACGAGGAATGGTAGTCTTCCTCTGTCTGGTCGCCAGCCAGAACGAGAGGTACTCCACGGCCCTCAGGCACACGCAGAGTCTTAGTCCTTTGTCTGGGAGTTAGCCAGAACAAGAGGGACCGAATGACCACTGTCTAGCACTCGGCGGACAGATGGTGTGGGAAGTCCTCGGTCCGCAGACCCACGAGGACGGTGAGCTCGACCTCAAGGCTCCTCGGCCCTCGGGCACACGAGGAGAGGGTGATCCTTTGTCTGGGGGTTCAGCCAGAACAAGAGGGATCCAAGGCTCGGCCTGGAGCTCCGCCAGGACGCGAGGGAATAAGCCATTGTCTAGCATTACGCGGACAAGAGGGCACTGCAATCCCCGGCCCTCGGGCTCACGGGGAAGACAGTAGGTGCCTCTGCCTGGTAGCCAGCCAGTGCATGAGGCACTCCTCGGCCTTCTGTGAAGGCAGACGAGGAGTCTTAGTCCTTGGTCTGGGGAAAGCCAGAAACCAGAGGGACCGGAGTACACTCGGTCTGATAGCATCCTGCGTCAGAACACGAGGAGAATTAAGCCATTGTCTAGCATTCCGCGGACAAGAGGGCTGTACAGTTCTCGGCCCTCGGGCACACGAGAACCGTGACCTCTGCCTGGTTCGCCAGCCAGTGCGAGAGGCACCCCTCGGCCCTCGGGCTCACGAGGGGTCTTAGTCCTTTGTCTGGGGGTTCTGCCAGGACAAGAGGGACTGAAAGGGCTTTTGTCTAGCTTTCACGGACAAAAGGGGGAAAGTTTTGCAGATCTCTTATGAGTGGCGAAACGACTTCTCTTCTTTCCGCAGAAAGAATGCGCCTTGAGAAGTCTCCTCCTGGCTAGGGAGGTGGCTGCCCCTCTAGGCCTAGCGCACTAGGCCGAGAGTACAGCCGAGCCTGGAGCGGCTCTGAGGTCGAGCTCGTAATACCTAACGAATGTTAGGGGCGTGGACCAACCCGCAGCATTGCAGATGTCTTGTATTGGGACACCTGCCGTCAGAGCTCTCGAGGCACTCATGCCCCGAGTAGAGTGAGCCTTGAGTCCCAACGGTGAGGGGAGATCAGAGGACTCGTAAGCAGTAGTTATGGCATCGATGATCCATCTACTAATAGTGGGTTTTGAAGCTGGGCTCCCCCTCTTAGGGGGGCCGTAACAGACAAACAGTTGCTCTGTTTTACGCCACGTGGCAGCTCTGTGGACGTATGCGTCTAAAGCTCTGACTGGGCACATGCAGTTTAACTTCCTGTGACCTGGCTCCACGTATGGAGGAGGATAGAACGCCTGCAGCGTTACTGGCTGCGGTGCTAGGGAGGGGACCTTCGGGACGTACCCGACCCTGGGATATAGAAAGGCCTTGGCCATCCCTGGGGCAAACTCTAAATGAGATGGGGCCACTGAAAGGGCCTGCAGATCGCCTACTCTCTTGAGGGAGGTGAGTGCTAACAGGAGCGCCGTCTTAACTGTGAGGGCGCGATCCGTAGACTCCTCTAAGGGCTCGAATGGAGGCTTGCAGAGAGCTTCTAGCACCACAGCGAGGTCCCACGTGGGGACCCTGGGTGTCACTCGAGGCCTCAGCCTGAGCGCACCGCGGAGGAACCGTATGACCAAGGGCTCTCTACCTACTGAGAGGCCACCTAAAGGGGCGTGGTAGGCACTTATGGCCGCCACGTATACCTTTAGAGTGGAGTGAGCTAGCCCTGCGGATAGGCGAGACTGTAGGAACTCCAGAACTGTACCGACCGGGCAGTTGACTGGGTCCAGGTGGCGCTCGCGGCACCATCTCGCGAATAAGTTCCACTTAAGGCCATACAGTTTCCTCGTAGAGGGAGCTCTGGATTGGAGAAGGGTCTCAACAACCTCGGTTGAGAGACCCGCTCCTATGAGTTGTGCCCCCTCAGGGGCCACACCCATAACCTCCACCTCTCTGGGTGGGGGTGGCATATTGCGCCCCCAGCCTGAGACAGGAGGTCCCTCCTGACGGGAATCTCCCACGGAGAGCCGTCTAGGAGAGATACCAGGTCCGAGAACCATACTCGTGCCGGCCAGTACGGGGCTACTAGTAGCAGCCGCACTTGAAACCGACGGACCCGTTCCAGAACTCCCGGGAGCAGAGCGATCGGGGGAAAGGCGTACAGACGCAGCCTCGGCCACGTCTGTGCCATGGCATCCAGCCCCAGTGGAGCTGGATGAACTAGAGAGTACCAGAGGGGACAGTGCGATGTCTCCTGAGTCGCAAACAGGTCCACCTGAGCCTGGCCAAACACTCTCCAGATCTGCTTCACCACCTCTGGGTGAAGCATCCATTCCCCGGGCCTCGGCCCCTGCCTTGACAGGACGTCTGCTCCCACATTCAGATGTCCAGGAATATGGACTGCTCTCAGGGAGAGGAATTTCTCTTGAGACCAAAGGAGTATCCGGTACGCCAGCTTGTACAAGGGGCGTGAGCGGAGTCCTCCTTGGTGGTTTATGTAGTAAACCACCGCAGTGCTGTCTGTACGGACCAGCACGTGTTTGTTTCTTAGGTCTGTGAGAAACCTCTTTAGGGTCAGGGATACTGCCAGCATCTCTAAGCGGTTTATGTGCCACGAGAGATGGTGGGCGCTCCATAGGCCTTGGGCTGAGCGGCCACGCATGACCGCCCCCCAACCGGTAAGGGAAGCGTCGGTCGCTAGCGTGATGCGGCGACCAGGCACTCCCAGAACCGGTCCCTGAGAGAGGAACCAGGGTTTCCTCCACATGGCCAAGGCACGTAGGCAACGCCGCGTGACCTTGATCTTGCGGAGTGGGTTTCCCCTCGGGGAGAACCCCCTGGTCCTGAGCCACCACTGCAGTGGTCTCATGTGCAGCAGTCCAAAAGGTATCACGTTGGAAGCGGCTGCCATAAGACCTAACAGTACTTGAAACTGTTTGACAGTGAGTGACTGGCCTAGCTTTACTGCATTCACTGCGGTCAGTATGGAATCGACTCGTGCAGGAGACATGCGTGCCTGCATGGAGATCGAATCCCACACTACGCCTAAGTAAGTGGTCCTCTGTAGTGGAGAAAGCACACTCTTCTTGGCGTTGAGTCTCAACCCTAACTCTTTCATGTGAGCGAGAACAGCACCTCGATGCTGAACCGCTAACTGTTAGTTGAGTATGCGGATGCCCTGGAGTCACAGTGGAGCCAGCGCAGCATCCACACACTTCGTGAAAGTGCGAGGTGAGAGAGCTAGGCCGAAAGGAAGCACTCTGTCTTGGTAAGCCTTGCCCCTGAAAGCGAACCTGAGATACTTCCTGTGCTAAAGAACCAGAAAGTTCACTAAGGGTACCAGCCTCTCGAGACTGGTGTCTGGATTTACTTGAGGAACTAACTCGGAGTCCTGAAACAGCGAACTGGCAGGAAGCGCCGGAATTAGCTCCTCGGAAAACCCCCGCGGGGGTTGCGAACTCTCCAGGGCCGCTACGTTTCCGGGCGGACCAGCTAGAGGATGCTCGCGGGAGATAGCCGCGCCCTGTAACACTGGCAGGGTTAGCTGACTCATCTCCTGAGGGCCACGAAGGGGTCTGAAACCCGCACCTGGAGGTACGGTGCAAACCCCCTCGAGAGGGGCTGCCCTCAACGGCCCTGAACCACAACCGTCAGGGCCGCTTAGCCGAGGACTTCCTTGACTGGAGGACGACCCTCAGGTCAGGCCTCTTCGTCTTGGAAGCCCCCGACTTAGAGCGTTGCTTTCCGGGTCCCCTAGGCTGGGCCGGGGGAGCACGGGCGGCAACGCTCTGTTTTTGTGCCTCTCTATGGGAGCTCGTACACGGCTGAGGCTGCTTCTTAGATGGTGCAGCAGCCTCAGAGGAGAACACGCGGCGAGGAAGGAAAGTTCTGAACGCCGCCGCCTGCTTGCGGGCCTCCTGGTGCCTGGCCACAACGGTATCAACCGAAGCACCAAAGAGGCCAGATGGTTGCAGGGGGGCGTCCAGAAGCGTGACCCTGTCCTTCTCTTTTACGTCGGACAGGGTCAGCCAGAGATGCCTCTCCGCAGCCACCAGGGCTGCCATAGACCGCCCAACAGCACGGGCGGCCTCCTTGGTGGCGCGGAGAGCGAGATCTGCAGTTTTTTGCATCTCTGTGACGCTAACTTCCTCGCCGCTGCTGAACTCCTTCAGCAGGTCAGCCTGGTAGGCTTGCAGGATGCCCATGGTGTGAAGGCAAGACCCTGCTTGACCTGCTGCCGTGTATGCCTTACCCATCAGGCCAGATGTGACTTTAAGGGGCCTGGTGGGTAAGGACGGAGCCTTCAAGGATGATGCCGAGCCGGGTGACAGATAGCCCGCAAGCGTCTGTTCAACCCGTGGCATCGTCCTATAGCCACTCTCCTCTGCCCCCCCCACATTTCCATAATTTTCAGCGGGGGAGAAAAGACGGGAGGAGTATGGCTTTTCCCACGATCTCGCTAGCTCTTGGTGGAGATCGGGGAAGAAGGGAAGGCTCCGTTTTGGAGGTGCTGACTTTGTCCGCAGGAAGCGATCATCTAATCGGCTTCGCTGCGGCTCATGTGATTGCTGTTGTTCTGCGGGCCATGTGATGTGTAATTTGGCTACCGCATTAGTCAGCACCTCTACGAGCTCCTCATAGTGAGGCGAGCGTGATGGCGGTTGTGGTTCCTCTGTAACACTTTCAATGTCAACCTCCTCGGAGGAAGACAAGAGGAACTCGGGGACCTCCTCCCGGGGGGAAGAAACCGCAGCGCGGGCTTCCACATCCAGGAGGAGATCGCTCGATCCGCTGAGTGAGGGCGGAGATAGGGGATCACCCGTCTCCATACCCTCCAGCAGATCGAGCTGCGAGCCCCACGAGTGCAGCCGCCGCTCCGCCTCGGCGGAAGCGGGGCCAGACCCACGGGGCACGCTAGTGAAAGCCCCCTCCTCGAAGAGGGCTTTCCGGGAGCGAAGCAGACGCACCGGCAGGCGTTCACAGTGCTCACAGCCAGCCTTTTCGAGGGCTGACTGTGCATGCTCCGCTCCCAAGCAGACCACGCATAGACTGTGTGTATCCCCACCAACAATGAAGCGTTGGCAGGGAGGGACACACTGTCTATGCGGGCGCTTAACCACCATCAAACTCTTTTTCTTAATAGGTTGTAAAGATGCCATTCTACTCAAATAAAAGTGTGTCAAACTGGACACAAAAACAGCAGAAATGGCAAGACAGACACAGACACAGAGCGCTCTCGCTGAATGACAAAAGCTGCCGCCGGCTTCAAACGCACGTGCTTTATACTTCCTGGTCGGTGACGTCACCGCGCCTGTGACGTCACCCCCGTCATTTCATTGGTTGTTATACACAGTTCAGAGTGCGGCCCGCCAATGGCGTTCCCCATAGCGTTCCTGACGCGGCTCGAGTTCCCGGAAGGGAACTAATTCAGTGCAATTGCGTTTTAAAACTATTAACACACACACACAGACTTGGATCAACTTAGCAGTCAGCTTTAAGGTGGGATTGGTCAGCGGCATTTCCAAAGTGGGGCTTAGCGAAGGCTCTATCATGATTACAATCTGTTCAATAAATGTCTGTTTATTGTTGCGAAGGGAATGAGAGCTGCTGATGTAATGTTCCTGTTAGAATCACATTCTCGGATGAGTCAGATGCACAGCTTGAGGATTCGGGGAGGGCTGCGGGTGCATTCCGTTTGATTAGACGAGTCCCTGTTGGCTGGTTACTGGCCCTCACCACGCATTGCCTTTACCAGAGTCCAAGGACAATAGGAAGCCTCACAGAGCTGGGGGGGAAAGAAAATGATGCAGCATTGCCGCAGAGGATCCTTCAGGATTGTCGACAGGTCTTGTGGAGTTGTGTTAGGATGTTGTGATTGCCGCCTACTGAAGGTCTGGAGTGTTTGTGAGAACTCGGCAGGTGGAGAACAGAGCCTCTGTATAGAATATCTGCAGCTCCACACTGTTGTCCATGCTCTGTTGCATACAGCTCCATCTGCTCAGATCAGCCAATGCAACAGTATTACACAAGCAAAGTCAAGTCACCTTTATTTATATAGCGCTTTTAACAATACAGATTGTGTCAAAGCAACTGCACAGTATTTAAACAGCACCATAGTGTGTAAGTAACGCATTATTGTAAATAATCAATTTTCAGTTAAAGGCAGTTCATCAATGAATTCAGTGATATCATCGTCAGTTCAGTTGAAATAGTATACGATATCGCTGGAAAGTGTCCCCAACTAAGCAAGCCAGAGGCGACAGCGGCAAGGAAACAAAACTCCACAGGTGACAGAAAATGGGGAAAAAAACCTTGGGAGAAACCAGGCTCAGTCGGGGGACCAGTTCTCCTCTGGCCAGACGAAACCAGCTGTTTGTACCAATGTCCGATTGTAGAGAACTCATCAGGTTCCTGTGGTGTAGCGCCGATGGCCGTCTAGGTTGGCAAGGTCTTTAGTGATGATCCATCTCTGGAGCTCATCTGGTTGACATCCACGGCTATTGAAGTCATCTCCAGGTGGTGATCCATGATCTAAGCTGGGTACGGACTGGATCCGGGGGACTGCAGTGACCATCTGATCCGGATACAGGCTGGGTCTGGTGGCTACGGTGACCTCGGAATAAGAATGAAACAGACTAATATTAGCGTAGATGTCATTCTTTTTACGATGCAACGAGTGCATCATGTGTTATGGTAAGTGTTTTCGGTTCCGGTTGACCTAATTAATGCAGCCTAACAATCCTTTAACGGATTTGAATTATAGGAACGTGTTAATGTTTTTATGTGTAAGCCAGGTTAAAGAGATGTGTCTTTAATCTAGATTTAAACTGACAGAGCGTGTCTGCCTCCCGAACAGTGTTAGGTAGATTGTTCCAGAGTTTAGGCGCTAGATAAGAAAATGATCTGCCGCCGGCAGTTGATTTTGATATTCTAGGTATTATCAAATTGCCAGAATTTTGAGAATGCAGCGGACTTGAGGGACTATAATGCGATAGGAGCTCGCTCGAGTACTGAGGAGCTAAACCATTGACGGCTTTATAAGTAATTAGCAAGATTTTAAAATCTATACGATGTTTTATAGGGAGCCAATGCAGTGCTGACATAACCGGGCTAATATGGTCATACTTTCTGGTTCTAGTAAGAACTCTAGCTGCAGCATTTTGGACCAGCTGGAGTTTGTTTATTAAGCGTGCAGAACAACCACCCAATAAAGCATTACAATAATCTACCCTTGAGGTCATGAACGCATGAATTAATGTTTCAGCATTTGACATTGATAGCATAGGTCGTAATTTCGATATATTTTTAAGATGGTAAAATGCGGTTTTGCAAATGCTAGAAATGTGGCTTTCAAAGGAGAGATTGCTGTCGAATAGGACGCCTAGGTTCCTAACTGATGACGACGAATTTACAAAGCAGCCATCTAGTATTAGACTGTGTTTTAGGTCATTACTTGTGGAGGTTTTAGGTCCAATAATTAACACCTCTGTTTTTTCAGAATTTAACAGTAAGAAGTTATTCGCCATCCAGTTTTTAATATCAGCTATGCATTCTGTTAGTTTTTCGAATTGATATGTTTTGCCGGGCTGCGAAGAAATATAGAGCTGAGTATCATCAGCGTAACAATGAAAGCTAACACCATGTTTCCTGATGATATCTCCCAAGGGTAACATGTAAAGCATAAAAAGTAATCATCCTTGAATCAGCCTTGAGGTACTCCATACTGCACTTGCGATTTAAATGATACCTCTTCATTTATTGCCACAAACTGATGACGGTCAGATAAGTACGATTCGAACCAAGCCAGTGCACTACCATTAATGCCTACATAATTTTCAAGTCTATTTAAAAGAATGTTGTGGTCAATAGTATCAAATGCAGCACTAAGATCCAGTAGCACTAATAGAGAGATGCATCCACGATCGGTTGACAAGAGCAGGTCATTTGTAACTCTAATAAGAGCCGTCTCAGTACTATGATATGGTCTAAAACCTGACTGGAAATCCTCACAGATACCATTTTTCTCTAAGAAGGAGCATAATTGTGAGGATACTACTACCTTTTCTAGTATCTTTGACAGAAAAGGGAGATTCGAAATTGGTCTGTGGTTAATTAATTCAGTGGGGTCAAGTTGTGTTTTTTTAATGAGTGGCTTAATAACAGCCAGTTTGAAGGTTTTGGGGACATATCCTAATGATAGTGACGAATTAATAATATTCAGAAGAGGATCTATGACTTCTGGAAGTACCTCCTTTAGTAGCTTAGATGGAATAGGGTCTAACATGCATGTTGTAGGTTTAGATGATTTAACAATTTTATACAATTCTTCCTCTCCTATAATAGAGAATGAGTGGAATTTTTCCTCAGGAGATCTACAACGCATTATCTGATGCGATACTGTAGCGGGCGGCTGTATGGTTACAGTTTTATCTCTAATATTGTCTATCTTGGAGGTAAAGTACTTCATAAAGTCATTAATTCAATTCAATTCAATTCAAGTTTATTTGTATAGCGCTTTTCACAATACAAATCGTTGCAAAGCAGCTGTACAAAAGTTTAGGCTACTACAATATATTTAGTAGCTTATTAGTGGTGAATACTGTATGTTAAGTCGATGTACATATGATATAAATGTTAAAATCAGTAACTGTGTAATTAAACAGATGATGAACACTAATTGCAATGATTATGTGCTGTAATCAAACTTGTAGGAAAATTATGTAGTGCTGTATGTTGTTTCAAGGCTGGCATCATCTGCGGTCCTCTGAGGGGTTGGCATCATCTCTTCTTCTGAATTCAGACTGAATCTTGTGTAAATCCTAGTTACCACGGGATGGAAATCCCGTGGCAGAGACAGAGAAACAAATAGAGAAATAATTAGCGTAGCTGCTGTTCCAACTTCCAACCAAACAAAAATGATGTGTTTAGCCCAAGCTGAAGAATATTAATGTGCATTTGATCAGATGTAACTGAAGTACAACGTTATGAGATACATTATGTGAATGCTTGGCTAAAGAGATGAGTCTTTAATCTAGATTTAAACATAGAGAGTGTGTCTGAACCCCGAACGTTATCAGGAAGGCTATTCCAGAGTTTGGGAGCCAAATGTGAAAAGGCTCTCCCTCCTTTAGTGGACTTTGCTATCCTAGGTACTACTAAAAGTCCAGAGTTTTGCGACCTTAGGGAGCGTGAGGGATTGTAGCGTAGGAGGAGACTAGTTAGGTATGCAGGAGCTAAACCATTAAGGGCCTTATCGGTAAGAAGTAGTATTTTGTAAGTGATACGTAACCTAATAGGTAGCCAATGCAGAGACTGTAAAATTGGGGAAATATGATCATATTTTCTTGATCTGGTAAGGACTCTAGCAGCTGCATTATGGACTACCTGTAGCTTATTTATTGAAGAAGCTGGACAACCACCTAGTAGTGCATTACAATAGTCCAGTCTAGACGTCATGAATGCATGGACTAACTTTTCTGCATCAGAAACAGGTAACATGTTCCGTAGCTTAGCAATGTTTCTAAGATGGAAGAATGCTGTTCCCTTCCGGGAACTCGAGCCGCGTCTAGAAACTCTATGGGGAACGCCATTGGCGGGCCGCACTCTGAATCATGTCTACAACCAATGAAATGACGGGAGTGACGTCACAGGCGCGGTGACGTCATCGACCAGGAAGTATAAAGCACGTGCGTTTGAAGCCCGCGGCAGCTTTTGTCATTCAGCGAGAGCGCTCTGTGTCTGTCTGTCTGCCATTTTGCTGTTTATTGTGCCAGTTTGCACGCATTTCTTTTGAGTAAAATGGCTTCAAAACAACCTTTAAAAGAAAAGAAAAGTTTGGTGGCTGTTAGAAGACATAGACCGTGTGTTCCTCCCTGCCAACGCTTTATTGTTGGTGGGGATACACACAGTCTATGTGTGGTGTGTTTGGGACCGGAGCACGCACAGTCAGCCCTCGAAAAGGCTGACTGTCCGCAGTGTGAACGCCTGCCGCTGCGGGTGCTCCGTTCCCGGAAAGCCCTCTTCGAGGAGGGGGCTTTCACCAGCGTGCCTCGCGGGTCTGGCCCCGCTGCCGCCGAGGCGGAGCGGTTGCGCCACTCGTGGGGCTCGCAGCTCGATCTGCTGGAGGGTTTGGAGACGGGTGATCCCCTATCTCCTCCCTCACTCAGCGGCGCGAGCGATCTCCTATTGGATGAGGAAGCCCGCACTGCGGCCTCTTCCCTCCAAGAAGAGATCCCAGAGCTCCACATATCTTCCTCCGAGGAGGTTGATATGGAAAGCCTGGAGGACACACCACAGCCACCCCGTTCGCCTCAGTACGAGGAGCTCGTGGAGGTGCTGACCCATGCGGTAGCCAAACTAAACATCTCATGGCCCGCAGAGCAACATCATGAGCCGCAGGGAAGCAAGTTAGACGATCGCTTCCTGCGGACAAGGTCAGCACCTCCCAAACGGAGCCTTCCCTTCTTCCCAGATCTGCACAAAGAGATCTCAAGATCCTGGGGGAAGCCGTACTCCTTCCGCCTCTATAACCCCACTGAGAGTTATGCTAACGTGGGGGGTACGGAGGAGTACGGTTACAGGGCGATGCCACGGGTAGAACAGACGCTCGCGGGCTATCTGGCACCCGGTTCGGCATCGTCCCTGAAGGCTCCGTCCTTGCCCACCAAGCCATTAAAATCCACATCCATCATGGTGGGCAAGGCATATACGGCAGCAGGTCAGGCTGGTTCATGTTTGCACACCATGGCCATCCTTCAGGCTTACCAGGCTGACCTGCTGAAGGAGTTTAACGACGGCGAGGAGGTTAACATCTCAGAGATGCGGCGCACAGCAGACCTCGCCCTCCGCGCCACCAAGGAGACCGCCCGTGCAGTGGGACGGTCTATGGCAGCCCTGGTGGCCGCGGAGAGGCATCTCTGGTTGTCCCTGTCCGCACTAAAAGACAAGGACAGGGCAACACTCCTGGACGCCCCCATAGAGCCAAGCTCCGGCCTCTTCGGTGCCTCGGTGGACACAGTTGTCGCCAGGCACCAGGAGGCCAGGAAGCAGGCAGCGGCGTTCAGGACGTACCTCCCTCGCCGCGTTTACTCCTCTGAGGCTGCTGGATGGGCGCAGCCTCAGCCGTCAACGAGCTCCTCACACAGAGAGGCACAGAAACAGAGTGTTGCCGCCCGCGCTCCTCCGGTTCGTCCTAGAGGACGGGGCCGGCAACGCTCTGGGCCGGGGGCCTCTAAGAGGAGGCCTGACCTGAGGGTCGTCCTCCAGTCAAAGAGGTCCTCGGCCAAACGGCCCTGACGGTCAAGCACCAGGGTCATTGAGGGCAGCCCCTCTCGAGGGGGTTTATTCGGCGCCACAGTCTGTGGTCACCGAGCCCCCTCGGGGCCCTCAGGAGATTTGTCAGCTAACTCTGCCAGTGTTAAAAAATCAGGGCGCGGCAATCTCCCGCGAACACCATTTTCTAGCTGTTCCACCCGGAAACGTAGTGGCCCTAGGAAGTTCGCAACCCCTACGGGGGTCTTCAAAGAAGCTAGTTCAGGAGTCTCCTGCCAGTACGCTGTTACAGGTCCCCGAACTAGCCCCTCAAACAAATCCAGAAGCCAGTCTCGAGAGGCTGGTTCCCTTAGTAGATTTTCTGGCAGCGTGGAAACTACTGCCGAACGTCTCCACATGGGTCCTGCGCACTGTAGAGAAAGGGTACTGCATTCAGTTTGGCGCCAAGCCGCCACCTTTCAGCGGGGTATTTCCAACTCTGGTGAGCCCCGAGCAGGGTCTGGTAATGGAACAAGAAGTAGTAACTCTCTTGAGGAAGGAGGCCATCGAGGTGGTCCCTCCTCAACACAGAGAATCCGGGTTCTACAGCCGGTACTTCATCGTTCCCAAGAAGGATGGAGGGCTTCGGCCCATATTAGATCTCAGGCAGCTGAACCGCTCAGTAAAGAAACTGAAGTTCAGAATGCTCACTATCAAGCATGTAGTGTCACAAATCAGGTCCGAGGACTGGTTTGTCACGATAGATCTAAAAGACGCATATTTTCACGTCTCCATCCTTCCTCAACACAGGAAGTTCCTCAGGTTCGCTTTCAGGGGCAAAGCTTACCAGTACAGGGTACTTCCTTTCGGCCTAGCTCTCTCTCCCCGCACTTTCACGAAATGTGTGGATGCTGCGCTGGCTCCTCTGCGACTCCAGGGCATCCGCATACTCAACTACATAGACGACTGGCTCATCCTAGCCAGCTCAGAGCAGTTAGCGGTTCAACATCGAGGTGTCGTTCTCGCTCATATGAAAGATCTAGGGTTGAGACTCAACGCCAAGAAAAGTGTACTTTCTCCACTACAGAGGACCACTTACTTAGGCGTGGTGTGGGACTCGACCACGATGCAGGCACGAATGTCACCTGCTCGGATCGAGTCGATCCTTACTGCAGTAAATGCGGTCAAGCTAGGCCAGTCACTCACTGTCAAACAGTTCCAAGTACTGTTAGGTCTTATGGCAGCTGCATCCAACGTGATACCTTTTGGACTGCTGCACATGAGACCACTACAGTGGTGGCTCAAAACCAGGGGGTTCTCCCCGAGGGGAAACCCGTTTCGCAAGATCAAGGTCACGCGGCGCTGCCTACGTGCCTTGGCCATGTGGAAGAAGCCCTGGTTCCTCTCTCAGGGTCCAGTTCTGGGAGCCCCTTGTCGCCGTGTCACGCTAGCGACGGACGCATCCCTCACTGGATGGGGAGCGGTCATGAGTGGCCGCTCAGCCCAAGGCCTGTGGAGCCCTCACCATCTCTCATGGCACATAAATTGCCTCGAGATGCTAGCTGTGTTCCAGGCCCTGAAGTATTTCCTTCCAGACCTAAGAAACCGCCACGTACTGGTCCGCACAGACAGTACTGCGGTAGTTTATTATATAAACCATCAAGGAGGGATCCGCTCACGCCCCTTGTTCAAGCTGGCGTACCGGATCCTCCTGTGGTCTCAAGGAAAGCTTCTCTCCCTGAGAGCAGTCCACATTCCTGGACATCTGAATGTGGGAGCAGACGTCCTGTCGAGGCAGGGGCCGAGGCCCGGGGAATGGATGCTTCACCCAGTAGTAGTGAAACAGATTTGGAGAAAATTTGGCCAGGCTCAGGTGGACCTCTTCGCGACTCGAGAGACATCGCAATGTCCCCTCTGGTTCTCTCTAGTTCCTCCAGCTCCTCTTGGACTGGACGCTATGGTACAGACGTGGCCGAGGCTTCGTCTGTACGCCTTTCCCCCGATCGCTCTGCTCCCGGGAGTTCTGGAAAGAGTACGCCGGTTCCAAGTGCGGCTGTTGCTAGTAGCCCCGTACTGGCCGGCCCGAGTATGGTTCTCAGACCTAGTCTCCCTCCTCGACGGCTCTCCATGGGAGATTCCCGTCAGGAGGGACCTCCTGTCTCAGGCTGGGGGCGCAGTTTGCCACCCCCACCCAGAGAGGTGGAAATTATGGGTGTGGCCCCTGAGGGGGCGCAACTCATAGAAGCTGGTCTCTCAACCGAGGTTGTTGAGACCCTTCTTCAATCCAGAGCTCCCTCTACGAGGAAACTTTATGGCCTTAAGTGGAACCTGTTTGTTAGATGGTGCTACGAACACAACTGTGACCCAGTTAACTGCCCGATCGGTACAGTTCTGGAGTTCCTACAAACTCGCCTCTCCGCAGGGCTAGCTCACTCCACCCTGAAGGTGTACGTGGCGGCTATATCTGCCTTCCACGCCCCTCATGGTGGCCTCTCAGTGGGCAGAGACCCCTTGGTCATTCGTTTCCTCCGTGGTGCACTCAGGTTGAGGCCTCGAGTGAAACCCAGGGTTCCCACGTGGGACCTAGCTGTCGTGCTAGAAGCTCTATGCAAGCCTCCATTTGAGCCCATAGAGGAGATCACAGATCGCATGCTTACCATTAAGACAGCGCTCTTGTTAGCTCTCACCTCTCTAAAGAGAGTAGGGGACCTTCAGGCCCTTTCAGTGGCCCCTTCTCACTTAGACTTTGCCCCTGGGATGGCCAAAGCTTTTCTTTACCCCAGAGTCGGGTACGTACCGAAGGTCCCGTCCCTAGCACCACAGCCTATCACGCTACAAGCGTTCTATCCTCCTCCTTTCCTGGAGCCGGATCACAGGAAGTTCAATTGCATGTGCCCAGTCAGAGCATTAGATGCATACGTCCACAGAGCTGCCCTGTGGCGCAAATCAGAACAGCTGTTCATCTGTTATGGCCCTCCAAAGAAGGGCCTCCCGGCTGCTAAGCCTACTATTAGTAGATGGATCATTGATGCTATATCTACTGCTTATGAGTCCTCTGGTCTCCCATCACCAATCGGAATCAAGGCTCACTCCACTCGAGGCCTCTCAGCCTCGAAAGCTCTGACGGCAGGTGTCCCCATCCAGGACATCTGCAATGCTGCGGGTTGGTCCTCGCCCCTGACCTTCGTCAGGTTTTATGAAATCGACCTCAGAGCCGCTCCAGGCTCCTTCGTCTTAGACTCAACTTAGAGAAAAGCCACTAAGATCAACCATCTCCCTAGCCAGGAGGAGACTTCTCTAGGCGCATTCTTTTAGTTAAAAGAAGAGAAGTCGCTACTCGCCACATCCTCCTCGTGTGCCTGAGGGCCGAGGAGCGTTTTTCGGATCTCTGAAGCCTTTTGTCCGTGGAAAACTAGACAAAAGACAATTCTCTCGTGTCCTGCGATGGTTTCCAGGCCGAGCTCACTCAGTCCCTCTTGGGCTGGCGAATTCCAGACAAAGGACTTTTACTCCCCGTGGGCCTGAGGGCCGGGGATCACTTCACCTCTTGTCCGTAGAAAGCTAGACAAAGGTTCTCCCTCTCAAGCCCTGGTAGGCTCACCAGGCCAAGTTCATTCAGTCCCTCTTGCTCTGACGTAACCCCAGGCAAAGGACTAAGACTCCTCGAGTGCCTGAGGGCCGAGGAGTACCTCTCTCTACGGCTTACGACCTGGCAAGGCTAAGACAAAGTATGGCTCGGTCCCTCTTGTTCTGGCCTCCCCAGACAATGGACTAAGACTCCTCGCGTGCCCGAGGGCCGAGGAGTGCCCCTTGCATTGATTACGTAAGCCCAGTGGAAGGTCTGCTTTATCCTCGTGTGCCCGAGGGCCGAGGATCTTACAACCCTCTTGTCCGCGGAATGCTAGACAATGGTCCATTTCCCTCGCGTGCTGGCAAGATTACCAGACCGAGCGTAATTCGGTCCCTCTGATTCTGGCCTTTCCCAGACCAAGGACTAAGACTCCTCGTCTGCCTAAGGGCCGAGGAGTGCCTCCTGCACTGGATGGCTACCAGGTAGAGGCCCATACTGTCCTCCCCGTGTGCCTGAGGGCCGGGGACTGCAGTGCCCTCTTGTCCGCACAAAGCTAGACAAAGGCTTATTCTCTCGCGTCCTGGAGCAGTACCAGGCCGAGCTCTTGAGTCCCTCTTGCTCTGGCAGAACCCCAGACAAAGGACTACCTCTCCTCGTGAGCCCGAGGGCCGAGGAGTGCCTCTCGTTCTGGCTGGCGACCAGACAGAGGTGGACCACCTGGCTGAGGTCCGTCTCTCCCTCTGCACCTATTAATGTAAACAGGCAAAGGTCGAGAACTCCATCCTCGTGAGCCCGAGGGCCGAGGATCATATCACCCTCTTGTCCGTGGAACACTAGACAATGGTTTATCTTCCTCGCGTGCTGGCAAATCCACCAGACCGAGTGTAATTCGGTCCCTCTGGTTCTGGCCTTTCCCAGACCAAGGACTAAGACTCCTCGTCTGCCCGAGGGCCGAGGAGTGCCTCCTGCACCGGCTGGCTACCAAGCAGAGGCCCATACTGTCCTCCCCGTGTGCCTGAGGGCCGGGGACTGCAGTGCCCCCTTGTCCGCACAAGGCTAGACAAAGGCTTATTCCCTCGCGTCCTGGCGGAGTACCAGGCCGAGCTCTTGAGTCCCTCTTGCTCTGGCGGAACCCCAGACAAAGGACTACTTTCTCCTCGCGAGCCTGAGGGCCGAGGAGTACTCTTGAGGTCGAGTACACTGTCCTCGTGGGTCTGAGGACCGAGGACCACTTTCCTTCTGTCCACATAGACAGTGGTTATTGCAGTCCCTCTTGTTCTGGCTATCTCCCAGACAAAGGACTAAGACTCTGCCGCGGAGTACCTCTCGCTCTGGCTGGCGACCAGACAGAGGAAGACTACCTTTCCTCGTGTGCCCGAGGGCCGAGGTCCACAGGGCCTTCTTGTCCGCGGAATGCTAGACAAGGGCTCCTTTTCTTTCCACCCTGGTCAAGCAGACACAGTGCAGGGTCCTGGAAATTATGGGGGCGTTGGTAGTCTCGTTCCCCATAGCGTTTCTAGACGCGGCTCGAGTTCCCGGAAGGGAACGTCTCGGGTTACGTATGTAACCTTAGTTCCCTGAGGGAACGAGACGCCGCGTCTCGGACCATAATTCCCGCCCCTGCGGCGCTCGCTTCATTCCTTAGAGCTGCCGCGGGCTTCAAACGCACGTGCTTTATACTTCCTGGTCGATGACGTCACCGCGCCTGTGACGTCACTCCCGTCATTTCATTGGTTGTAGACATGATTCAGAGTGCGGCCCGCCAATGGCGTTCCCCATAGCGTTTCTAGACGCGGCGTCTCGTTCCCTCAGGGAACTAAGGTTACATATGTAACCCGAGACGTTTTTGTAACATAGGAAATATGATTTTCAAAAGACAGGTTGCTGTCTTTAACCCCCTGGGGTCCAAACACGCGTATACGCGTTTTGTGGCAGTTTCCCAAAAGGAACTTCAATTACTCGGTCATTTCTGATTGTACAGATAAAAGCAGTACATCAATCGAATCTGTAAAGGGTCTACTTTTATTTGTATATACTCACAAAACCAAAAAAATATTGTGATTTTACAAAATAAAGAAAACAAAAAGGGTGTGCTGTCTGCCGCGTTGATCTCCGTGATCTTCATTCAGAAACGCGTCATTAAAATAGACTATAACTCAGCCAATACACAACACAGAGACATGAGCAATATGTCTAGAGGAAGCTTGATATCTATACTTTCAAATGAAGTAATGTAATATCGAAATCAAATATTCTGTGATAAAGTAATTCGCATGAAACCAACATGATGTCCAGTCTCTCTTGTCTGCTTCATTAGTTTTAATTAGATCACGCCCAAGAGCGATTCTCTTTCATATTCAAATCGTCCACGTGAGGACGCCGCGCCAAAAGTAGACGCCCACATCACAGTAAACAAAGGAGAAAGCAGTTTCTTTTCTTTCAAGTTAGTCCTTTCTGGAAGAAGACGGGCTGTCAGGAATAAAACTTACTTCAGAAGATGAACATTAAATGAGACATGGCGTGAACCAGCAGATGAGATATTTACACAAGTAAGTTTTTTTCTTTTATATTTGTAAGTTGTTACTGTGACAGAATGTGCACACATTTTACCAGTTAAGACTTTTTGCCAACTGTATTTCCTGACTACAGCAAGTGAAACATTATAAAGTATGTTTCATTTCACTGCATCTAAATGTCTCATGATGACAGGATGTTTCAACTTTGGTCGAAAAACGCGCTGGCGCATTTGAGGCACGCTTTTGTAATAACTCCGAAAAGAATGTAAAATTCTCCGTCAGTTTTGATCGTACAAATACAACCAATACATCATTCGAAACTGTAGAGGGTATATTTTTATTTGTATACACTGTGCTTTTATGAAAATAAGAAAACAGTCAGGGCACGCGCTCTGCCTTCACTGTCTGTTATATCTTTTCACAGACACATAAATGAAACTAACGTGCATGAAACCTAAATCTAAGTGATTACGTGCCTCACAGACATAATGCATTTACTTGTAGAAAGCTTGAAATGTTTACTTTTACATAAACCAATTCAAATAAAAAACTACTATTCTCTTTTTAAGTAATCTGTATGAAAGGTAGAAGATGTATGGTTTCTCCTGTATCACTTCATTACAAACCTTACACCTGTATTTATCTCACACTGTTTTATTTGCACCTAACTGTTATACGCCTATGCTATACACTACCAGTCAAAGGTACTTTTTTAAAGAAAAATAATTATCTAATTTTGTGAAATAGGTTTACTATGTAAAAAAAACTGCTCACTTAAAAAAAAAAAACTTTTAATAATAAAAAGTTTGGCTGGTAGTGTATGTGTTTTCTCCATGTTAGGTCTGTCTTTGTCAGATCACTGTGTTGCTCACATCTACTTGTTTTCTTTGCAGTTTCTGCTGTTCCCCGTTTTCCTGTGTTCAAGTTTCCTGCGAGTGATTTGGATATTGCACCCTCGACATCTTGACTTCTGTGTTTATTACTTTTGTTCCTAATAAAAAGTTTAACTGCACTCACAAGTGAAAGACAAGTTATTTTGTGTGATAGTTAAATATTTTCAAAATACGCTTCAAACTAAATATATATGTATTTTGTCCTTTCATTTTTCCTTTATTCTTTCTGTTGTTTCCTCTCAGTCAACAGCCGACTGAATGGCTCATTATGCGGCTCATTATGCAGGTCTTTGTCTTCTCAGGTGTAAATCACAGCATTATTCATGATGATTCACGCCTTCTCGCATACAGCCACTCTAAACAAAAAGTGTCTTCAAAAATTTAAATCTATATACTGTTTTGTGAAAACAAGTGAACTAGATGATTTTCACATCATTTGGTAGAAAAAAACCAAGCCTACCACATCCAATTCTCGAAAGTCCCGAGAATAAATATTCTGTATGTGTTAGATGACCTTATTTCAGTGACTTCAAAAATTTAGTTTTTCAAAATGCACGCATAAACATTGTTTTCTCAAAAACTTAAAAGTGTACATTCATGTTGCTTACATATTTTTGTAGTCCAATTTGTGCTAAATACAATGTATTTAGATTTAGGATATTAATATGTTTTTAACATACTGAAAAAAGCACAAATGTCAAGGCATGTCAAAACTTCTTCAGGGCCCCAAAACACCCTTGGGCCCCAGAGGGTTAATAACACCCAGATTTTTGACTTTAGAGGAAATAACAGTACATCTGTCTAGTTGCAAGTTGTAGTTTAAGAGATTCTGTGTACTGTTTTTTGGTCCAATAAGTAATATCTCAGTCTTATCTGAATTTAATAGTAGAAAATTATTGGTCATCCAGTCTTTCACATTTTTAACACACTCTGTTAACTTTGCTAAGTTAGAAGTTTCATCTGGTCTTGTTGAAATATATAGTTGAGTATCATCAGCATAACAATGGAAACTAATCCCATATTTCCTAATACTGCTGTGCTGTTGGGAAATGTCTGCACCTGTTTCTGCTATGATTTCAGCATGAAATGAATATTCACACTGTTTGTTTTCTTAATGTATGTTATTAATCTTGTGAACAGTTCATTCATGCATATGTTTAATTTTTTTTTTTTTACATTTTTATATAAAATGTCACCACTTGCCATAGAATGATGTTTTTAGTTACTTTGGTAACACTTCTCTAATCATTTAGTCTGATTAACCCTGACCCTTTTCTGCATATGCATCCATCCAATCAACAACCAATAGATAGAACGGTAACACTTTATTTTACGGTTTCTTAACTAGTTGCTTATTAGCATGCATATTAATAGAATATTAGCCATTTATTAGTACTAATTAAGCACATATTAATGCATTATTCTACATGACCTTATTCTACATGACCTTATTCTACATCCCTAATCCTACCCAATACCTAAACTTAACAACTACCTAACTAAATATCAATAAGCAGCAAATTAGGAATTTATTGAGGAAAAAGTCATAGTTAATAGTGAATAAGTGTTTTCTATTCTAAAGTGTTACCGATAGAACCAACTGTACACACTGTAAAGTGTCAGGAGTGACAACCACATTTAAATACAGAAGTGAATCTGCTTAATTAGTTTTGTGTGTGTACAGAACAAAAGTCACTGTCAAAATCGCAATTTGTTGATTCTATCTTACGATTTTTTTTATATTAAAGTAATACAGTGATCAAAGACATGGTTAGTTTGGCTATTTAACTAAACCACTGTAGACAGAGCAGTTGTGTTTTGTTTATGTTTAGTAGGTTGCTTTTCAGAGCACACTCTTTAAGGGTTGCCATGTCCATTTATTATAAGCGACGTTTATTAAGCGTCTTTGGGCTTGTTGTTTGGTCTTGACTCATAAAGCAATCCGTTTTATGGAGTTGATAAAGTATAAAGGGCCAGGTCGTGATGTTTTGGTGTTTCCAAGATAACACAATTTATATTTGAGTTTATTATAGGCTTGTCTTTATTTGCTGCTTTTTAATAGCAACATCTGGCAACACTAATGATTTAAAACACCTTGTTTACTGTGATTTCTTGCACTTTAAATACATTATTAACAACTAGTTGTTAAGTTTGGTGCCATACTGCGTAGAATTTTTGTAAATGTGGTCAAAATATATTGTTATACAAAAATGCAAGAACATGTATCATGGATAGCGACTACATTTTTACTGTGTGCAGTTCACCCAAGATGAAAGTTTAGTAATTTAATTTAGCATCAGATATGGTTGACCCAGTAGGTCACTGTCATGGCTAGTTTAGTTTATTCCACTCAGGGACTTTTGAAATATTTTGTTCTGTTGTGTATGGTGTATTTTTGTTGTGTAGTTTCTGTTTCTGGTAGTTTCTGTGGCGTTTGATTTCCCTGCACCTGTTTTTTGTTTAGTTCTTCATTAGCTCTTAAATTTAGAGTTCGTAGTTCATGAAAGTCACACATTTGAGCTTCCATGTTTATTCTGGGTGTCCCCAGAATGTGTCTGTGAAGTTTCAGCTCAAAATACCCTACAGTTCATTTATTACATCATTTTGAAAATGCCTATTTTGAGTGGAAGCAGAAACACACTGTTTTCCTGCATGCCCTTTTTAAATGCAAATGAGCTGCTGTTCCCCATTTTCCAGAATAGGGCTGTGTCTTTACAGTTCGTAGCTCAGATACTCTTAATAAAAACATTGGTTTGGTTTTGATTACCATGTCTATCGCACTCAAATCATGCGTTTTAAACCATATTAGTTTAAACTTCTGATATAGGGTTTTCTGAGCGCACACATCCGAAGCACGTGCACAGAAAACAGCGGTCACATGGCATGTGAGTACTAAACCTAGTTCTCTTTCATGTCTTGTTGCACTTAAACTAGTAAATACAAGCAGGTTTATGTTAAAAACACACAGGAGTTAGAATAACAGTCGGTTATGTCTGTGAAGGTAAACAGATGGGGAAAAAAACACGTTTATATGCTGTGTGGCAGCAGTGAATATACAATAAATAAGTCAGTAAATCCACTGCTCTCTTGTCTCCTCTGAGGCTGGGACTCTAAACAGTTTTCTGTGCTCAACTGTGCAGCCAAAGACAGAACAGTTAGCATGCTTTGCTCGAACTTTTGCCATGGTGTTAGAACTGGTACACTGAGCAGCTCATTTTTTCAAAGCTTGCAGTGAAAGCTTACTGGGTTGTTATTTTTCACATTTTCTGGGTTAGTAGATGTGGTCTCAGACTCTGTAGGCTATCCTACTGTATGGACACTTGCTTGTTGCTTAGAGAGTGTATAAACATTTAACTATCTCTTTCTTTCTCTAGTGAAGAACACATGCGCTCCCTCAGAGTTTGCATGTGCAAACGGTCAGTGTGTTCCTGGGCGCTGGCGGTGTGACGGAGAACCTGAGTGTCCGGACGGATCAGATGAAGCTGATGCCACCTGCAGTAAGTCACATCATGTCATAAAACTCTTATCGCTTATGTTTATCTATCAAATCACAAATTGGATTTTTGGGGTTTGACACTGTTCTTCAGAAATGTAACAAACTGCTTGGCAAATATTCAGCGATTATAATAAATGTATATTATAATCATATTATAAGATTATAATAAATTGTTCGATCTTCATCAAAATTGGTGTAGATCATCTTCAGACCCGTCCTCACAAAAACCACAAACTGGGTTTTGGTGTTTGATGCCGTTTTTAATAAATGTAACAAACTTGTTGGCAAAAGATGTGGTTGCATTTCAGCAACACATTTGCATATTGACACAAAAATGTAGACATATCTTTGGCACAATTCCTTGAGAATATGATTTCGGCAATGATTTGCATACTGGCACAAAAATTTTAACATTTTTGCCACAGTTTCTTGAGAATATCATGTAAATTTGATGACAGCACCAACTACTAGTCAAATACTATGAATGTTTTTTCTACTTTTCCTAAATTCACCTCAAGGTGAATTATGCCATTGTGCTTAGCAACACACATCGATTACCATAATTGTACTACAGCAATAACCATCATTGTGCAATCTTCATCAAAATTGGTGTAGATCATCTTCAGTCCCATCTTCATAAAACTCACAAACTGGGTTTTTGGTGTTTGACACTGTTTTTCATAAATGTAACAAACTTGTTGGCAAAGGAACCAACCAGGAAGTGTGGTTGCATTTCGGGAACACTTTTGCATATTGACACTAAACTTTAGACATATCTTTGCCACAATTCCTTGAAAATATCATGTAAATTTGATGACCTATTGGTCAAATATTGTAAATGATTTTTGTACTTTTCCTAAATTCACCACTAGAGTAAATTATGCCATTTTGCTTGGCAAATATTCAGCTATTTTAATAATTGTACCTCAGAAATAACCATCATTGTCAAATCTTCATCCAAATTTGTGTAGATCATCTTCAGACCCATCTTCACAAAACTTGTTGGCAAAGGAACCAACCAGGAAGTGTGGTTGCATTTCGGCAACACTTTTGCATATTGACACAAAAATGTAGACATATCTTTGCCACAATTCATTGAGAATATGATTTCTGCAACGCTTTTGCATATTGGCACAAAAATTTTGACATTTTTGCCACAGTTCCTTGAGAATAACTACTAGTCAAATATCATAAATCTATTTTCTACTTTTCCTAAATTCACCTCAAGGTAAATTATGCCATTGTGCTCGGCGGTACACAGCGATTACCATAATTGTTCTACAGCAATAACCATCTTTGTCCAGTCGTCATCAAAATTGGTGCAAATCATCTTCAAGTCGGTTCCCACTAAAATCATAAATAGGGTTTTGGTTTTTAAAGCGGTGGTTCTCAACCTTTTAGATTTCAAGGCCCCACTTTGTCCAAGACAATATTTGAAGGCCCTCCTAAGCTGATACTGTATGTACCTTTCAATCATTTTAAGATTCATTGGGGCCTCTCTGGAAGTTTGATGAGGCCCTCTGGTTGAGAACTACTTTATATACTACTTTACTTAAATTATTTAAATAGATTTGAACTAAATATAGTATGCTAAAAAAGAAGATATTTTTGGCTTAACCCTTAGTTTGTAAAAACAAGCACAATCATGTTTACAGTAATGCATTAATGGAAATTATCCTAGAGCAATAGTCCCAGCATTAAAAGAATCATGTAGACAACTTCCAACATCTCCAATTACATATTTTTTGAACAGATGATTTAATATAAGTGCTGTAATATAAACACAAGCTTCACATTTCAGTTGTCTAACCCTCCAGAATTCCTTCTCCATTATGAATCATCCATAATGCATTACTGTCAAATGTGGAACGAGTGCATTTTTTTCTTTAGTAATCCAAGGGACTGAACTTGTATTGAACCCAGAAGATTCCTTTAGGCTAGTAATATTAAACACACTGCTGTAGCAGCACCTGAAGTGGAGTTAGCCTCTCATTCGCTGATTGGCCACCCAGGGTGTTTGTTGTGCAGAAACTTGATTGTGTTTGTCTGATATTTGGTCTGATTAATGTTGTAAGTGTCAGATGTGATCTTGTAGTGTTCATGTAGGTGGCGTCATGTAAACTCTGTGTGCTCTTTACTTTGTGACCATATTTACGGCCCTTGGAACTAGTTGTAGGAGTGCTATTATTCAGGGGAAGTTATTTTGAAACTCATCAGGGCAGCTCATCTAGTATTTAATTACATTTTCACCTTCTGTCATTGCATGTGCACTTTTCTCATGAATGGTTCATCCAAAATGTCTGTTCGGTGATGATGTTCAGTGGGAAAACATGAGAGATATGTACAAAATGGGCTGTTTATGCTAAATTCCATTAAAGATGAATGAGTCCACAGCTCAATTCTGCCTTAACACAGAAATTCATTATTGTACTGATAAAACAAAAAAAAACTGAAATGACATTTTGTACTGTGGAATATACTGTTATTTGATTAAATGATTTTTGTACTTTTCCTAAATTCACCACCAGAGTAAATTATGCCATTTTGCTTGGCAAATATTCAGCGATTTCAATAATTGTACCACAGCAATAACCATCATTGTCCAATCTTCATCAAAATTGGTGTAGATCATCTTCAGACCCATCTTCACAAAAATCACAAACTGGGTTTTTGGTGTTTGACGCCGTTTTTCATAATTGTAACAAACTTGTTGACAAAAGAACCAAGCAGGAAGTGTGATTGTGTTTCGGCAACACTTTTGCATATTGACACAAAAATGTAGACATATCTTTGCCACAATTCCTTGAAAATATCATGTAAATTTGATGACAGCATCACCTATTGGTCAAATATTGTAAATAATTTTTGTACTTTTCCTAAATTCACCACCAGAGTAAATTATGCCATTTGTTTGGCAAATATTCACCGATTACAATAATTGTACCACAGCAATAACCATCATTGTCCAATCTTCATCAAAATTGGTGTAGATCATCTTCAGACCCTTCTTCACAAAAATCACCAGCTCAGATTTTGTTGTTTGATGCAGTTTTACATAAATGTAACAAACTTGTTGGCAAAGGAACCAACCAGGAAGTGTGGTGGCATTTTGGCAACACTTGCATATTGACACAAAAATGTAGACATATCTTTGCCACAATTCCTTGAGAATATGATTTCGGCAGCGCTTTTGCATTTTGGCACAAAAATTTAGACATATTTTTGCCACAATTTCTTGAGAATATCTTCTAAATTTGATGACAGCACCAACTACCATTGCCATAATTGAATAATTCATCCAAGATGTCTGTTTGGTGATGATGTTCAGTGGGAAAACATGAGAGATATGTACAGAATGGGCTGTTTATGCTGAATTCCATTAAAGATGAATGAGTCCACATACAAATTCTGCCCTAACACAGAAATTCATTACTGTACTGATAGAACAGAAAAAAAAAAACTGAATGACTTTACATTTTTGTACTGTGGAATATACTGTTATTTGATTAAATGATTTTTGTACTTTTTCTAAATTCACCACCAGGTTGAATTAATGCCATTTTCCTTGGAAAATATTCAGCGATTTCAATAATTGTACTACAGCAATAACCATCATTGTCCAATCTTTATCAAAATTGGTGTAGATCATCTTTAGACCCATTTTCACAAAAAGCACAAACAGGGTTTTTGGTGTTTGACATGGTGTTTTTTTCATAAATGTAACAAACTTGTTGGCAAAAGAACCAACCAGGAAGTGTGGTTGCGTTTTGGCAACAATTTTGCATATTGACACAAAAATGTAGACATATCTTTGCCACAATTCTTTGAAAATATCATGTAAATTTGATGACAGCATCACCTGGTCACATATTGTAAATAATTTTTGTACTTTTCCTAAATTCACCACCAGAGTAAATTATGCCATTTTGCTTGGCAAATATTCAGCGATTTCAATAATTGTACCACAGCAATAACCATCATTGTCCAATCTTCATCAAAATTGGTGTAGATCATCTTTAGACCCATCTTCACAAAAATCACACGCAACACTTTTGCATATTGGCACAAACATTTAGACATATTTTTGCCACAATTCCTTGAGAATATCATCTAAATTTGATGACAGCACCAACTACCATTACCAAAATTGAATAATTCATCCAAGATGTCTGTTTGGTGATGATGTTCAGTGGGAAAACATGAAAGATATGTACAGGACGGGCTGTTTATGCTGAATTCCATTAAAGACGAATGAGTCCACATCCAAATTCTGCCCTAACACAGAAATTCATTATTGTACTGATAAAACAGACAAACTGAAATGACATTTTTGTACTGTGGAATATACTGTTATTTAATAGGTTTGTCCATACTTTATTTGAAGTATGTAAATATGTGTATTTTAAACATGATGATTCCGACTTTAAATTCTGATTAGATCAGCTCAAAGTCATTGTAAACGTACACCTGTGACCACACATCAGCTGAATTATATATTAATATGGCAAGTTGCTGCATGGCTTGGCAGCCGTAAACAGTCTAATGAATTAATGAACCAGACAGAGGAACTAGAGTCTGCATACTGAACATCTGGGACACAAAATCTAATTTAAACCTGGGAGAAAAGTTTTAGGATAAAAAAAAAGAGAAAGAAATAAAAAGGGTACTATAACGCAGGACTCAGGGAAGCGTTGAAGATCCAAACGCTAGCTTTATTTGACAGATCGTAATCAAGACATGCAGGGTCAAAACACCAGCAAACAGGAACATCCAGGGCAAGACAAAAGCGTAATCCAATAATACAGGCGAGAGTCAAAATCCAAAAGGGCAGTCCAAAGTAGCAAATCAAACAAAACAATGAAGCAAGGCAAAACTATGGCAATGGCAAAATTACTATGACTATGACAATGAAAACAAAACCGTGGCAAAAACAAAGCAATGAAACAAGAGAAACGCTTAGTAGAGCAAAACAATACTTCGCGAAGCCTGTTTGGTTTAGGCCCTGCTTAAATGGCCACCAAACAGGAAGTAACCATAGAGGCAGCAGAGGGAGCAACAACAGTCAGTGTGAGTAAGGGCTCCCTCTTCTGGCCTGGCGTTACAGGTACAACAAAAAAGATAAATAAGAATTTATAAATAAGTATTTCTGTGGCTAATAGGAAAGTAATATAATACATATATTATTAGTATTAATAATATTGCTAATAACAGTGCTAATGGTGGTGGTGGTAGTAGTAGTACTATTTGTTATATAATTATTTGTTTGATAAATATAAAATAAAATAATAATAATAATAATAATAATAAGTGAGTATTATTATATAATTCTAATAACAACAAAATATTTTATTTTTATTATTGTTGTTTTTATTGGATGTAGCGTCTTGCTGTCTATCAAAACCCTAGCTATTGTTTTTTATTTTTAAATATTATTAATAATAAAATTATTGTTGTTGTTACTGTTACTACAGTAATAATAATAATTAATAATAATAATAATAAATGTAAATATTTGTTAGGTAAATAATATAACAAATGTATATAGTATTAATAATAATAGTAATTGTGTATTATTACATCTAATTACAACAACAAAACAATGATTTATTTTTTAATTATTATTATTATTGTACTGTCTATTTTAACACTAGCTATTTTTTAAATTATTAATAATATTATTGCTGTAGTTGTTACAGTATAATTGTCACGTATCTGGTCTATCTCATCATGAACTCTAGCACACACATTCTGGACTGCAAACCCCATAAGCCACTGCACCAATCACTGCACACAGCTGCTCCTCGTTTCCCACTGAACTGATTGCTGCATACACCTGTTTATCATTTACCCACATGCATTTAAGCCACTCACACACACAGCCACCTTGCGAAGTCTTATTGTTCCTATGGTCGTAATTCTAAGCGTTTATCTCTGTGTTGGATTCTCTGTGTATGACTCTGGACTGTGTACCCCGTTGACGATTCCTGCTACCTGCCATTGCGACCATTGCCTGAGTATCGAACTGTTTACTGGATTTCCTACGTTGTTCCTGTTTTCCGGTGATTACTCTGGCCTGTTGACGATTCTAAATAAATGCTGCAAATGGATCCGCATGTCTCAGTCTGACTCCTTGTGACAATAATTGTCACGCCAGGCCAGCAGAGGGAGCCCTTACCCCCACTGACTGTTGCTGCTCCCTCTGCTGCCTCTATGGTTACTTCCTGTTTATCAGACATAAAAGCCAGCTCATCACACACACACATCGCGAAGTATTGTTTTGCTCCAGCGGACTCTACCAAGCGTTTTCCATTGCTCCCAGGTTTCCTAGTCTCCTTGTTGTTCCCTAATCATAGTTCTGTTTTTGTTTTCCCAGTCTTAGTCTTAGTTTTCTAGTTTCTTGTTTTCATTTCATTGTTTCATTTGGACTGCCCACCTGGATTTTGACCTACGCTTGTTTATTGGATTACGCTATTGGATTGTCTTCACTGTTCATGTTTGCTGGTGTTTTCGACCCTGTCTGTCTGACTACGATCTGCTTAATAAAGCCTTGCATTTGGATCCTCACTCTTGGTCGTCCCGTTTGTGACAGAATACTTCGCCACACCCGGATCCAGCGGCTTTACCCACCAGCAGAAGTACCCTCCAAGAATGAGCTCAGCAGACCCCGTAAGTTCACTCTGTTCCATTTTTCAAGATGACCGTCCCATCGAATGTTATGTTGAGGAATTTCTTACGTACAGTCACCTGGCACCTTGTAACGAATCAATGTTAAAGGAATGTTTCTGGAGCGGGTTGGACACTGATATCAGCCTGAGTTTACCCGATGAGGACCCGAGTTGGACCCTCGCACAATTCATTGACTTTGTGTTATCGTTTTGTGGCTCTCCATTCACTGTGGGTATACTCAAAAGGTCACAGCACAAAATGTCTGCCAGCCTAGAGCCTCAGCACAAGATGTCTGCTAACCCTGAGCCACAGCACAAGATGTCTGCTAGCCCCGAGCCTCAGCACAAGATGTCTGCTAGCCCAGAGTCTCAGCACAAGATGTCAGCCAGCCTAGAGCTACAGCACAAGATGGCTGCCATCCCAAAGCCCGTTCACAAGATGGCCGCCATTTCAAAGCCTGTTCAAAAGACAGCTGTCCCTCCAGAGCCAGTTCACAAGATGGCCGCCCTTCAAGAGCCCCTTCACAAGATGGCTGCCTTTCCAGAATCTGCTTTCGGAATGACTATTCTTCCTGAGTCCGCATTCAAGATGGTCACCCAATTGGACCCAGCTCACAAGAAATCTACCACGTCTGACTCCTCTCGCAAGATGACTGCCACCCCAAGGCCCGATCGCAAGATGGCTGCCACCCCAAGGCTCGATCACAAGATGGCCGCCATCCCCAAGCCTGTTCACAAGATGGCTGCCACCCCCAAGCCTGTTCACAAGATGGCCGCCTTTCCTGAGTCGGCACCCAAAATGGCCGCCCTTCCAGATCCTGTTCACAAAATGGCCGCTCTTCCAGATCCTGCTCACAAGATGGCCGCCTTTCCTGAGCCTGCTAACAAGATGGCTGCCGCCACTCCAGGGTCTGCACTCAAGATGGCTACCGTCACGCCCAAGTCTTCTCACAAGATGTCTGTACCTCCAGAACCACTGCCCAAGATGGCTGCCACGCCCAAGTCCTCCCGTAAGATGGCCGCCACGCCAGAGCCTGCCGCAAAGATGGCCGCCACGCCAGAGCCTGCTGCAAAGATGGCCGCCACGCCAGAGCCCGCTGCAAAGATGGCCGCCACGCCAGAGCCCGCTGCAAAGATGGCCGCCACGCCAGAGCCTGCCACAAGGATGGTCGCCATGCCAGAACCTGCACCCAGGAGGACCGCCACTCCCAAGCTTGCACACAAAATGGCCGCCATACCTGAGTCTGCTATCAACATGGTGGCTACAGCATCAGACTCTCACCCTTCCAGGACTTATCAGAGACTAATATCAAGCTTGGAGGACCCACCACTGCTGTCAGCTCGTTCAGTTGATCCCTTACTATCAGCGTCAGCCAAGCCAACGTCTGCTCACCCCACATCAGCCAAGCCAGCGTCTGCTAGCGCCACGTCAACCAAGCCAGCGTCTGCTCACGCCACGTCAACCAAGCCATTGCCTGTGAACGTCATATCTGCTTCTCTCGAACCTGCACCAGCTGCCGTTCCTACCAAGTCAAGTCAAGTTACAGCTGCTGTCCCTGCCGAGTCAAGTCACGTCACAGTCACTGTTCCTGCCAGGACAAGTCAAGATACAGCTGCTGTTCCTGTCAGGCCAAGTCATGTCGCAGCAGTCGTTCCTTCAGAGCCAAGTCAAGCAGCTGTTCCCTCCGAGCCAAGCCAAGCCACAGCTGTCCCTCTCACGCCAAATCAAGTCACTGCTGCTCTTGTCATGACGAGTCAGGTCATAGCTACTTCTTCACTGCCAAGTCACATCTCCCCTGTGCATCCAGAGCCTTCACTCCCAAGCCATGCAGAGCCAACGCTCCCAAGCCATGCAGAGCCAACGCTCCCAAGCCATACAGAGCCAACGCTCCCAAGCCATGCAGAGCCAACGCTCCCAAGCCATGCAGAGCCAACGCTGCCAAGCCATGCAGAACCAACGCTCCCAAGTCACACAGAGCCAACGCTCCCAAGCCCCACGCCCAATGACCCGGAGGGCATTCCTCTGCCAACTGTGTTACCTGTTATGGCTATCGCCATTTTGAGTGTGTGGGCTGCACACTGCGCCCCAGTTGCCTCTTCGGCCCATGAGTCTGCCCACAAGTTTGTTCTGGAGACCTCATCTACAGGCATGTCCGCTGCGCCTATACCTCTTTCGGAGGTGGCGTACATAGCGGAACTTCACGCTCTGCCCGCTCCGCCAAGGCTTCACGCTCTGCCCGCTCCGCCAAGGCTTCACGCCCTGCCCGCTCCGCCAAGGCTTCACGCTCTGCCCGCTCCGCCAAGGCTTCACGCTCTGCCCGCTCCGCCAAGGCTTCACGCTCTGCCCGCTCCGCCAAGGCTTCACGCTCTGCCCGCTCCGCCAAGGCTTCACGCTCTGCCCGCTCAGCCAAGGCTCCCTGCTCTGCCAGCACCGCCAGTGCTCCCTGCTCTGCCAGCACCGCCAGGGTTCCCTGCTATATCTGCTCCGCCAGGACTCCTTGCTCTACCTGCTCCGCCAAGGTTCCTTGCTCTGCCTGTTCCGCCAAGACTCCTTGCTCTGTCTGCTCCGCCAAAATTCCCTGCCCTGCCTGCTCCGCCAAAGTTCCTTGCTCTGTCTGCCCCGCCAAGACTCCCTGCTCTGCCTGCACCGCCTAGGTTCCCTGTCATCTCTGTCTTGGCGTCTGGGGCCGTTCCAGAAGTCTCTGTCTGCCCAGGAACTGCCACGAAAGTCGTTCCTGAAGTTCTCGTCTGCCTGGTCACGGCTATGGAGGCCACGTTCTCCCATGAACTCTCTACTTCTCTCCTTGCTCTGTCTGCCTCCTCTATCTCTGTTCTCCCCAGGTCCCAGTCCATAATGCGGCCTCCTGTTCCGCCCTGGAGGGCTTCTACGCCTCCTGTTCCGCCCTGGAGGGCCCCTGCGCCTCCTGTTCTGCCCTGGAGGGCTCCTGCGCCTCCTGTTCCGCCCTGGAGGGCTCCTGCGCCTCCTGATTCGCCCTGGAGGGCTCCTGTGCCTCCTGCTCCGCCCTGGAGGGCTCCTGCGCCTTCTGCTCCGCCCTGGAGGGTTCCTGCGCCTCCTGCTCCGCCCTGGAGGGCTCCTGCGCCTCCTGCTCTGCCCTGGAGGGCCGCTCCGCCTCCTGCTCCGCCCTGGAGGGTTCCTAAACCCCTTGCTCCGCCTTCGGCTCCGCCCTGGAGGGCTCCTGCGCCTCCTGATTCGCCCTGGAGGGCTCCTGTGCCTCCTGCTCCGCCCTGGAGGGCTCCTGCGCCTTCTGCTCCGCCCTGGAGGGTTCCTGCGCCTCCTGCTCCGCCCTGGAGGGCTCCTGCGCCTCCTGCTCTGCCCTGGAGGGCCGCTCCGCCTCCTGCTCCGCCCTGGAGGGTTCCTAAACCCCTTGCTCCGCCTTCGGCTCCGCCCTGGAGGGCTTCTACGCTTCCTGCTCTGCCCCGGAGGGTCGCTAAGCCTCCTGCTCCGCCCTG
>NC_133370.1:42864043-42936654 GCF_049309525.1 Garra rufa
ATGTGGTTGCTAAGGTACCCTGGGTGGTTGCTATGTGGTTGTTATGGTATCCGGGGTGGTTGCTAAGGTGTTGCTATGAGGTTGCTATGGTGCCTGGGGTGGTTGCTAGGGTGTTGCTATGCGGTTGCTAAGGTACTCGGGGTGGTTGCTAAGGTGTTGCTATGCAGTTGCTATGGTGCCTGGGATTGTTGCTAGGGTGTTGTTATGCGGTTGCTAAGGTACTCGGGGTGGTTGCTAAGGTGTTGCTATGCAGTTGCTATGGTGCCTGTGGTGGTTGCTAGGGTGTTGCTATGTGGTTACTAGGGTACCCAGGGTGTTTACTAGCATGTTTCTAGCATGTTGCTAGCACGATTTTAACATGACTAGCAAGTCGCTAGCACGATTTTAGCATGACTAGCAAGTCGCTAGCACGATTTTAGCATGATTAGCAAGTCGCTAGCATGATTTTAGCATGACTAGCAAGTCGCTAGCATGATTTTAGCATAAATAGCAAAGACGCTAGCATGATTTTAGCATGATTAGCAAGTCACTAGCATGATTTTAGCATGACTAGCAAGTCACTAGCATGATTCTAGCATGACTAGCAAGTCACTAGCATTATTCTAGCATGACTAGCAAGGCACTAGCATGATTCTAGCATGACTAGCATGTCACTAGCATGATTTTAGCATGACTAGCAAGTCACTAGCACGATTCTAGCATGACTAGCAAGTCACTAGCACGATTCTAGCATGACTAGCAAGTCACTAGCATGATTACTAGCATAAATAGCAAGTCGCTAGCATGATTTTAGGATGAAACTAGCATGACTAGCAACTTACTAGCATGATCCTAACACGACTAGCAAGTCACTAGCATGATTCGAGCATTACTAGCAAGTTACTAGCATGGTTTTAGCATGACTAGCAAGTCGCTAGCATGATTTTAGCATGAATAGCAAGTCACTAGCATTATTCTAGCATGACTAGCAAGTCACTAGCATGATTCTACCATGACTACTAGCATGACTAGCATGTCACTAGCATGATTTTAGCATGACTAGCAAGTCACTAGCACGATTCTAACATGACTAGCAAGTCACTAGCATGATTTTAGCATGACTACTAGCATGACTAGCATGTCACTAGCATGATTCTAGCATGACTAGCAAGTCACTAGCACGATTCTAGCATGACTACTAGCATGACTAGCATGTCACTAGCATGATTCTAGCATGACTAGCAAGTCACTAGCACGATTCTAGCATGACTAGCAAGTCACTAGCATGATTACTAGCATGACTAGCATGTCACTAGCATGATTTTAGCATGACTAGCATGTCACTAGCACGATTCTAGCATGACTAGCAAGTCACTAGCACGATTCTAGCATGACTAGCAAGTCACTAGCATGATTACTAGCATGACTAGCAAGTCGCTAGCATGATTTTAGGATGATACTAGCATGACTAGCAAGTTACTAGCATGATCCTAACACGACTAGCAAGTCACTAGCATGATTCGAGCATGACTAGCAAGTTACTAGCATGATTTTAGCATGATTTTAGCATGACTAGCAAGTCGCTAGCATGATTTTATCATGACTATCAAGTCGCTAGCATGATTTTAGCATGACTAGCATGTCACTAGCACGATTCTAACATGACTAGCAAGTCACTAGCATGATTTTAGCATGACTAGCATGTCACTAGCATGATTCTAGCATGACTAGCAAGTCACTAGCACGATTCTAGCATGACTAGCAAGTCACTAGCATGATTACTAGCATGACTAGCATGTCACTAGCATGATTTTAGCATGACTAGCATGTCACTAGCACGATTCTAGCATGACTAGCAAGTCACTAGCACGATTCTAGCATGACTAGCAAGTCACTAGCATGATTACTAGCATAAATAGCAAGTCGCTAGCATGATTTTAGGATGAAACTAGCATGACTAGCAAGTTACTAGCATGATCCTAACACGACTAGCAAGTCACTAGCATGATTCGAGCATTACTAGCAAGTTACTAGCATGATTTTAGCATGATTTTAGCATGACTAGCAAGTCGCTAGCATGATTTTAGCATGACTAGCAAGTCGCTAGCATGATTTTAGCATGACTAGCAAGTTGCTAGCATGATTTGAGCATGATTAGCATACTGTTAGCATGACTTAGATAGAAAGATAGATGAGTTTGAATGAGTTTGAATGGATTAGAAATATAGTTCATAGAAGGGAAGCTTGATTGAGTCTCAAAGGATTCTGGGAGTTTAAATTTGAATTTTGACAGTTGGAGTTTGAAAAGTCTTGGCTCATTTGAACATTCCGTCAATGTAAGTCAATGAGATTTTATCCCAGTTTTAATCGGGATTTTTAGGAAAACCGTAAGTCTGATTAGTTAGAAAAGATATAGCAACTCGAGTTAGACCAGTATGAAGATCTGGGCTGAGTTTGGAGTTTGAAGAGTTAAAGCTCTAGGAGGAGATACAGTCAGAAATTTAGGATAGGAAGAAGAATAATAATAATAATAATAATAAGTTTAAATAGAATATCAATAAGTTGGCTCTCTCAAGCCAACTTAATAACTAGATATGTACATTTCCTGAAGAAAATGTGAGTGGTGCTTGCAGTGGCAAACTCGGCCCTCGGTTGCTAGGGTGATGTAATTGGTTGTTAGGGTGTGGCTGTGAAGGTTACTACTTATAAGCCGAGTCAAAAGAGCCCAACCACAAGCCCCTATGTCTTTCTGATTCAAAGATATGATCTCACAAATTGTATGGCAATGTTAAGTCTATCTGAGATTTTGCCCAAATTTCTCACCCGCTTTACGATAATCGTACGCCCGATCGCTTCAAAAATTCATAGCACTCCTCTTCTCAATAAGCCAGTCGATTTGAGACGTCATTCATTGGTCTATGACAAACGGTCTGGGAAGAGTTACACGCCGAAGTTCCTATGGGCCTGCATGAACATTCTGCCAATGAAAGTCTATGTGATATTTTTGCCCTCTTTTTCGTGCACTGTTTGAACATCGTAGCTCCAATCTCTCAGAAAAGTCATAGCACACCTCTCCTCAATAAGCCACAACATTTGACACCTCATTCATGGGTCTAGGGCAAAGGGTGCCGGACAAATTACGCACCGAAGTTCCTATGGGTCTGTGTGTGTGTGAGAAAGTGACAGTTGAGATTCAAATTCACAGACATTCTGCCATTGTAAATCAATGGGATTTTTTAGCCCACTTTTTCCTCCGCTGTGTGAACATAATAGGTCCGATCGCTTAGAAAAGTCATAGCACACCTCTCCTCAATAAGCCGGTCGATTTGAGACGTCATTCATGGGTCTATGACAAACGGTGTGGGACGAGTTACACGACGAAGCACCTTTGGGCCTGCATAAACATTCTGCCAATGAAAGTCTATGGGATATTTTTGCCCACTTTTTTGTGCGCTGTTTGAACATCGTAGCTCCAATCGCTCCGAAAAGTCATAGCACACCTCTCCTCAATAAGCCGCAACATTTGACACCTCATTCATGGGTCTACGGCAAACGGTGCCGGACAAATTACGCACCGAAGTTCCTATAGGCCTGTGTGTGTGTGTGAGAAAGTGACAGTTGAGATTCAAATTCACAGACATTCTGCCATTGTAAATCAATGGGATTTTTTGGCCCGCTTTTTCATGCGCTGTGTGAACATCGTAGGTCCGATTGCTTAGAAAAGTCATAGCACACCTCTCCTCAATGAGCCGGTCGATTTGACACCTCGTTCATGGATCTACGACAAACGGTGCGGGACGAGTTACGCGCCGAAGTTTTGTCAGGGCGAACAGTAATAGTAATACTAGATATGTACATTTCCTGAAGAAAATGTGAGTGGTGCTTGCGGTGGCAAAACTCGGCCCTCGGTTGCTAGGGTGTTGATATGCAGTTGCTAGGGTACACAGGGTGGTTGCTAGGGTGTTGCTATGCGGTTTCTAAGGTACCTGGGGTTGTTGCTATGGCCGTTGCTAGGGTACTCGGGGTGGTTGCTAGGGTACCCGGGGTGGTTGCTAGGGTGTTGCTATGCGGTTGCTAGGGTACCCGGGGTGGTTGCTAGGGTGTTGCTATGCGGTTGCTAGGGTACACGGGGTGGTTGCTAGGGTGTTGCTATGCGGTTTCTAAGGTACCTGGGGTTGTTGCTATGGCCGTTGCTAGGGTACTCGGGGTGGTTGCTAGGGTGTTGCTATGCGGTTGCTAGGGTACACGGGGTGGGTGCTAGGGTGTTGCTATGCGGTTTCTAAGGTACCTGGGGTGGTTGCTATGGCCGTTGCTAGGGTACTCGGGGTGGTTGCTAGGGTATCCGGGGTGGTTGCTAGGGTGTTGCTATGCGGTTGATAGGGTATCCGGGGTGGTTGCTAGGGCCGTTGCTAGGGTACCCGGGGTGGTTGCTAGGGTGTTGCTATGCGGTTGCTAGGGTACACTGGGTGGTTGCTAGGGTGTTGCTATGCGGTTGCTAGGGTACCCAGGGTGGTTGCTAAGGTGTTGCTATGTGGTTGCTATGGTACTCGGGTGGTTACTAGGGCAGTTGCTATGCGGTTGCTAGGGTACTTGGGTGGTTGCTAGGGCCGTTGCTAAGGTAACCGGGCTAGTTGCTATGGCATTGGTATGCAGTTGCTACTTGTCAAAGATCATTACTCTGGAGTGTTATAGAGGTCTTTGCCTGATTAGCCCTTAGCTAATTGCTATTAGCATGTAGCTATTGAGTGCTAGCATGTGTAGCATGTTGAGAGTTTGCTAGCATGAGTCAAAAGTAGCAACTCCCATTTCTATGCGACATTCTGATACAAAGATATAGGTCTTGCTAATTGGTTGCTAGGGTACTCTGTTTGGTTGCTAGGGAGTGGCCAATAACGACACTGTAAATTGTAGTTGCCAGTATGAGTGATTTAAACCAACCCCCATGTCTCTGTGACATTCAGGTGCGAAGATATGCCTGTGTGGCTTTGGGTTGCTAGGGTACTCTGTTTGGTTGCTAGGGAGTGGCCAATGACGACACTGTAAAGTGTAGTTGCCAGTATGAGTGATATAAACCAACCCCCATGTCTCTGTGACATTCAGATCTGAAGATATGCCTGTGTGGCTTTGGGTTGCTAGGGTACTCTGTTTGGTTGCTAGGGAGTGGCCAATGACGACACTGTAAAGTCTAGTTGCCAGAATGAGTGATATAAACCAACCCCCATGTCTCTGTGACATTCAGGTCTGAAGATATGCTTGTGTGGCTTTAGGTTGCTAGGGTACTCTGTTTGGTTGCTAGGGAGTGGCCGATGTCGACACTGTAAAGTGTAGTTGCCAGTATGATTGATATAAACCAACCCCCATGTCTCTGTGACATTCAGGTCTGAAAATATGCCTGTGTGGCATTGGGTTGCTAGGGTACTCTGTTTGGTTGCTAGGGAGTGGCCAATAACGACAATGTAAAGTGTAGTTGCCAGTATGAGTGATTTAAACCAACCCCCATGTCTCTGTGACATTCAGGTGTGAAGATATGCGTGTGTGGCTTTGGGTTGCTAGGGTACTCTGTTTGGTTGCTAGGGAGTGGTTAATGACGACACTGAAAAGTGTAGTTGCCAGTATGAGTGATATAAACCAACCCCCATGTCTCTGTGACATTCAGGTGTGAAGATATGCCTGTGTGGCTTTGGGTTGCTAGGGTACTCTGTTTGGTTGCTAGGGAGTGGCCAATGACAACATTGTAAATTGTAGTTGCCAGTATGAGTGATATAAACCAAGCCCCATGTCTCTGTGACATTCAGGTCTGAAGATATGCATGTGTGGATTCGGGTTGCTAGGGTACTCTGTTTGGTTGCTAGGGAGTGTCAATGTTGATTGGTGATTGGGCGTTTGCTACCCCGACTCAAAGGAGTCCGCCCCCATGTCTCTATGACACTCTGATCCAGAGATATGCATCTGGGCCCTTATAATGGAAGTCTATGGGATCAGTTGCTAGGGTGCCCTAAATGGTTGCTAGGGCGTGGCTTGACACCTTCATGATGATCCGGAGAGTCTGATTGGCCATCTGAGTAAAATGAGCCCGCCTCCATGTCTCTAGGCCAATGTGATGCTGAGTTATACCCAATACAAAATCCCTATGTAAATTACCATGGGTTTTCATGGGACGTCCCTTACCATAGAAAGTCAATGGGGCAAATTTGGAGAGCTCTTGCACCCCAGGGGTACAACTTTTACCCCATTGCGAGAAGTCTTCTCGCACAGCTTGATAGCCTCTCCAGATGTGGCGAATCACGTGTTTCTACGAAATTCTTGCTTGGCGCTACGTCCCGTCAAAATTCGTCCCAATTCGTTGTCTATGGGATTTTGGGGCCGAATTATTACCCCAGGTGACATCATCGTACCCCTGATCGCTTATAAAAGTCGGGGATTTACATTCCCGTATTGTCCACACAATTTGACGCCCATTTCGAGGGTCTACGACAAAAATTGCGGGACGAGGGACGCGCCAAAATTTGAACGAAAGAGGGGCATTTGCGCCCCAGGGGTACAACTTACACCCCATTGCGAGATGTGTTCTCGCACAGCTTGACAGCCTCTCCAGTTGTGGTGAATCATGTGTTTCTACGAAATTCTGGGTCTGCGCTACGTCCCGTTAAAGTTGGCCGTAATGCATTGTCGTTGTAAATTTTGGGGTGGTTTTTTGCCCCGTGTGACATCATCGTACCCCCGATCCCTTATAAAAGTCATAGCACACCGAGTCTATATAGGACGCACGATTTGACGCCCGTTTCGAGGGTCTACGACAAAAACTGCGGGACTAGTTACGCGCCGAAATGTGTACGGAATCTAGTATAATAATAAAAATAATAATAATAAGTATGTGAGATAATAATAGTGATGCTTTGCCTATGGCAAGCACCACTAATAATAATAATAATAATAAGTTTAAATAGAATATCAATAAGTTGGCTCTCTCAAGCCAACTTAATAATAATAAGTTTAAATAGAATATCAATAAGTTGGCTCTCTCAAGCCAACTTAATAAGTTTAAATAGAATATCAGTAAGTTGGCTCTCTCAAGCCAACTTAATAATAATAATAAGTTTAAATAGAATATCAGTAAGTTGGCTCTCTCAAGCCAACTTAATTACAAGTGCTTCATTTTTAGAATCTGATCACATAATCCATGTAATCTAAGATTACATGTAATCAGTTACTACCCAGCACTGGATGCACTGAACATTCTACACTTCGGGGACCAGCCTAGATTGATCACAGCAGTGTAGCTGTAGAGGATTGAGACATGGAAGTACAGTATAAATATTTTAGTATAACAACATACTCAGACACCCACTAAACAATAAGTAATAGTTTTGTTGTAATAGCCTATTTCCTAGTCTCCCATTCAAATTTGGCTGCAAACAGAAGATTAGCATTTCACTGGTAAATATCATCCCTGAAATTAAATAGTGTGCATTTGGGGAATGAAATCGCATTAGGCGGTATTGCAACCGTGCGTCTGGGCATCAGTGACGGGTGAGAAGAGCTTCTACAGTTCAGAAATCCCTCCCTGTGCCTCTTCTGATACACCACTCTCATGCTCTATTGTAAGCAAACACTCACAAATCCCTGTTTCATTAGAGCAGAAATCAAAAGGACCCTCTGAGAATCCAAGAGCATCAGACGGGTTATGCTCATCTTATGGCAAACCACAGATCTTTCTTTAGAGCAGAGCTGGTAATTGGCTAATCTGATGATTCTTTTGACAATAAAATGTGCAATCTGTCATATGCAGTCTGGTATGCAAGAAATACAGTCAAGCCCGAATTTTTTGATTAGAAATGACACAGACGTCTCAGAAGATAATAAGACGATGTACAAGAGGCAGTGCAAATTTATTCATACCCTTCTCAATAATCAATAGAAAAGCCTTTATTGGCTATTACAGCAATCAAACGCTTCCTATAATTGCTGACCAGCTTTTTGCATGTCTCCACTGGTATTTTTGTCCATTCATCTTTAGCGATAAGCTCCAACTCTTTCAGGTCAGAGGGTCTCCTTGCCATCACCCTGATCTTTAGCTCCCTCCACAGATTCTCAATTGGATATAAATCAGGACTCTGGCTGGGCCACTGCAAAACGTTAATGTTTTTGTCTGCTGACCATTTCTTCACCACTTTTGCTGTGTGTTTTGGGTCGCTGTCATGCTGAAATGTCCACTGGTGCCCAAGGCCAAGTTTCTCTGCAGACTGCCTGATGTTGTTGTTGAGAATTTTGATGTATTGCTCCTTTTTCATGGTGCCATTTACTGTGATTAGGTTCCCTGGTTCACCGGCTGAAAAACACCCCCAAAACATTAGGTTCCCACCACCATGTTTGACAGTGGAGATGGTGTTCTTAGGGTTGAAGGCTTCTCCTTTTTTATGCCATATGAAGGCTACATCATTTTGGCCAAACAAATAAATTTTTGTTTCATCTGACCATAAAACAGAAGACCAGAAGTCTTCTTCTTTGTCCAGATGAGCATTTGCAAAGGCCAAGCGGGCTTTTGTGTGCCTTATCTGGAGAAGTGGTGTCCTCCTTGGTCTGCGTCCGTGGAACCCAGTGGTGTGCAGTGTCCGTTGGACTGTCTGCCTTGAGATGTTGCCACCAGCAGAGCCCAGATTCATCAGGATGGCCTTGGTGGTGATCATTGGATTCTTTTTACCTCTCTCACTATCCTCCTGGCCAGCACAGGTGTCACTTTTGGCTTCCGACCACGTCCTCTGAGATTTTTCACAGTGCGGAACGTCTTGTATATTTCAATAATACTTTGCACTGTAGCCACTGGAACTTCAAAACATTTAGATATGGTCTTATAGCCCTTTCCTGACTTGTGAGCAGCCACAATGCACAGCCGCAGGTCCTCAGTGAGCTCCTTTGTCTTAGCCATGACTGTCCACAAACCAACAGCAGAGAGCTTGTTTTTCACCTGTTGAGTTGATTAAAACAGCTGTTCCCAATTAATCAGGGTAATTAGGATGCTTTAGAACAGCTTGGACTATTTGGAATGGTATAGAACTTTGGATTTTCCCATAGACTGTGACAGTTTGCAAAGGGTATAAATAATTTTGGTCAACTTTTTGTTCAAATGTACATCATACATATACATTGTACATCGTCTTATTATCTTTTGGGAGAAGCCTGTGTCATTTCCAGTCAAATGTCAAATTTGCTGGTTGAATAAAAGTAACTTTAAGTCATAATTTGCCAGGGGTATGAATAATTTCGGGCTTGACTGTATGTGTTGTATATTTTGCTAATCTACCAGTTGGCCAGCAATATTGATCATCTCAGATGATGCTCAGACTTTATTTTGTACTTGAAATGGCTTAGGTTCAGAGCAGGTTAGATGGTTTGTTGTTACAGAGGCATATTTTTGGGTCTGTGTCGGTTCATCTCAGGCTTTGTCTTTTGAATCACGCTAGAACGCACAGAGATTGAAGACTGCAGGACCAAAACAAGATGTAGAGATGGATCGAGGTACGCTTGTCTGCCTTATTTGACAGAAAGAAGAAGCATATCTGGCTGATGGTGGGCAGGCCTCGGATGATTACAGAGTCCAGATTGAGCTGCTCAAGCAGAACTCTATTTCTTATCTGGAGGTGAAACTCAAAGGACTGGAGCACATATAAACTATTTTGTTATTGGATTATGATGTGCAGGGCTACTATATCTCTGATCTGATCCAAAACATACTGAGCTGTCTCTCTGTCTCCTGCCAAAATAGGTAGCTGTCTTTTAATCAAGTATCTAAAACAAAATGGGACTATTTTGAAACAAATTCCTATAGCATGCAAAGCACAACTCATGATGGACCTTAGTTTTGGTAGATATCGTAGAGATAGTTCACACAAAAATGCTAATTCAGTCATCTTTTACTCACTCTCAAGTTGTTCTTTTGGACACAAAAGAAGATATTTGATATTGACAATAATTTTGGTAACCAAACAGCTGGAAAAAAATACTATGGAAGTCAATGGCTTCCAGCTTACATACACCTTACCGAATCTGCGAAATGTTAATTATTTTACCAAAATAATAGGGATCATACAAAATGCACGTTATTTTTTATTTAGTACTGATCTGAAAAAGATATTTCACATAAAAGACGTTAACATATAGTTTACAAGAGAAAATAATTGTTGAATTTATAAAAATGACCCTGTTCAAAAGTTTACATACACTTGATTCTTAATACTGTGTTGTTACTTAAATGATCCACAGCTGTGTTTTGTTTGTTTAGTGATAGTTGTTCACGAGTCCCTTGTTTGTCCTGAACAGTTAAACTGCCTGCTGTTCTTTGGAAAAATCCTTCATGTCCCACAAATTCTTTGGTTTTTCAGCATTTTTGTGTATTTGAACCCTTTCCAACAATTACTGTATGATTTTGAGATCCATCTTTTCACACTGAGGACAACTGAGGGACTCATATGCAACTATTACAGAAGGTTCACTTACTGATGCTCCAGAAGGAAGAACGATGCATTAAAAATCGGGGGTGAAAACTTTTGAACAGAATGGAGATGTGTACATTTTGCCTTAATATCATATTTTTTCATTTAGTACTGCTCTCCAGAAGCTACAGAAGATACTTACATGTTTTCCAGAAGACAAAATAAGTTAAATTTACCCTGATCTTCAAATTAAAAAAGTTTTCACCCCCCAATGCATTGTGTTTCATTCTGAGGCATCAGTGAGAACATTCTGTAATAGTTGCATATGAGTCCCACAGTTGTCCTCAGTGTGAAAAGATGGATCTCAAAGGGGTTCAAATACAGAAAAATGCTGAAAAACCAAAGAATTTGTGGGACCTGAAAGATTATTTTAGTAAAATAATTAACATTTTGTAGATTCTGCAAGGTGTATGTAAACTTTTGACCTCACATATATATTTTTCTGTAGAACAGTGTATTTGAAGCACAACAAATTATTAAAACGTGTATGTGCGTACAAAAGTTAGCAGGAGCTAAAGATTACGGTTTGTAAAGTTTTAAATATGCATATGTTTCTCACACAAATGCTTCTATTTACTTCAGAAGGCCTTAATTAACCCCCTGGAGTCATGTGGAGAACTTCATGATGGATGGATGCACTTTATTTTGCTTCAAAATTTTCACCATCATTCATTAGCATTTTTTAATATAACTCTGATTGTCTGAAAGAAGAAAGTCATATACACCTAGAATGGCTTGAAGGTGAGTAAATGATGGGGCAATTTAATAAAAATAAATATTTTTGATTTCATTTTCATTAAATTAAATCCGCACTGACTAAATTCTATTGATTCTAGTAGTTTTACATTAGAATGTTGCTAAGCTAATCACACAGTACTCTAACAGTGGAAAACACACTAACTAGTAAAAATAGTCTTATTCATTAGAACTGTTATCAAAACTTAGTACTGAATGAAATCCTCTCTTCTCAAGCTCATCACAGTGCACTCTGGGATTGCTTTATCTGTGAAGGCTAGGATATGATGTAGGCTAAAGAAGTCTCTCCATCTGTACTGAGCCTATGATGACTTGTAATGCTGCTTAGGTGATGTAACAAGATCTTTTGAGATCCTCAGTGCACCTTTTCTGATAGAATTTGGCTTTTTACTGCCTTGGGTGATTTAGGATAATGCCTTTATGGAGAGTAGCTGTCAGAATAAATACAACTTTTCCTTCAGAGACATTAGAAACTTGTGTACAGAGATGTCAGATTGGACATCATCAGGTCTGAAACTTGCTTATAATGCTGAAATCATCTTTTTATTTTATATTTAGCTACTCATGTTTATTCTATAACCTGAAGCTAATTAAAAATATGTATCCGTAAATGTGGATTTGATGTGTTATATGCAGTTTTGTGGAAGTGAGACCAGTGAGATTTTACTGTGCGCAGCACTGCGTTGAGAAATATTATTTAGTTAAGAAACATTGTACAAATGCAGTTTTTCCACCTTTCTCTTTTCCTGTTTCTTTCTGTCTTTGTAAGTACCATTCTGTCTTAATTAAAACAGAAGCAGTGCCTCCCTAACAGATGGCACTAGTTGGTGAAAACAGTTATTAGTGAGTAAACAACTTTGTAGTGAATCACTGGATCTCAGTGAATGTGCAGATGTCCTGATTGTCCTTCAAACATCAAAGCATTAATTTCATTCAGTTGAAATGAAATGCATCACAATATCTGCGTACAGGCATCTGCACATATGCAGCATTTAATTTGTAACTTGTAATTTTTACATATATATTTTTAAACATTATTAAACATAAACATTATTAAAAAGCACAACTTGATTGTGAGATTTCAGTGATATAACATACTATTACAAAAAAAAAAAAAAAAAAACCTGGGTAGCTCCATCTCCATTTCTGGTTTTCCAGTTTTTGCTCCTCACTCACATTTCTATTTTTGATCTATGATCCTTCTGATGTTAATTCACAGTTCAATCTCTCTTTCATTTTGATTCTAATCACACCAATAGCTGCTAAAAGTTTTCTTTTTCTTGTCACATATTCCCAAATGTTCTTTAGAAAAATCCTTCAGGTCCCACAGATTCTTTGGTTTTTTAGCTTTTTTATGTATTTGAACAATGACTGTATGATTTTGAGATCCATCTTTTCACACTGAGGACAACTGAGGGACTCATATGCAACTATTACAGAAGGTTCAAACACTCACTGATGCTTCAGAAGGAAAAACAATGCATTAAGAGCTGGGGGTGAAAACTTTCAGGGTAAATTTAACTTATTTTGTTTTCTGGGAAACATGTAAATATCTTCTGTAGCTTCTAAAGGGCAGTTTGAAATAAAAATGATTATGAAAACAAAGATATTTAGTCAAAATAAGAAAAATGTACACATTTCAAAAGTTTTCACCCCCTAGACTCATAAACAACATCACTAAACCAACCAAACAAAAAAAAAAAAAAAAGCTGTGGATCATTCAGGTAACAACACGGTATTAAGAATGAAGTGTATGCAAACTTTTGAAAGGGGTAATTTTTATAAATTCAACTATTTTTTTCTCTTGTGGTCTATATGTAAACTTCTTTTATGTGAAATATCTTATTCAGGTCAGTACTAAATAATATAATAACATGCATTTTGTATGATTCCTCTTATTTTGGTAAAATAATTACCATTTTGCAGATTCTGCAAAGTGTATGTAAACTTTTGACTTCAACTGTAGATGTTGACATTTTTGGTTTCCACTTTTTTTCATTTATAAAGCAGTTCTACTGAAGACAATAGTGTCATTATTCAGCTCTAATTAGTCAATGTCAATGTTGCAAAGTTCATCCGCAAAATTAATTTAATTCAGCTGAAAGCAGCTTTACAGAAGACAATATTGTCATTATATAGCTTAATGTTGATTTAATTCAGTGGCAGAATTGTATGTGTGCTGTGTGACGATTCACATTTCCTTTAAAAATTTACTTTTTTAATGAGGTCACATTACATATTCCTAAACTGAACAGCTGTGCCTGTAGTCATAGAGAAAGGGGAGCAAACGCATTCATCTGACCTAATTGACCTTTCAGTAAGCTCTTTCTTTCTGTGCACAGCGTGAGTTAGTAAAATGTGCTTGTAAAGTGGTCAAAATAAATTGGAAATCATTTTTCACTTGTGCTGGAATGAATCAAGACATTGCAAGCCATTTTTATCTGATGGTTTTCTTTTAAAAAATTATAAAATTATGCACTAGCGTCGCTAAAAAACTAATTCAGTGCAATTGCGTTTAAAACTATTAACACACACACACAGACTTGGATCAACTTAGCAGTCAGCTTTAAGGTGGGATTGGTCAGCGGCATTTCCAAAGTGGGGCTTAGCGAAGGCTCTATCATGATTACAATCTGTTCAATAAATGTCTGTTTATTGTTGCGAAGGGAATGAGAGCTGCTGATGTAATGTTCCTGTTAGAATCACATTCTCGGATGAGTCAGATGCACAGCTTGAGGATTCGGGGAGGGCTGCGGGTGCATTCCGTTTGATTAGACGAGTCCCTGTTGGCTGGTTACTGGCCCTCACCACGCATTGCCTTTACCAGAGTCCAAGGACAATAGGAAGCCTCACAGAGCTGGGGGGGAAAGAAAATGATGCAGCATTGCCGCAGAGGATCCTTCAGGATTGTCGACAGGTCTTGTGGAGTTGTGTTAGGATGTTGTGATTGCCGCCTACTGAAGGTCTGGAGTGTTTGTGAGAACTCGGCAGGTGGAGAACAGAGCCTCTGTATAGAATATCTGCAGCTCCACACTGTTGTCCATGCTCTGTTGCATACAGCTCCATCTGCTCAGATCAGTCAATGCAACAGTATTACACAAGCAAAGTCAAGTCACCTTTATTTATATAGCGCTTTTAACAATACAGATTGTGTCAAAGCAACTGCACAGTATTTAAACAGCACCATAGTGTGTAAGTAACGCATTATTGTAAATAATCAATTTTCAGTTAAAGGCAGTTCATCAATGAATTCAGTGATATCATCGTCAGTTCAGTTAAAATAGTATACGATATCGCTGGAAAGTGTCCCCAACTAAGCAAGCCAGAGGCGACAGCGGCAAGGAAATAAAACTCCACAGGTGACAGAAATGGAGAAAAAAAACCTTGGGAGAAACCAGGCTCAGTCGGGGGACCAGTTCTCCTCTGGCCAGACGAAACCAGCAGTTTGTACCAATGTCCGATTGTAGAGAACTCATCAGGTTCCTGTGGTGTAGCGCCAATGGCCGTCTAGGTTGGCAAGGTCTTTAGTGATGATCCATCTCTGGAGCTCATCTGGTTGACATCCACGGCTATTGAAGTCATCTCCAGGTGGTGATCCATGATCTAAGCTGGGTACGGACTGGATCCGGGGGACTGCAGTGACCATCTGATCCGGATACAGGTTGGGTCAGGTGGCTACGGTGACCTCGGAATAAGAATGAAACAGACTAATATTAGCGTAGATGCCATTCTTTTTACGATGCAACGAGTGCATCAGATGTTATGGTAAGTGTTTTCGGTTCCGGTTGACCTAATTAATGCAGCCTAACAATCCTTTAACGGATTTGAATTATAGGAACGTGTTAATGTTTTTATGTGTAAGCCAGGTTAAAGAGATGTGTCTTTAATCTAGATTTAAACTGACAGAGCGTGTCTGCCTCCCGAACAGTGTTTGGTAGATTGTTCCAGAGTTTAGGCGCTAGATAAGAAAATGATCTGCCGCCGGCAGTTGATTTTGATATTCTAGGTATTATCAAATTGCCAGAATTTTGAGAACGCAGCGGACGTGAGGGACTATAATGCGATAGGAGCTCGCTCGAGTACTGAGGAGCTAAACCATTGACGGCTTTATAAGTAATTAGCAAGATTTTAAAATCTATACGATGTTTTATAGGGAGCCAATGCAGTGCTGACAGAACCGGGCTAATATGGTCATACTTTCTAGTTCTAGTAAGAACTCTAGCTGCAGCATTTTGGACCAGCTGGAGTTTGTTTATTAAGCGTGCAGAACAACCACCCAATAAAACATTACAATAATCTACCCTTGAGGTCATGAACGCATGAATTAATGTTTCAGCATTTGACATTGATAGCATAGGTCGTAATTTCGATATATTTTTAAGATGGTAAAATGCGGTTTTGCAGATGCTAGAAATGTGGCTTTCAAAGGAGAGATTGCTGTCGAATAGGACGCCTAGGTTCCTAACTGATGACGACGAATTTACAGAGCAGCCATCTAGTATTAGACTGTGTTTTAGGTCATTACTTGTGGAGGTTTTAGGTCCAATAATTAACACCTCTGTTTTTTCAGAATTTAACAGTAAGAAGTTATTCGCCATCCAGTTTTTAATATCAGCTATGCATTCTGTTAGTTTTTCGAATTGATATGTTTTGCCGGGCTGCGAAGAAATATAGAGCTGAGTATCATCAGCGTAACAATGAAAGCTAACACCATGTTTCCTGATGATATCTCCCAAGGGTAACATGTAAAGCGTAAAAAGTAATGGCCCTAGTACTGAGCCTTGAGGTACTCCATGCTGCACTTGCGATTTAAATGATACCTCTTCATTTATTGCCACAAACTGATGACGGTCAGATAAGTACGATTCGAACCAAGCCAGTGCACTACCATTAATGCCTACATAATTTTCAAGTCTATTTAAAAGAATGTTGTGGTCAATAGTATCAAACGCAGCACTAAGATCCAGTAGCACTAATAGAGAGATGCAACCACGATCGCTTGACAAGAGCAGGTCATTTGTAACTCTAATAAGAGCCGTCTCAGTACTATGATATGGTCTAAAACCTGACTGGAAATCCTCACAGATACCATTTTTCTCTAAGAAGGAGCATAATTGTGAGGATACTACCTTTTCTAGTATCTTTGACAGAAAAGGGAGATTCGAAATTGGTCTGTAGTTAATTAATTCAGTGGGGTCAAGTTGTGGTTTTTTAATGAGTGGCGTAATAACAGCCAGTTTGAAGGTTTTGGGGACATATCCTAATGATAGTGACGAATTAATAATATTCAGAAGAGGATCTATGACTTCTGGAAGTACCTCCTTTAGTAGCTTAGATGGAATAGGGTCTAACATGCATGTTGTAGGTTTAGATGATTTAACAATGTTATACAATTCTTCCTCTCCTATAATAGAGAATGAGTGGAATTTTTCCTCAGGAGATCTACAACGCATTATCTGATGCGATACTGTAGCGGGCGGCTGTATGGTTACAATTTTATCTCTAATATTGTCTATCTTGGAGGTAAAGTACTTCATAAAGTCATTCATTCAATTCAATTCAATTCAAGTTTATTTGTATAGCGCTTTTCACAATACAAATCGTTGCAAAGCAGCTGTACAAAAGTTTAGGCTACTACAATATATTTAGTAGCTTATTAGTGGTGAATTCTGTATGTTAAGTCGATGTACATATGATATAAATGTTAAAATCAGTAACTGTGTAATCAAACAGATGATGAACACTAATTGCAATGATTATGTGCTGTAATCAAACTTGTAGGAAAATTATGTAGTGCTGTATGTTGTTTCAAGGCTGGCATCATCTGCGGTCCTCTGAGGGGTTGGCATCATCTCTTCTTCTGAATCCAGGCTGAATCTTGTGTAAATCCTAGTTACCACGGGATGGAAATCCCGTGGCAGAGACAGAGAAACAAATAGAGAAATAATTAGCGTAGCTGCTGTTCCAACTTCCAACCAAACAAAAATGATGTGTTTAGCCCAAGCTGAAGAATATTAATGTGCATTTGATCAGATGTAACTGAAGTACAACGTTATGAGATACATTATGTGAATGCTTGGCTAAAGAGATGAGTCTTTAATCTAGATTTAAACATAGAGAGTGTGTCTGAACCCCGAACGTTATCAGGAAGGCTATTCCAGAATTTGGGAGCCAAATGTGAAAAGGCTCTCCCTCCTTTAGTGGACTTTGCTATCCTAGGTACTACTAAAAGTCCAGAGTTTTGCGACCTTAGGGAGCGTGAGGGATTGTAGCGTAGGAGGAGACTAGTTAGGTATGCAGGAGCTAAACCATTAAGGGCCTTATCGGTAAGAAGTAGTATTTTGTAAGTGATACGTAACCTAATAGGTAGCCAATGCAGAGACTGTAAAATTGGGGAAATATGATCATATTTTCTTGATCTGGTAAGGACTCTAGCAGCTGCATTTTGGACTACCTGTAGCTTATTTATTGAAGAAGCCGGACAACCACCTAGTAGTGCATTACAATAGTCCAGTCTAGACGTCATGAATGCATGGACTAACTTTTCTGCATCAGAAACAGGTAACATGTTCCGTAGCTTAGCAATGTTTCTAAGATGGAAGAATGCTGTTTTTGTAACATAGGAAATATGATTTTCAAAAGACAGGTTGCTGTCTTTAATAACACCCAGATTTTTGACTTTAGAGGAAATAACAGTACATCCATCTAGTTGCAAGTTGTAGTTTAAGAGATTCTGTGTACTGTTTTTTGGTCCAATAAGTAATATCTCAGTCTTATCTGAATTTAATAGTAGAAAATTATTGGTCATCCAGTCTTTCACATTTTTAACACACTCTGTTAACTTTGCTAAGTTAGAAGTTTCATCTGGTCTTGTTGAAATATATAGTTGAGTATCATCAGCATAACAATGGAAACTAATCCCATATTTCCTAATACTGCTGTGCTGTTGGGAAATGTCTGCACCTGTTTCTTTTATGATTTCAGCATGAAATGAATATTCACACTGTTTGTTTTCTTAATGTATGTTATTAATCTTGTGAACAGTTCATTCATGCATATGTTTAATTTTTTTTTTTTTTACATTTTTATATAAAATGTCACCACTTGCCATAGAATGATGTTTTTAGTTACTTTGGTAACACTTCTCTAATCATTTAGTCTGATTAACCCTGACCCTTTTCTGCATATGCATCCATCCAATCAACAACCAATAGATAGAACGGTAACACTTTATTTTACGGTTTCTTTACTAGTTGCTTATTAGCATGCATATTAATAGAATATTAGCCATTTATTAGTACTAATTAAGCACATATTAATGCATTATTCTACATGACCTTATTCTACATCCCTAATCCTACCCAATACAAAACTAAATATTAATAAGCAGCAAATTAGGAATTTATTGAGGAAAAAGTCATAGTTAATAGTGAATAAGTGTTTTCTATTCTAAAGTGTTACCGATAGAACCAACTGTACACACTGTAAAGTGTCAGGATTGACAACCACATTTAAATACAGAAGTGAATCTGCTTAATTAGTTTTGTGTGTGTACAGAACAAAAGTCACTGTCAAAATCGCAATTTGTTGATTCTATCTTACGATTTTTTTTTATATTAAAGTAATACAGTGATCAAAGACATGGTTAGTTTGGCTATTTAACTAAACCACTGTAGACTGAGCAGTTGTGTTTTGTTTATGTTTAGTAGGTTGCTTTTCAGAGCACACTCTTTAAGGGTTGCCATGTCCATTTATTATAAGCGACGTTTATTAAACGTCTTTGGGCTTGTTGTTTGGTCTTGACTCATAAAGCAATCCGTTTTATGGAGTTGATAAAGTATAAAGGGCCAGGTCGTGATGTTTTGGTGTTTCCAAGATAACACAATTTATATTTGAGTTTATTATAGGCTTGTCTTTATATGCTGCTTTTTAATAGCAACATCTGGCAACACTAATGATTTAAAACACCTTGTTTACTGTGATTTCTTGCACTTTAAATACATTATTAACAACTAGTTGTTAAGTTTGGTGCCATACTGCGTAGAATTTTTGTAAATGTGGTCAAAATATATTGTTATACAAAAATGCAAGAACATGTATCATGGATAGCGACTACGTTTTTACTGTGTGCAGTTCACCCAAGATGAAAGTTTAGTCATTTAATTTAGCATCAGATATGGTTGACCCAGTAGGTCACTGTCATGGCTAGTTTAGTTTATTCCACTCAGGGACTTTTGAAATATTTTGTTCTGTTGTGTATGGTGTATTTTTGTTGTGTAGTTTCTGTTTCTGGTAGTTTCTGTGGCGTTTGATTTCCCTGCACCTGTTTTTTGTTTAGTTCTTCATTAGCTCTTAAATTTAGAGTTCGTAGTTCATGAAAGTCACACATTTGAGCTTCCATGTTTATTCTGGGTGTCCCCAGAATGTGTCTGTGAAGTTTCAGCTCAAAATACCCTACAGTTCTTTTAGTACATAATTTTGAAAATGCCTATTTTGAGTGGAAGCAGAAACACACTGTTTTCCTGCATGCCCTTTTTAAATGCAAATGAGCTGCTGTTCCCCACCCCCTTTTCCAGAATAGGGCTGTGTCTTTACAGTTCGTAGCTCAGATACTCTTAATAAAAACATTGGTTTGGTTTTGATTACCATGTCTATCGCACTCAAATCATGCGTTTTAAACCATATTAGTTTAAACTTCTGATATAGGGTTTTCTGAGCGCACACATCCGAAGCACGTGCACAGAAAACAGCGGTCACATGGCATGTGAGTACTAAACCTAGTTCTCTTTCATGTCTTGTTGCACTTAAACTAGTAAATACAAGCAGGTTTATGTTAAAAACACACAGGAGTTAGAATAACAGTCGGTTATGTCTGTGAAGGTAAACAGATGTGAAAAAAACACGTTTATATTAAATCTGTGTGGCAGCAGTGAATATACAGTAAATAAGTCAGTAAATCCACTGCTCTCTTGTCTCCTCTGAGGCTGGGACTCTAAACAGTTTTCTGTGCTCAACTGTGCAGCCAAAGACAGAACAGTTAGCATGCTTTGCTCGAACTTTTGCCATGGTGTTAGAACTGGTACACTGAGCAGCTCATTTTTTCAAAGCTTGCAGTGAAAGCTTACTGGGTTGTTATTTTTCACATTTTCTGGGTTAGTAGATGTGGTCTCAGACTCTGTAGGCTATCCTACTGTATGGACACTTGCTTGTTGCTTAGAGAGTGTATAAACATTTAACTATCTCTTTCTTTCTCTAGTGAAGAACACATGCGCTCCCTCAGAGTTTGCATGTGCAAACGGTCAGTGTGTTCCTGGGCGCTGGCGGTGTGACGGAGAACCTGAGTGTCCGGACGGATCAGATGAAGCTGATGCCACCTGCAGTAAGTCACATCATGTCATAAAACTCTTATCGCTTATGTTTATCTATCAAATCACAAATTGGATTTTTGGGGTTTGACACTGTTCTTCAGAAATGTAACAAACTGCTTGGCAAATATTCAGCGATTATAATAAATGTATATTATAATCATATTATAAGATTATAATAAATTGTTCGATCTTCATCAAAATTGGTGTAGATCATCTTCAGACCCGTCCTCACAAAAATCACAAACTGGGTTTTGGTGTTTGATGCCGTTTTTAATAAATGTAACAAACTTGTTGGCAAAAGATGTGGTTGCATTTCAGCAACACATTTGCATATTGACACAAAAATGTAGACATATCTTTGGCACAATTCCTTGAGAATATGATTTCGGCAATGATTTGCATACTGGCACAAAAATTGTAACATTTTTGCCACAGTTTCTTGAGAATATCATGTAAATTTGATGACAGCACCAACTACTAGTCAAATACTATGAATGTTTTTTCTACTTTTCCTAAATTCACCTCAAGGTGAATTATGCCATTGTGCTTAGCAACACACAGCGATTACCATAATTGTACTACAGCAATAACCATCATTGTGCAATCTTCATCAAAATTGGTGTAGATCATCTTCAGTCCCATCTTCATAAAACTCACAAACTGGGTTTTTGGTGTTTGACACTGTTTTTCATAAATGTAACAAACTTGTTGGCAAAGGAACCAACCAGGAAGTGTGGTTGCATTTCGGGAACACTTTTGCATATTGACACTAAACTTTAGACATATCTTTGCCACAATTCCTTGAAAATATCATGTAAATTTGATGACCTATTGGTCAAATATTGTAAATGATTTTTGTACTTTTCCTAAATTCACCACTAGAGTAAATTATGCCATTTTGCTTGGCAAATATTCAGCTATTTTAATAATTGTACCTCAGAAATAACCATCATTGTCAAATCTTCATCCAAATTTGTGTAGATCATCTTCAGACCCATCTTCACAAAACTTGTTGGCAAAGGAACCAACCAGGAAGTGTGGTTGCATTTTGGCAACACTTTTGCATATTGACACAAAAATGTAGACATATCTTTGCCACAATTCATTGAGAATATGATTTCTGCAACGCTTTTGCATATTGGCACAAAAATTTTGACATTTTTGCCACAGTTCCTTGAGAATAACTACTAGTCAAATATCATAAATCTATTTTCTACTTTTCCTAAATTCACCTCAAGGTAAATTATGCCATTGTGCTCGGCGGTACACAGCGATTACCATAATTGTTCTACAGCAATAACCATCTTTGTCCAGTCGTCATCAAAATTGGTGCAAATCATCTTCAAGTCGGTTCCCACTAAAATCATAAATAGGGTTTTGGTTTTTAAAGCGGTGGTTCTCAACCTTTTAGATTTCAAGGCCCCACTTTGTCCAAGACAATATTTGAAGGCCCTCCTAAGCTGATACTGTATGTACCTTTCAATCATTTTAAGATTCATTGGGGCCTCTCTGGAAGTTTGATGAGGCCCTCTGGTTGAGAACTACTTTATATACTACTTTACTTAAATTATTTAAATAGATTTGAACTAAATATAATATGCTAAAAAAGAAGATATTTTTGGCTTAACCCTTAGTTTGTAAAAACAAGCACAATCATGTTTACAGTAATGCATTAATGGAAATTATCCTAGAGCAATAGTCCCAGCATTAAAAGAATCATGTAGACAACTTCCAACTGTAATATAAACACAAGCTTCACATTTCAGTTGTCTAACCCTCCAGAATTCCTTCTTCATTATGAATCATCCATAATGCATTACTGTCAAATGTGGAACGAGTGCATTTTTTTCTTTAGTAATCCAAGGGACTGAACTTGTATTGAACCCAGAAGATTCCTTTAGGCTAGTAATATTAAACACACTGCTGTAGCAGCACCTGAAGTGGAGTTAGCCTCTCATTCGCTGATTGGCCACCCAGGGTGTTTGTTGTGCAGAAACTTGATTGTGTTTGTCTGATATTTGGTCTGATTAATGTTGTAAGTGTCAGATGTGATCTTGTAGTGTTCATGTAGGTGGCGTCATGTAAACTCTGTGTGCTCTTTACTTTGTGACCATATTTACGGCCCTTGGAACTAGTTGTAGGAGTGCTATTATTCAGGGGAAGTTATTTTGAAACTCATCAGGGCAGCTCATCTAGTATTTAATTACATTTTCACCTTCTGTCATTGCATGTGCACTTTTCTCATGAATGGTTCATCCAAAATGTCTGTTCGGTGATGATGTTCAGTGGGAAAACATGAGAGATATGTACAAAATGGGCTGTTTATGCTAAATTCCATTAAAGATGAATGAGTCCACAGCTCAATTCTGCCTTAACACAGAAATTCATTATTGTACTGATAAAACAAAAAAAAAACATTTTGCTTGGCAAATATTCAGCGATTTCGATAAATGTACCACAGCAATAACCATCATTGTCCAATCTTCATCAAAATTGGTGTAGATCATCTTCAGACCCATCTTCACAAAAATCACAAACTGGGTTTTTGGTGTTTGACGCCGTTTTTCATAAATGTAACAAACTTGTTGGCAAAAGAACCAAGCAGGAAGTGTGATTGTGTTTCGGCAACACTTTTGCATATTGACACAAAAATGTAGACATATCTTTGCCACAATTACTTGAAAATATCATGTAAATTTGATGACAGCATCACCTATTGGTCAAATATTGTAAATAATTTTTGTACTTTTCCTAAATTCACCACCAGAGTAAATTATGCCATTTTGCTTGGCAAATATTCAGCGATTTCGATAAATGTACCACAGCAATAACCATCATTGTCCAATCTTCATCAAAATTGGTGTAGATCATCTTCAGACCCATCTTCACAAAAGGGTTTTTGGTGTTTGACGCCGTTTTTCATAAATGTAACAAACTTGTTGGCAAAAGAACCAAGCAGGAAGTGTGATTGTGTTTCGGCAACACTTTTGCATATTGACACAAAAATGTAGACATATCTTTGCCACAATTACTTGAAAATATCATGTAAATTTGATGACAGCATCACCTATTGGTCAAATATTGTAAATAATTTTTGTACTTTTCCTAAATTCACCACCAGAGTAAATTATGCCATTTGTTTGGCAAATATTCACCGATTACAATAATTGTACCACAGCAATAACCATCATTGTCCAATCTTCATCCAAATTGGTGTAGATCATCTTTAGACCCATCTTCACAAAAATCACACGCAACACTTTTGCATATTGGCACAAACATTTAGACATATTTTTGCCACAATTCCTTGAGAATATCATCTAAATTTGATGACAGCACCAACTACCATTACCATAATTGAATAATTCATCCAAGATGTCTGTTTGGTGATGATGTTCAGGGTTCGAAATTAACACCCGCCAACCCGCCAAATGCGGGTTAAAAATCATTTTGGCGGGTATTGTTGAAAACTTACCAGCCAGTTTGGCCGGTGATGCTTGAGCCAATCATGCAAATCATGTCAGAGACGCTCTGGGTCGTTTGTCCCCTGGACTAACCATTATTGTTTAGTGCGAGTGCCGCATGCTGTAATATGAGCAGTCATTTATTCCGTCGTCTCCCGGGTGCTGATAGTGCTCGTGTGCAGGTGATACCTGAACTGCACACATTGCTATCTGGATTTAAACTAAACCCATTTAAGCTTTGCCAGTTTCAACATTTCAGAGCCATAAGACGCAAACCCGCGCGCACAGTGAGAAGTGAGAATATCTGTGTTTGCGCGGCTCATCCGAAGCGCGCAAACCCGCGCCGCAGAACGGACGCAAATATTACTCCCGCAGAAATGTTATTTCGTCCTGCTCCCGCCCGTGACATTTATGTTTTGCCCCACTCACGCCCGCAAAAACCTGCATAAAAGTAACCTATACCCCCGCGGGAAAACAGGTGTCTACTTCATCTCTTGGCTGCATGAAACAAACCCTCGACCGCGCTAATGTAAAGGTACGATCAGAGTAATAGTACTAACGAACTCGCGCGTAATGTATGACACTCTTGTATATCGGAGTCTAGGCACGCATAAGTCCGCTATTGATTCACAAACTATTCATGCTTTCGGGGCTCTGATCCATAGTACTTTTGCGTGAAATTTTAAAGTATTTTCGTAGTTGTCAAAATGATTGTCCTGTGAGTGTTTTATAATGAATGCTTAAATGCTTAAAAAATACTCTGAAGTTGTAAAGAATCTCTGAATTAAAGAATTCAGGAGATTTAAATCTGTATATATATGTTAAAAAGTTAGAACTGAGCAGAGGGTTTTCTTTTAAATTCAAAAGTATAGTTTTAATTTAAAGTTTGTTTGTTTGAGTTTTTTTTATAACATGCATTAGAAGAATAAAAAGGCAAAACAAATGTTTTGGTTAATAAAAAAAGTTTAAAAATAAACACCTTTAGAGGAAATGTCAGGCATAGGGGGGCCTTTGAATAATTGACCCGAGAAGGAGGTGGGCCCCGGCATAGTTTCTGTACATAAAAACTAATGTTAGACCTACTTAAAAAAACCCCGAAAAATCAGTTTATTTTATTGCATTTTTACTCTATTGTATTTATTTGTGCTGTTGCTTCTAGTTAGATAGATTATTCGTATTTCTTTACTTTTAATTTTTTTAAACCGTTGCACCCCTAATTTTCACCACGTAAAAATTTGTCTAATGGAAATTCTGATTGGCTGGTAACTTCAGAAAGTTACCAGCCACTTTGGCTGGTGATCAAAAAAGTTAATTTCGAACCCTGATGATGTTCAGTGGGAAAACATGAAAGATATGTACAGAACGGGCTGTTTATGCTAAATTCCATTAAAGACGAATGAGTCCACATCCAAATTCTGCCCTAACACAGAAATTCATTATTGTACTGATAGAACAGACAAACTGAAATGACATTTTTGTACTGTGGAATATACTGTTATTTAATAGGTTTGTCCATACTTTATTTGTAAATATGTGTATTTTAAATATGATGGTTCCGACTTTAAATTCTGATTAGATCAGCTCAAAGTCATTGTAAACGTACACCTGTGACCACACATCAGCTGAATTATATATTAATATGGCAAGTTGCTGCATGGCTTGGCAGCCGTAAACAGTCTAATGAATTAATGAACCAGACAGAGGAACTAGAGTCTGCATACTGAACATCTGGGACACAAAATCTAATTTAAACCTGGGAGAAAAGTTTTAGGATAAAAAAAAAGAGAAAGAAATAAAAAGGGTACTATAACGCAGGACTCAGGGAAGCGTTGAAGATCCAAACGCTAGCTTTATTTGACAGATCGTAATCAAGACATGCAGGGTCAAAACACCAGCAAACAGGAACATCCAGGGCAAGACAAAAGCGTAATCCAATAATACAGGCGAGAGTCAAAATCCAAAAGGGCAGTCCAAAGTAGCAAATCAAACAAAACAATGAAGCAAGGCAAAACTATGGCAATGGCAAAATGACTATGACTATGACAATGAAAACAAAACCGTGGCAAAAACAAGGCAATGAAACAAGAGAAACGCTTAGTAGAGTCCGCACAGCAAAACAATACTTTGCAAAGCCTGTTTGGTTTAGGCCCTGCTTAAATGGCCACCAAACAGGAAGTAACCATAGAGGCAGCAGAGGGAGCAACAACAGTCAGTGTGAGTAAGGGCTCCCTCTGCTGGCCTGGTGTTACAGGTACAACAAAAAAGATAAATAAGAATTTATAAATAAGTATTTCTGTGGCTAATAGGAAAGTAATACAATACATATATTATTAGTATTAATAATATTGCTAATAACAGTGCTAATGGTGGTGGTAGTAGTAGTACTATTTGTTATATAATTATTTGTTTGATAAATATAAAATAAAATAATAATAATAATTAATAATAAGTGAGTATTATTATATAATTCTAATAATAACAAAATATTTTATTTTTATAATTGTTGTTTTTATTGGATGTAGCGTCTTGCTGTCTATCAAAACCCTAGCTATTGTTTTTTATTTTTAAATATTATTAATAATAAAATTATTGTTGTTGTTACTACAGTAATAATAATAATTAATAATAATAATAATAAATGTAAATATTAATAATAATAATGTCGATTTGCAACAACAAAACAATGATTTATTTTTTAATTATTATTATTATTGTACTATTTTAACACTAGCTATTTTTTAAATTATTAATAATATTATTGTTGTAGTTGTTACAGTATAATGATGCTAATAATAATAATAATAATAATTATTATTATTATTATTATTATTATAATCATTATTATATAACTGTAAATAAATTAAAAAATAAATAAATATGTAACTATTTGTTGAATAAATAATACATAAATTATTAGTATTAATAATAGTAATTGTGTATTATTATATAATTCCAATAACAGCTGAAACTATTATTTTATTGTTGTTGTTGTTGATAATAATAATAATAATAATAATAATAATAATAATAATAATAATATAAATGTAAACAATAAATAAATATAACTATTTGTTGGAAAAATAATACATCAATTATTAGTATTAATAATTGTAATTGTGTATTATTATATAATTCTAGTAACAACCGAAACAGTGATTTTATTATTGTTGTTGTTTTTAATAATAATAATAATAATAATAATAATAATAATAAATGTAACTTTTTATTAGATGTGTTGGCTTACTGTCTATCAAAACCCTAGCTATTGTTTTTGTTTTTAATTATTATTTTTGTTTTTAATTATTATTAATAACAAAAAATATTGTAGTTGCTGTTACTACAGTAATAATAATAATAAATGTAAATATTTGCTGGATAAATAATATAACAAATGTATTATTAGTAATAATAATAATAGTATTTGTGTATTATTACATTATTTTAATTACATCATCAAATTATTATTATTATTATACTGTCTGCTATTTAAAAAAAATATTATTATTAATAATAATGTTGTTGTTGTTGTTACAGTATAATAATAATATACAAAATATAAAAAAATAAAAATAAACAGTTTGAAAAAAAAATACTACTACTTAATAATAATAATTGTACTGTTGTTGATGATAATAATAATAATAATATGTAAATATTTGCCGGATAAATAATATAACAAATGTATTATTAGTAATAATAATAATAGTATGTGTGTATTATTACATTATTTTAATTACATCATCAAAAAATGATTTATTCTTTATTATTATTATTATTATTATACTGTCTGCTATTTAAAAATATTATTAATAATAATAATGTTGTTGTTGTTGTTGTTGTTACAGTATAATAATAATATACAAAATATAAGAAAATTAAAATAAACTGTTTGAAAAAAAATAATACTACTTAATAATAGTAATTGTATTGTTGTTGATGATAATAATAATAATAATAATAATAATAATAATAATAATATGTAAATGCAAATAAATGATGAATAAATATAACTATTTGTTGGATAAATAGTACATAAATTATTAGTATTAATAACAGTAATGGTGTATTATTATATAATTCTAATAACAACTGAATCCAGTTGTTTATAATAATAATAATAAATAATAAAAAATAAATGTGTTTATTAATGTGTTTGTTTTATTATTATTTAGATCTAATTACAACAACAAAGCAATGATTCATTATTATTATTATTAGCTACTATTTATTAGCTATTATTATTTACCCTAGCTATTATTTTTTAATTTATAATATAATTATTATAATATTGCTGTTGGTATTACAGTATAATAATAATAATCATTTAAAAAATAAAATAATAATAATAAATGTAACAATTTATTGGACATGGTGTTCTGATGTCTTTTTATTTTGGTGCTGTTTTATAAAAGCAATGCATCATTCAAGGCTGTGTCTTGTATGAGACAGTGGTTGCACGTCATGCTTTGAATTATGCTTTTTGCGTTATTACTGTATTGCTTTCTCCACCCTCAATAGCACTTAAGTTGTTTCGGTGGGTACATCAGTTCAGTTCAAAAATAACCTTATTTCAAACATGTTTAGTCTGTCCAGTAGACCTCTTATGACTGTTTTGACAGGTGAAAAATAGAGACTGATTACATTGATTTAACGTGGCCAATATGTGTATTTTCCTAACGGCACAACAAAACCATGGCTGTGTTTCCATGACTACAGTACGCCGGCATCTGTAGATGAGGAGCACAGCTGTGCAACATGAAACGTCATCTCAGATTGACTGCGGCTCAAACATGAGCCCTCCCTGCGGTATATCTGCTCCGTGTCTGCATTAACTTCAGCAGAACGAGACCATCATGTTAGTTCATGTTCATTTTGTGGATGCCAGTAATGTAGATAGAAGTAATAAGTAATTTACTTCCAGCTAATGCATGTGCATATAATTGTGTTTGTTTGTTTCATCAGTAGACTGCTGTTCATTTCACGTAGGCTGTTTTGAGAAAGTAGTTTGCATGCTAATAGGATTTTATAATCTTTAAGATGCATCTTCAACAGAAATGTCAAACAAAAGAGTCTCCTGATGCATTTAAATGGAGTAAATACTCAAGGGCCGTTTGAACAGCAGTTCTTCTAATGAATTCACAGCAAGACCATTAGCTGATGGGCAAGATATAAGAAACAATTAGGGATGCTGTTTATTTGGAAGTCTGTTCGTTTGCATAAATGGTTGTTACGCAGTAGACTGAGTATTATTCCATGCATAAGTGAAGGATGTTTATGTGATGTTATGTTTTAGTTATAACAGGCAAAATAATCATTGACCTGACGCTTTTGTCCAGTGACTTAACGAGATAATGCACCCAAAAATAAAAATTCTGTCATTAAAGTGGTCATCGGATGCCCATTTTCCAGTTGATATGATTCTTTAGGGTCCTAATGAGAAGTCTATAACATACTTTGGTTAAAATTTCTCAATGGTAGAGTAAAAAACACTCTTTTTAGCTGGTCAAAATCAGCCCTTTTTAGAGCGAGGTATTCTGTTGTATGTTCCTTTAAATGCTAATGAGCTCTGCTTGCCCCGCCCCTCTCTGCCATGGGATGACGAGCAGTAATGTTTACTTTAGCCACGTTTAGCTGCGAAACTTACTGACTAGCACATGATTAATAAAGGCCATTTGCAAAGATGCATAAAAAACCCTTATACTCACTTCTGCTGTGGGTGAATCTGCGCCACGAATAATTCGCGCAAACATAGATGCATTTGTAGATCGGGATCGGCGCTTTCCTTTCAAAAACTAAACTAACATTAATCCTCTGCGTCTTCAGCAGAGGATTCATTTTTATAAGGTGTTTGAACACAGTTGTGTTGCTGCAGTGTGTGAAAAAGGTACGAATCCACCCACGTTTTTTTAATAAATCCCAATAAATCATAAACAGTCTCTCTGAACACACGGATTCAGATTTCTCCCTACAATGACATCATCATAAGAAATCCCATGCATTTGTAATAATCTCTGTTCTATTAGCGTAGACACAGCCTTGAGTGAGAAGCAGCAGTCCGCTATTACTGTTTTCTCGCTGTAGCTTCTCAAGATATACAATGTCAGCGACAAAGAGGCATTACAAGTATTGTAACGAACATAGGATTCTCCATAGGCTCCCTCCATCTGAGCCGCTGAGGTTTCACTTTCGAAGGAAATGTCCCTGAAAATATTGGTAAAGTCCTCAATATGTTTAGTGATCAATAGCAATGCTTCATGCGCAATGTCAGCTCCAGACAAAGTAAGTATTTCGTGTTTGTTTTCCAGATTGTCTTTCTGAAAGACAACTAGAACTGTCTTAAGGCTAATGTTGCTAAAGCTACCATTGCTGCCTTCATGTGCTACCAGAATGCTCGTAAAAAGGGATGTGGTTGTTAAAAATGGCATATTAAAGCAATGTGAAGATGACCACTTGAATTTGTCAAGCTCAAAATCACATGTGGGACTTATAAAGTATTTGATAGCACGCAGTGGCACCATAAGATCAGCTATTTTGTTATTTTTATTGTGCCATGCTTCCCGTCTGTGTAATTCATGAATGCACAATTATTATTATTATCACAGTACACATAAAGGTGCTTCAAAATTAATCGGATGCAAAACTAACTTTTACATGTTGTTTTTACACTTTTATGTGTGTTGGCACAACACACATAAAATGATAAAAATCCACCCAGTGTTTTTTTTTTTTTTTTGATCTTTAAAAGTATTATCCCATTTTTAAAATCAGGTCATTTTCAACTTCTTGTGATGAGGCCGCTCCCATGATAGTAGATTGACATGAGCGCCTTACCTTAGACCCGCCCTCATTAAGCTGAAACCGTCAGACTCCGATCACCATTGTGTGACTCCGGTGCAGGGGAAGACAAGAATGTCTCAGATTGAGCGATTGAGGTGTTGTTCTGTTGTTGGATGTAATAATGAACATAGCAGTCGTCATTTACACTCGACATCTGAGCCGCTAAAGACGCAGAGGATAATGTTACTTTCGTTTTTAAAAGGAAAGCGCCGATCCCGATCTACATACGCGTTTATGTTCATGCGAATTGTTCCTGATGCAGCTTCACCCACAGCAGAAGTGAGTATAAGGGTTTTTGTATCTTTGCAAATGGCCTTTCTTAATAATGTGCTTGTTGGCAAGTTTCGCGGCTAAATGGGGCTAAACGTGGCTAAATGCGGCTAAAGTAAACATCACGTCTCATCATCCCACAGCAGAGAGGGGCGGGGCGAGCAGAGCTCATTTGCATTTAAAGGGTCCATGCAATAAAATGAGTAGATTTTTTGCAGAACTGATTTTGACAAGGTAAAAGGGTGTTTTTTACACTACTATTAAGAATTTTTAACCAAAGTATATTTCATACTTTTCATTAAGACCCTAAATAATCATATGAACTTGTGGAAAATGGGCATCCGATGACCCCTTTAAAGAACCATTTCTTGTTTACATTTTTATAATCTTATTTGCCACAAAGAACCTTTTATGACACAAAGGTTCTTCAGATGTTAAAGGTTCTTTATGAAACCATTTAGACAAAAAGGTTCTTCTATTGCATTTTGAAGCACCTTTATTTTTAAGATATATACAGAGTTTCGAAGCTTCATGCTCAAATTTACAGAGACCGAGAAGGCAGAAAGCGCATCCTATTTGCTTTCATTATTTTACAAAAGTGCAACGTTTCGTTGTTATTCTGAGTTATTCTGAATTAATGTAGAGTCTTTACAGATTCGAAAGATGTATTATTTTATCTGTATGACCAAAAATGACTGAGCATTTTAAGAGAAAGTTCAGCTTCCACACTCTGCACAGAAAATTCAATAGCGCACAATTTTCTAGGTTAACATTAGATTGAGCTGCCATGTAAAGTTGCTAATACATCATATTTCAGATGAAAAGCAATATTTGAGGTTGATGAATGTTAGGTAAATGTTGGATGTCCTGCCTGACGTGCTATATTACCACATTAGCCAGCCGTTAACGATCTGTCCTTCACGGACTGCGTGATTTCGCCACTTTGTGTGGATTTTTTTTTCTGCAACTAAGCAACTAATAAAATTTGGGTCAACCAAGCCTTTTCACGTTGACTAACGGTTGGTCGACTATTAGGGGGCAGCCATACTTGATTCTGAATAGTCAGTCGCAGCATTCCGAAGTGTTATTCACCGATAATAAGTATGTTAAAGTAATTGATTGTATTAGAAATGAAATTTAAGTGTTTATATTTTTAATAGCTCTGTAATATTGTATTAGTGTTCACTTTCTTTGAATGTTTTGTACTCTGTAATTGATTATAGCTCATGTCCTAATTTATGTGGTGATGAGCTGAGTAGTGGAGTAAGTGGTGTAATGACTGTACATTATCCTTTAAATCGTCCTCATTGAACTTGTTTGTTCATCTTAGCTCAAAGCCACTTGCTAGGAACCTGTTTTCTTTGTGAAAGCTTTGCATTTAGTGAGCTTATGAAACATTGCAACTCAAATCAATAAGCAGGATAATATCTTTATGGAACATGATCTGTACTTAATATCCTAATGATTTTTGGAATAAAAGAAAAATCGATAATTTTGACCCATACATTGTATTTTTGGCTATTGCTACAAATATACCCATGCTACTTAAGGTTTTGAGTCTCTATGCCAAAAATCATTAGGATATTAAGTAAAGATCATGTTCCATGAAGATATTTAGTTAATTTCTTACCATAAATATATCAAAACTTAATTTTTGATTGGTAATATGCGTGCTAAGAGCTTCATTTCGACAACTTTAAAGGCGATTTTCTCAGTATTTAGATTTTTTTTTTGCACCCTCAGATTCTAGATTTTCTAATTAGTTGTATCTCAGCCAAATATTGTCATATCCTAACAATTATTTATTCAGGTTTCAGATGAGGTATAAATCTCAATTTCCAAAAATGGCCCCTTATGGCTGGTTTTGTGGTCCAGGGTCACATATATATTGTAAAATAATAGTAATAATAATTTACAAGTTTGCATGGACCCTTTTGGAAAATGTTAAATGAATGACATACTGTTCTTATCACATGTCTTTCATTTCTGCTATGCCATTGTTTAATAATATTTCAAATAGAGCATATATGAATAATGTCATGCTCTAGTCAACTGAAATCTGTGAAACACTGATTATTACAACTTATAACAGCTGAGTGAATGGATCATCACATATTTCCTCCAAAAGCAATATATGACCGCATTGAACCTGTGTAGCAAAACACAGCGCTAGCCTCATTCATGTTTAATTTGTCTAGCTGCCATAAACAATGAAGCATGTACTTTATCCAGCAAAATCTCAAAGGCTTTGTTTAGCGTTTTGCCTCAAACTACTTCCTTCAGCATTCAGGTCTTGTCAAAAAACCATTACGAGATGGCAATCCAAAGATTGTGCCCTAAGCTCTTCAGCATCCTCAGAATTTCACTGTGTCCTAAGCACGCTTGTTGCAATCTGTCTGTCCACAGTAGAGGCAAAACTGCTGTACGACTTCATTCATGTTAAAACTTGCTGCAATAATACAATATACACCACAACTGTATGTTATATACAGTATGTTAACTACAGTACTTGTAAGCATTGAATCTGTAGTCACAAGTTGTATGACAATATATTCTATTTAAATATATTTTAAAATGCAGTTATTTCTGTGATGCAAAGCTGAATTTTCAGCATCATTATTCCAGTCTTCAGTGTCACATGATCCTTCAGAAATCATTGTAATACAATTGAGGTCAAAAGTTTACATCCCCCTTTCAGAATCTGCAAAATGTTAATTATTTTACCAAAATAAGAGGGATCATACAAAATACATGTTATTGTTTATTTAGTACTGACCTGAATAAGACATTTCACATAAAAGATGTATACATAGCCCACAAGAAAAAAAAAAAAGTTTTTTAAAAACTATAAACTATAAAACTATAAAAAATGACCCTGTTCAAAAGTTTACATACACTTGATTCTTAATACTGTGTTGTTACCTGAATGATCCACAGCTGTTTTTTGTTTTATTTTTTTTTGTTTAGTGATAGTTGTTCATGAGTTTCTTGTTTGTCCTGAACAGTAAAACTGCCCGCTGTTCTTCAGAAAAATCCTTTAGGTCCAACAAATTCTTTGGTTTTTCAGCATTTTTGTGTATTTGAACCCTTTCCAACAATGACTGTATAATTTTGAGATCCATCTTTTCACACTGAGGACAACTGATGGACTCATATGCAACTATTACAGAAGGTTCAAATGCTCTCTGATGAGATAGAAACATGATGCATTAAGTTGTTCAAAAGTTTTCACCTACAGCTTTTAAAGCATCGTTTGTCATTTTAAAGCATCAGTGAGTGTTTGAACCTTCTGTAATAGTTGCATATGAGTCTCACAGTTGTCAGAGGGATCTCAAAATCATCCAGTAATTGTTGGAAATGGTTCATATACACAAAAATACTGAAAAACCAAAGCAGTTGTGGGACCTAAAGGATTTTTCTGAAGAACAGCAGGCAGTTTAACTGTTCAGGACAAACATTTTCTCTTGTGGACTATATGTAAACATATTTTATGTTAAATATCTTATTCAGGTCAGTACTAAATAAACACTATCATGCATTTTGTATGATCCCTCTTATTTTGCTAAAATAATTAACATTTTGCAGATTCTGAAAGGGGGGTGTAAACTTCTGACCTTCTCAAGAAACGTTTCTTATTATCAATGTTGAAAACAGTTGTGCTGCTTAGTATTTTTGTGAAAACTGTAATACACTACAATTCAAAAGTTTGGAGTAATTAAGATAAAAGAAACAGAACAAAACAGAAACTGATACTTTAATTCAGCAAGGATGCATTAATTTGATCAAAAGTGACATTAAAGTCATTTATAATGTAATAAAAGATTTCTATTTTAAATAAATACTGTTCTTTTGAACTGTTTGTCAAAGAATCCTAAAAAAAATGTTTCCACAAAATATTAAGTAACAAAAACTAACAATATTACTGTTTTCACTGTATTTTTGATAAATGTGACCCTGGACAACCAGTCTTAAGTCGCTGGGGTATATTTGTAGCAATAGCCAAAAATACATTGTATGGGTCAAAATTATTGATTTTTCTTTTATGCCAAAAATCATTAGGATGTTAAGTAAAGATCATGTTCCATGAAGATTTTTGGTAAAATTCATACTATAAATATATCAAAATGTAATTTTTGATTAGTAATATGCATTGTTAAGAACTTAATTTGGACAACTTTAAAGGTGATTTTCTCAGTATTTTGATTTTTTTGCACCCTCAGATTCCAGATATTCAAATAGCTGTATCTCGGCCAAATATTGTTCTATCCTAACAAACCATACATCAATAGAAAGCTTATTTATTGAGCTTTCATATGATGTATACATCTCAGTTTTGTAAAATTTAACCTTATGACTGGTTTTGTGGTCCAGGGTCACAAATGCAGCCTTGGTGAATAAGATTTCTTTTAAAGACAAGTTATATTTTTAACCTATTCATTTTTTTGATCCATTAATCATGTTTTTGATGTGAGAATGTGTCGTAGGTGACTGTCTCCACTCTTTCTATGCTTGTTTGAATTGCTCAGACAAGACACTTGTCTTATTATAAAATTTACGCAGTGGTCACGACATGATTAATTATTTTAATTGATCACATTATCTTTACTCTCTAAATAACGTTAAATTAACACTCCTCATTTTTTTAGTAGCTGGAATCTTGAAATTAATTTCTTAATATCCAAATAAAATTTAGTGCCTAATCACTGCATTTTTTGTAGCCTGCACTCTTAAAAAGGATGTGTTAAAAACAACACAGCCTGTGTTGTTTCTTAACACACCTTTGTGTCTAGTTAAGGACAACACATTTTGTGTTAGTTTTAACTCAACCAGTGTGTTATTCCAGCTAACACAGAAAATGTAACACAGATAATTTTCTACACACTATTGTGTTATAAATACACAATTTGTGTCAAGTATGTGTTATTTTTGAACAAATTTTGTATGCAATAAAGACACTGCAAACTAATGTATACAGTAGTTTAAACACAATTTATTAAACCTGCTACTAACAATTACATAAAAACTCAAAAAGGTTAAAAAACAATAGGTAAACAATCACAATACAGTCATTTCAACATTTGAATTGTTCCTTGAGTGAAAAGCTGTTAATGGTTTATAAAATTTGTACTCAAAAAGCACAAGGAAATTTGCTGCTTGCAATGTGATTGGCTGATATTTAACACATATTGTGTTAGACACACTGTGTTGGATATTTTCTTTTTTCTTTTTCATTTTTAACACACATTTAACACAAAGTAACACAAAATGTGCTAAAATAGACATAACACAAACAATGTGTTAAAAATTAACACATCCTTTTTGAGAGCGAGTCCACTTTAGTAAGATCGCTGATGCTCATCTTCCATTACGATGGCTATAAAGCTGAGCCTCACACACATACTCATAAACCCAAGGGTGCAGCATGAGAACATTCCTATAATAGACACACAGTTTTCCTGTCTGTCACACACAGTTTTCATGCTGGAGTAACCTTGCGCTCTCACATTAGTGAACACTGCTGCAGGAGCACTGTTCTGGAGGTCTTATTTAAAAATAAATGATGCTTCCACGTTCAGCACATTTAACATTTTCCTATTGCAAGGAAACACAGGAATTATAAAAGCAGATTTAACCGCTTTTAAAAGGAAAAACAGTCAAACGGTCTTTCATAGGGAAAGCATTAGCGACCGAAAGCTGAGAATGTTTGTGATCTCCACAGTCAAAATACCACACAACCAGGGTTTTGCTGCCCCACTTTATGTAATTGACTGCCATATGCTGTCCAATATGTTTAGTAAATCACTGCTGGACTAGCACATGAAATCTTTTCCTTTAGTATTTTGTCTGTCCGGCTGCTACATTACCCAGTTATAATCAAATCAAAGGATTATTACTAGCTCGCAGATCTGTCTATGAAGGCAACTATAATGCCAGCTGAACTAAAACAGTGCTTAAATAATTTATTTTTTTAGCGTTCTGTTTCTTTAATTTGGCTCACATCTAGAATTGACCTAGTTTGTTCCTCATAACAATATGTAGTTAACAACACAGCTACTGTAACGAGATTCAAGCAGTGCTAATGCTCTATAAATGCTTAATTAAGTTCAAATTGATTGTATTACAAGAATAGTTGAAAGAAAAAGTATAGAGATGTTATCATTTTCTCACCCTTAATTATTTTGCCATTTATTTGTTTAAATAAATAAAAACAGCAATATTGTGAAATATTATTACAGTGTAAAAATGTACAATGTTGTCTATTTTAATACATTTTAAAATTTAATTAAATTTAATTTAATTATGTGATGCAAATTGAAAATGAAATGTGACCTTAGTAAATGATGACAGAATGTAATTTTTTGTGTAAACTGTTCCTTTAAATTTCAGTTTGTCATTCATTCGAAGCTTGGAATATTGTCAATTTTAACCCTCTGGTGCTCTTCAAAAAAAAAAAAAAAAAAAATTAAATAAATAATATTAGATATACGCTACCAGTCAAAAGTTTTTGAACAGTAAGATTTTTAATGTTTTTTAAAGATGTCTCTTCTGCTCACCAAGCCTGCATTTATTTGATCCAAAGTACAGCAAATATTTGTACTATTTAAAATAACTGTTTTCTATTTGAATATATTTTAAAATATAATTTATTCCTGTGATTTCAAAGCTGATTTTTTAGCATCATTACTCCAGTCACATGATCCTTAAGAAATCATTCTAATATTCTGATTGCTGCTAAAAAAAAAAACATTTATTATTATTATGTTTAAAACAGCTAAGTAAAATGTTTAAAACATGCTTAATTAAGTTTAAATTGACTGTATTTTCAAGGATAGTTGAAAGAAATATGAAAAATGTCACAAACTGTTGTCTATTTTAATACATTTAAAAATGTAATTTATTCATGTGATGCAAATTGATAATTAAATGTGACCTTAGTAAATGATGACAGAATGTAAATTTTTGTGTAAACTGTCCCTTTAAATTTCAGTTTGTCAATAAAAAAAATTAATAATAATATTAGAGAGTCTCTTCTGCTCACTAAGCCTGCATTTATTTGATCTGAAGTACAGCAAAACAGTAACATTTTGAAATAGTTTACCATTTAAAACAGTTTTTTTGAATATTAGATTTTTTTTTTAAATGTAATTTATTCCTGTGATTTTAAAGCTGAATTTTACTCCAGTCACATGATCCTTAAGAAATCATACTGATAATCAGATATGCTGCTCACAAAACATTATAATAATTATTATTATGTTTAAAAACAGCTGAGTATAATTTAGGTGTCTTTAATGAATGGAAAGTTATTATATATTATAAATGCATAATATTATTATTATTATAAATGTCTTTATCATCACTTTTGATCAATTTAAAGCATATTTGCAAAGTAAAAGTATTAAACCCTCCCCTCAAAACAAAGAACAAAAATAATAAATAATAATACAAAATATGTCTTGAACAGAAAATCAGCATATTAAAATGATTTCTGAAGGGTCATGTGACACCAAAGACTGGAGTAATGATGCTAAAAATGTTGATTTGATCACAGGAATAATTTACAATTTAAAATATACTCAAATAGAAAACAGTTATTTTAAATAGTAAAAATATTTCACAATTTTACTGTATTTTGGATTAAACAAATGCAGGCTTGGTGAGCAGAAGAGCCTTCTTTAAAAAACATTGAAAATCTTGCTGTTCAAAAACTTTTGACTGGTAGTGTATATTGTATGTATGGAATGGGTTCAATCATGTTTTTTATTTATTTAGTTTTTTTTTAGAGGATTTTATGATACTAAATTATATTTATGTGGTAGTTATAATCCATAGCTGTTAAAATGAAATTTCTTGTTTGGTCTCTTTTAAAGAAGACACTTTAGCTTTATTCATTTCCTATTCATTTCCATGGTAATTTCTGACCTTGTTGAATCATGTCTATGATTATTTTTGGTGTTTAGCAACATTTGCCAAGTTTCATACCATTCTGATGAAGTAAAACATATTCTAAAAAAACAAAATGTAAACTTTTTAGTCAAAAATGACAAAGAGCACCAGAAGGTTAATGGCGTTTTGTTATTGTTGTTCAGTAAAAAAATATTCAGGCCTTAATCTCTGGTCACTGACTGAGCTAGTATATAGTTTGTTATTCTCTCGGGTGTCTCTTGTGGCTTAGAAATGCCACGCTGCAGCTTTAAGTTAAAGGTGACCGCATTAATGCTCTGGCACATGATATTCCTGTGCTCTATTTCCATATGACAGCTCCTCTGACAACATGAATGACTTCATGAAGTGGGGATCAATTTAATGTGTTTAGAGATTAACAGCGATATTTGACTCTGCTGATTTCAGTGAAGTGGAGTAAAGAAGCTCTTCATCAAATAGCCATCAGCAAAGTCAGATGTCTCTGAGTTCATCGCGACCTTTTCACAACGCCGCGCTCTCTCACCTCACACCTCACTGCATATACAGCACTAGTGCAAAGTCACATGGGAGTGGAGAAAGCTCTTCTGACCTTGTTATCATTTGTTCCTCACATGCTTTCGCACTCACACTCCTTCGCTCACCTTTTCTCACTTTTCTAGTCATCTCAACTTCATCTTGACAGTATATTTTACATTATTAATCTGCTTCAAGGGATAGTTCTCCCAAAAATGAATAATCTGTCATCATTGCACCTTCATGCGACTTTATTTCTTCTCTTATTTCTCATCTCTTCTTCTTGTGTTTCTCAATTACAATATGAAATTAAACGATTAGTTCACTTCCAGAATAAAAAATTCCTGATAATTAACTCACCCCATATCATCCAAGATGTTCATGTCTTTCTTTCTTCAGTAGGAAAAAAGTTAAGGTTTTTGAGGAAAACATTCCAGGATTTGTCTCCAGTGGACTTCAATGCAGCTTCGCCCAACATGGTTGTTTTACCTTTACTGTAAAGAGGGTTTTTTGTTTTTTTTGCGTGTTCGCTTTGTAAATACTGGTCGGTACTTCTGCTTACGTAATGCGTGAGGTTAAGCTAGTGCAAAATGACCATTTGTGGTTTAAAAGTATATAAATTTGTACTTTTTTTTAGTAAATGACCGAAAATGTTGCTGGATAAGACCCTTATTCCTCGGCTGGGATTGTTTAGAGCCCTTTGCTGCATTGAAACTGCAATTTAGACATGAACATCTTGGATGACATAGGTGAGTAAATTATCAGGAATAGGAGCTAGATTTATTCAAGCCAAAAATCAAATTTAATATCACTGAATCAACCTAAATATTAATTTACCAAATATTTATTTAATTAATACCACCAAAAATTAATCTAGTGAGTTACATAGTTACATAGTAGAAATAGTTTTATAAGGGAACAATAGCAGGTTACCACTTTTTACACACACAATGAAAGATAGAATTTATTAATATTCCCACATATTTTTAAAATGCTATGTATATTTATTAATTAAAATTTAGATTTTAGCTTTAATAAGCTTTTCATTTTTATTTTATTTTTAGTATTGTAGTACTTTAACTTTGAAAGCAACATTTTAGTTTTTCTAATTTAAATCAAAATTTTTCTATCTATATTTTATTTGATTAAGTTTCAAATGTCTATTTTTTTTTTTTAGTTTTAGTTATTTATCTAACATTTATATTTTATTTCAGCTTTATTTCAGTTAATGGAATAAAGCTGAATTTGTTATGTAAGGGATAATGTACAGGCAGCCGGTAGTTATCGCAGAAATAAGCCCCGACAGTGTGATCAGGACTGAAGGGGCTTATTTCGCGATAACTACCGGCTGCCTGTACATTATCCCGCTTATTACACGGCTACTTGCCACATAAGGAAAAAAACTGGACATGAATATGAATTTAAAACCTTTTATTGGCATATTTTGTTTTAAATTAACATTTTTATCCTTCCGCGAAACGATATAGTACCACGTGACTAACATTCAAACTATGTACGTTAGTAAGACAATTTAAATAGATTAATGTCGAAATTTTCCATTGTTAATTGTGGTTGTCCAGTGTTTGTCACAAGATGGCGCCAAACGGTAATCTTTGTTGGCACGGAGGGATTTTAAACATACAAGTAGTACCGGCTATGCGTTATTACTTTGGAGCGGTGATTATTTGAAAAGAACGAACCTGCAAATGTCTCAACTGACCAATCAGAATCAAGCATTCCAAAGAGCCGTGTAATAAGCTTTTTTAATCATACCTTTAGTTAACAATAACAATACTGATATGGAAAAGTATTGATTAAAAAGAGTAAAATAGTATTATTTTTCCCAAACATTCATGTGCACATAGAAAAACTATGGAAAAGTAGTGCATTGGAATAGAAAAACGTGTTCTGTGAAAGGGGCTGTTCACACAGAATGTGTCTTTGCATCTAAAAGACGCAGTGCTCAGGAATGGTTTTGAATGGGTCCACTGTTTTGGAACTGACATTGACGAGAGGCACTGTGTGTAAAAGTTGATATTCTTTTAACTTGACACGGCGTCTTAAAAACGTGGTGCTCATATGCGACATGCTGAAAAGTGGTGCATCAGAATATGTGGTCAAATAAAACAACTTGCTACTGAAAACGAAAACTCACAACACTTGCCCAGCCTTCGTGGTCTTCTGATTGGTCAGATTAGTCTGATTGAAACTGACATTGATGATCGGCACTACATGTAAAGATTCTTTTAGCTAGACACAGCGTCTTAAAAACACTGTGCTCATGTGCGAGATGCTGCAAAAGAATGCAAGCATTAGTCATAAACATAGTCTACAGCATGTTTACATAGAAAAACTGGAAAAGTAGTGCTTTGGAATAGAAAAATGTGTTTTGCGTAAGAGGCCGTTCACATATAAAAAATGCAAGACGCAGTGCTCAGGAATGGTTTTGAACAAATCGCAGCACAGAATGGCTCCTCTGCCATGTTGCCGTCAAACAGTTGCCATGTCGACTTGTAGTGGTGAATAAAATACCTGAAAGCCATACTTAATTAAACGTACAGATATCTTACCAGAAAACAACTTTGGTAGAAGTTGAAGTCACCGTTTAGAATATTACTTGAGTAAAAGGCTTAAAGTATGTGATATTTATTGTACTTAAAGGAGTAGTTCACTTTCAGAACAAAAATTTACAGGTAATGTACTCGCCCCCTTGTTATGCAAGATGTTCATGTCTTTCTTTCTTCAGTCGTAAAGAAATTATGTTTTTTGAGGAAAACATTTCAGGATTTCTCTGCATATAATGGACTTCTATGGTGCCCCTGAATTTGAACTTCCAAAATGCAGCTTCAAATGGCTCTAAACGATCACAGCCGAGGAAAGAATGGTATTATCTAGCAAAACAATCGGTTATTTTCTAAAAAAAAAAAAAAGACAGTTTATATACTTTTTAATCTCAAATGCTCGTCTTGTCTAGCTCTGTGTGTACTCTGTGTAGAGATTAAAAAGTATACACATTGTAAATGTTTTTAGAAAATAACTGATCGTTTCGCTAGATAAGACACTTCTTCCTCGGCTGGGATCATTTACAGCCCTTTGAAGCATTTAAACTGTATTTTGGAAGTTCAAACTCGGGGGCACCATAGAAGTCCATTATATGGAGAGAAATCCTGAAATGTTTTCCTCAAAAAACATCATTTCTTTACGACTGAAGCAAAAAAGACATGAACATCTTGGATGACAAGGGGGTGAGTACATTATCTGTAAATTCTTGTTCTGAAAGTGAACTACTCCTTTAAGTACAAAAAGTATTTTTTTAATCTTAAATGTACTTAAAGGAACACTCCATTTTTTTTTGGAAACAGGCTCATTCTCCAACTCCCCCCGAGTTAATAAGTTGAGTTTTACCATTTTGAAATCCATTCAGCCGTTCTCCAGTTCTGGCGATATCACTTTTAGCATAGCTTAGCATAGATCATTGAATCCTATTAGACCAATAGTATCGCGTTCAAAAATGACCAACGAGTTTTGATATTTTTCCTATTTAAAACTTGACTCTTCTGTAGTTATATCGTGTACTAATGCCGGCGAAAAATGTAAAGCTGCGATTTTCTAGGCAGATAAGATTAGGAACTACACTTTCATTCTGGCGTAATAGTCAAGGCAGTTTGCTGCCGTAACATGGCCGAAGCAGGTGCAGTAATATCACGCAGCACATATGCAAATGCTAACCTGGGAACTAATTTCAGGCGCTGTGTGATATTACTCCGCCTGCTGCGTCCATATTATGGCAGCAAACTTCCTTGACTATTACGCCGGAATGGGAGTGTAGTTCCTAATCTTATCCGCCTAGAAAATTGCAGCTTTACATTTTCCGCCGGTATTAGAACACGATATAACTACAGAAGAGTCAAGTTTTAAATAGGACAAATTTTGAAACTTGTTGGTCATTTTTGAACACGGTGGTCTATGGATCTATGCTAAGCTATGCTAAAAGTGATATTGCCAGAACAGGAGAACGGCTGAATGGATTTCAAAACGGTAAAACTCAACTTATGAACTCGGGGGGAGTTGGAGAATGAGCCTATTTCCAAAAAAAGTGGAGTGTTCCTTTAAGTATTGTAATATATAACATCCATTTCTGAGAAAAAAAAAGTCTGAATTATGAGTTTATATTGCAATTCTGACTTTATTTTCCACAATTGTAAGTATATATAATCAATTTTTGAGAAAAAAAGTTAGAATTTACAGTACAGACCAAAGGTTTGGACACACCTTTGAACCAAAGTTTTCTTTATTTTCATCACTATGAAAATTGTAGATTCACACTGAAGGCATCAAAACTATGAATTAACACATGTGGAATTATATACATAACAAAAAAAGTGTGAAACAACTGAAAATATGTCATATTCTAGGTTCTTCAAAGTAGCCACCTTTTGCTTTGATTACTGCTTTGCACACTCTTGATGAGCTTCAAGAGGTAGTCACCTGAAATGGTTTTCACTTCACAGGTGTGCCCTGTCAGGTTTAATAAGTGGGGACCATCAGTTGTGTTGTGCAGAAGTATATATAGTATATATATAGTATATATAGAATGAAATATTTTATAGAATTATATATAATTCCACATGTGTTAATTCATAGTTTTGATGCCTTCAGTGTGAATCTACAATTTTCATAGTCATGAAAATAAAGAAAACTCTTTGAATGAGAAGGTGTGTCCAAACTTTTGGTCTGTACTGTATATCTATATATATATATATATATATATATATATATATATATATAGTTTATATCTCACAATTCTGACTTTATTTCTCGCAGTTGCAAGTTTATATCAACCAATTCGGAGAAAAAAGTCAGAATTGAGTTTGTATCATGCAATTCTGGGGGAAAAAAGCCAGAATTTCCTGAAAAGAAGTCAGAATTGCTAGACACAAACTTGCATTTGCGAGAAAAAAAGTTTTATCTCGCAATCCTCCCTTTTTTTGAGATAAGTCAGAATTATGAGTTTATAAACTTTATGTTTGCTCACAAAAACTTGTGTGATGGAAATAAAGAGGTGAAAGAAAGAAAACAATGTTTTTTTGAGGGAAAGGCAATATTTTTGTAAGCAAACACTTAGAACACAATACTTCTGTGATACAGTTGTACAAAATTAAGGGGAAAAAAACTCTGACTGAGATCCTGACTTCTGATTATTTTGTAGTAAGTAACGAATATGCTTTGGGGAAATGTATTGGAGTAAAAGTATACATTTTAATTAGGAAATGTAGTGGAGTAAAAGTAAAAGTAGGCTGAAAAATAAAAACTCAAGTAAAGTACAGATGCTCCCAAAAAATACTTAAGTACTGTAACGAACAAAGTATTATTACTGTCGACTTGCTACTATAAACAAAAGCTTGCGATGCTTGTCCCGCCTCCGGAGTCTTCTGATTGGTCCACTGTTTTGAAGCTGACATTGTTGAGTGTCACTGTGTGTAAAAGTTGGAATTCTTTTAATTTGAAACAGCAAATGCAATGGGCATACACATCCGTCTAGACAGTGTTTACACAGAAAAACTATGAAAGAGTACTGCATTTAAAAAAAAAGCCTTCTGTGTAAACAGCCCCTACACTGCAATAAATGCTTTTCTTACTTAGATTTTTTTTTGTTTGTTTCCAGCCAAAATATCTAAAAATTCTTAAATCAGGAAAGATTTTCTAGACAAGTAAAAATTATTGTCAAAAGTCAAAATTAAGTTTGATTTTGCTTGAAACAAGCAAAACAATCTGCCAGTGGGGTAAGAAAAATAATCTTGTTGTTAGGGGTGTGTGCAGGACGAGACGAGATGAACAATATATTTAATAGAATTCTCCAATGAGGAACAAGGCAGGAACAGGCAGGAGCAATTTCACACACATACACTACGTTAAAGACCGACAAAAGACTAAACTCAAAGACAGACTTATAAAGGCAAACTAATTATCAAACACAGGTGACACAGATGACTAATAATTACAAGGACAGGTGTAACAGATGACGGTGACGAGGGCTAAACCAAATGACAACAGAATGGCAGGGGGAGACAATGGGTGAAACCAATGACATAAACAGACAGAACTGTGACATTACGCCCCCCTCCGGAAAGGCGCGTCCTCGCGCCGTGGAAAACAGAAAAAACGAGAGGGGCGGAAAAACCAGGATACCAGAGTCAATGAAGGAGGGGGTTCCGGCGGAGGACGCAACCCCCGGAGGAGGACCAGAACAAAAGTCCATGTGAAAAACCAGACAGTCCAGAGGGGCGACGACGGAGGGAGGAGCCAGGGAGGACATGGGTGGGGCATAAGGCAGGAGGAACCGACCCAGACCGCAGCCATGATGACGGCCCACTGTGGAGCCGACGGAGGGAGGAACCATGGTGGATGAAGGCGTGCCGACTCCATGGGGCCGACCGACAGAGGCGGAGCAGATGGAATAGGAGCCCGAGGCGAAGATGGAGAGCCGATGATCCGGGGTGACGCCGAGGATCCGGAGGGCCAAGGTGGAGCAGGCTCTGGCGCCCGAGGCGGAGGCGGAGTCCCAGAGATCCGCGGCGGAGCCGGAGCGACAGAGGATGGAGGCTGTGCCCGCAGGAAGGAGGAGTCCCAAGGAGCCGGTGGGACGGCGCGACGAGGCACAGCCGGAGGAGCAGAGTCCTGAGGAGCCGATGGGGTGACGACTGACCAGGGCGGAGCCGGAAAGACGATGGAGCCCGGTGGAGCTGGTGGATCGACGGGCGACGATGAAGAGGAGGGCGTCGAGAGCCGTGGTGGAACCGCGGTGTCGAAGGGCCGAGGCGGAGTCCAGGACTCGGAGGCTGGAGGCGGAGCTGAGGAATCCTCCAGCCGAGACGCCGATGGAAGCTGGCAGTCCCGCGGCGAGCCCACTGCACAGGTGGTGGGCTGAGGGTGAGCTGGGAGACTGACTGCTGACCTGGGAGACTTGGGGCGGCTGGGCGGAACCAGCGGGAACTCAGGACTGCTGGGCGGAACCAGCGGGAACTCAGGACGGCTGGGCGGAACCAGCGGGAACTCAGGACGGCTGGGCGGAACCAGCGGGGACCAGGCAGATTCAGACAGACGAGGGCGGGTGGGAGGGAAGTCTATACAGGTCAGTGGCTCAGAGAAAAAGTCAATTAAGTCACATGAGTTGTCTTGGGCAAGATCCGAGAAGAAGTCTATTAAATCCCCAGAATTGGATCCAAGCTCACCCTCAGCGGTGGTGCAGTGGGCAGGGCTCTCTGTAGCCCTCTCTTGCTCCACGTCGTACTCCACCGTCGCGGATGTTGATGCCGGCTCTCGCACCTGGTCAGATGGGTCAGGCTCTGTCGCTCTCGGCTCTGGCACTCCATCTGCGGTGGGCTCAGGCTGTAACTCCGCATGTCGGGGTGATGTTTGGCTGGGTTCTGGGTCGTGAGTGGGGTTGACGTCCTCCTCGATGACGCCGACAGTCCAGGGAGAGTGGCAGGACGCCAACACCCACTCGATGTAGTCCGGCAGGCTCTCTTGAGGACCCTCCCCGGATAGCAGCGCCTTGGTGGTGGAATTCAGTCCCAGGTGGTAATAGATGCATAGGCTGCTATCCGGGAAGTGGGAATGTTCTGCCAGGGAGAGGAAATCACGTGTATGGTCCTCAAGAGAGCGTTCCCCCTGCCTCAGGAGGATCAGGAGAACAGTAGGGTCCATGATACACCGAAAAAAAAAAATAAACACTGAGTAAAAACGAGAAAAAATAAACGCAGGGAAAACGTGCCGGGTAAACTGTTGAGGTCGGTCTTTCTGTTAGGGGTGTGTGCAGGACGAGACGAGACGATAGACGAGATGAACAATTAACAATATATTTAATAGAATTCTCCAATGAGGAACAAGGCAGGAACAGGCAGGAGCAATTTCACACACATACACTACGTTAAAGACCGACAAAAGACTAAACTCAAAGACAGACTTATAAAGGCAAACTAATTATCAAACACAGGTGACACAGATGACTAATAATTACAAGGACAGGTGTAACAGATGACGGTGACGAGGGCTAAACCAAATGACAACAGAATGGCAGGGGGAGACAATGGGTGAAACCAATGACATAAACAGACAGAACTGTGACACTTGTTTTCTGTTTGAAATAAGATTTTTTTTTCTTACCCCATTGGCAGATTATTTTGCTTGTTCTAAGCAAAAAATCACTTATTTTTGGCTTGTTTTTTCTGAAAACAAGACAATAATTTTTACTCGTCTAGAAAATCCATCTTGATTTAAGAATTTTCAGATATGTTGTCTTGGAAACAAGACAAAAAATCTAAGTAAGAAAAGCATTTTTTTTGCAGTGAATGAGGTTCCATGTCAGATAGATACATAGACTAGACAGCAAGACAGCTCACAAGTTTCATGAACATGTGCTGTTGATGTTTCACTATTAGTCTATGCTTTCGTGGTGGATTATCAGACTCTAAAGCATTAAAATTGCCTAAATTAAAAATCATTAATGCCTCATTGATCTGTCTTTGTCTTTTCCTCTTTGTGCATTCATACTATAATTAGTCAATAATACATTCATTAATTCACTTCCTTTAGCTGTGCAAGCATCTGTCTGAGTCTCATAGAGTTAGTGCATTTATACTGGCACACACCCTCCAACCTGCACACTCAAACACCGCATTACTGCAATGCAGATCCCCCCCCCCACCCCCCCAAAAAAAGCATTTTTTTTGTCATGAAGTATTATGAAGTGGCACTGTTGGTTTTCATTATTTCATAGCCAAGCTGGCTTGAATTCGGTAGAATAATAATGTCGGGAAAATAAATGACAGCTATTTTGCTTGATGAACGATACTGAGGATTTGACAAGTTCTGCAGTAATGTAGAAATCACATCTCATTTGATATGTATCACTCATTGAAATGATCAAACAGATCCAGTGATGAATAATAAATTCACTCAAGAGCAAAGTGAGAAAACTGACAGCCTAAACGGAGCTGCCCTTTCTCCCCTTTTTTTGGACATTTTATACAACATGTCCTTGTCCAGGCTAACTGGTATAACTTGTTGGGCCATTTTGAATTCTTTCATGATATAAGGCCAGTCGAGCGGCCCCGGCAGACTCATTGACTGTGGCGGCTCTCCAGGCCTCTGCAGCCAGAGATGATTTATTTATGCCTGCATTTCTGATAACTCTCAAACTGTAATCTAATATCAACAGACAGCCTGCCAAATGGAGCAGATTGGCCGTGACTGTGAAGGAGAGAGGGTGACAGAGCTGCTCAAACGGGGGCCAACGGCCCTCTCATCTACCGCTTGACCCCGTTTACTCTCGTTTAAAGGGGTAGTTTGCACTAAAATTGCAATACTGCCATCAGTGTTATTTTCTTTTATGCCAATCAGGTTTAGAGCAAGATGAGGGTGAGTAATTGAGAACAGCATCTATCCTTTCTTTAACTGATTGATTAATTGATTGATTCTGGCATTTTGCAGTTTTTTTTTTTAAAAGTTAAAGGATTACTCTACTTCCAGAATAAAAATGTCCTGATATCATACTCACCCCCATGTCATCCAAGAAATTTATGTCTTTCTTTCTTCAGTCGCAAAGAAATTACGATTTTTGAGAAAAACATTAAAGGATTTTTCTCCATATAGTGGACTTCAATGGTGCTCAACAGATTCAAGGTTAAAATGCAATTTCAATGCAGCTTCATAGGGCTCTAAACGATTCCAGCCAAGGAATAAGAGTCTTATCTAGCGAAACGATCAGTTTTTTTTATTTTTTTTTATTAATATTTATACACTTATTAACCACAAATGCCGTCTCTTCGGTTTCAGGCAGTTTTTCGACATGCTCTAAGTATATTGAACCAGATTACAAAGAGTATTTTAGAAAATAACCAATTGTTTCGCTAGATAAGATCCTAATTTTTTTCCTTTGAAGCTGCACTGAAACTGCACTTTAACCTTCAATCCGTTGAGCACTATTGAAGTCCACTATATGGAGAAAAATCCTGTAATGTATTCCACAAAAAACTTAATTTCTTTGCGACTGAAAAAAGAAAGACATGAACATCTTGGACGATATAGGGGTTAGTAAATTGTCCGAATTTTTTTGTTTTGGAAGTGGAGTAATCCTTCAAATATTGTTTTTACAATAAAGGCTGCATTTATTTGATCAAAAATATAGAAAAAACAGTAATGTTGTGAAATATTATTACAATTTAAAATAATGTTGTTGTTTTTTTTTTTTTTTTAAATCTAATTTATTCCTGTGATGCAAAGCTGACTTTTCAGTAGTCAATACTCCAGCCTTCAGTGTCACATGATCCTCCAGAAATTTATATGCAGATTTATTATCAATGCTTAATATTTTTTGGAACCTGCGATACTTTTATCAGGATTCTTTGATGAATGAAAAGTTAAAAAGAACAGCATTTAAAACAAAAAAAAAGTCTTTACAATCACTTTTTTTTAAAACCAATTTAACACATCCTTGCTGAATAAAAGTATTAATTTCTTTCAGAAAAAGAAATTGTAAAAATCTACTAACTTTTAAACGGTATTGTATATTGTTACAAAAGATTTTTATTTTAGGATTTTAAATTAATTAAAAATTTTTTTTTTTTAAATATTAAAAAGCACAAGTGTTTCCAATACACTGTAAAAAATAACTTAAAATAATTTGTTATCTCACTGACTTAAAATTTTAAGTTTAGTCACCTAGAAATGTTAAGTTACTTAATGTTAGTTTAAGTGACAACTTATTTTAGTTGACTAAACTAAAAATTTTAAGTCAGCGGGGTAACAAATTATTTTAAGTTGAAACAATTGTATTTTTGTATTTCTTTGATCATTTAGTTTTTTTCAAATTCAATGTTGTTTCAATCTTCTTTTGTATTTAGAAAGAAATTCATAAAGGTTTAAAACACCATCGTTTTAAAAGGATGATTAAATCTGACAGACTTTTTATTTTGAGATTAAACTGTTCCTTTAAGTAGCATTGCATGTGTCCTTCAAGGATAAGGCAATGCAAAAAATCATTAGTAATACAAAGTAAAAGTAAAAATAAAAGTATTGATTAAAAAGTTCCATCAAACTACTTTTACCAAATACAAATGTTGTATATTTTTATGCCTATTTTTGTGTCATTACCTTAGCAACATGTTAATATCCAACAACTGGAATCCGCTGTGAACCAAGTCTCCTGTGTATTCAGCAGTCAAGCTGCATGTGAGATAAAATATGATATTAAAACCATAAGTTTTATCAGTACTACTGAAAAATCTAGTTTAATGAATACTGTCACTACTATAAGTTTCGACTGCCCCAACACTTCTCACACACCTCTGATGTGCTTCAGCAGCCGGAAAAACTCCTGGAAGTATAACTGGACTTCAAAAAGCAAATGTATGCTGAAAATTGCATTCAAAAATTCTGTTTAGAGGTGTCCTGTATGTTTTTATCACATTTGCGATCTCACATTTCACACTGTGGCAGGCAGCACGGATCTGAGAAGCACAGTGAGATCAACAAAATGAATCAAAGGCAGATGATTTGCCTGCCGCATGATTCAGGCTAACCTGCTCAACCATTTGTGTCACAGCAGTCAAGCAGACGTGTCCACCAGAGAAGTTTGACTGCGGAGGGAAGTGTGTGTCGCTGTCCTGGAGGTGTGATGGTGAAAGAGACTGCGAAAACGGTGAAGATGAAGCGGACTGCGCAGCAGGTGAGTCTGATGTCTTTCTCTCAGACTGTGTGTTTGATTCTCCGCAGGGAGTTTTGTGCAAGGCTGAGGTGATAGCTTGAACTGAATTTCACCCTGATGCTGTTGACCTGCTTCAGTCGTGACTCTAAAAGGCACAAAGTGGAAAGAGAGATGTTGTGAATGGAAAACGAGGAGCAGATGTGTGCAGTGATTGGTGCAGTGGCTTGTGGGGATTGCAGTCCAGAAGTGTGGTGCAAGAGTTCATGATGACAGGATAGACCAGATACGTGACAATAGGATTGAAACATTGATATATTGTAGAGAATGTGCAGCTTGTATAACAGTATAGATTTACTGTCCTCTGACAATAACTTAACATACAGGCATTATTGTCAAAATAGCTGGCAACAAAAGTGAATACACCCTGAGTGATAACAGAAGTACAGTACAGACCAAAAGTTTGGACACACCTTCTCATTCAAAGAGTTTTCTTTATTTTCATGACTATGAAAATTGTAGATTCACACTGAAGGCATCAAAACTATGAATTAACACATGTGGAATTATATATACATAACAAAAAAGTGTGAAACAACTGAAAATATGTCATATTCTAGGTTCTTCAAAGTAGCCACCTTTTGCTTTGATTACTGCTTTGCACACTCTTGGCATTCTCTTGATGAGCTTCAAGAGCTAGTCTCATACAAAAAAAGTATTATTCAATGTTTTTTTACCTAATGGTAATTATAATTGGCATTCGGAGATCGACACTTCTTGACTGGCAAGACGGCCGCGAGAGGAATCTCAAACAGTGAAAGTGAGTTGTTCTTTTTAGTAAACTCTGTGCACATAAACAATGTTCTCAATGCTTGAGTTCATGTGTAGAGAGACCCACGCGATACTTCGAGCAAAGTTTCATGAAAATAAAGAAAACACTTTGAATGAGAAGGTGTGTCCAAACTTTTGGTCTGTACTGTATGTTGTTTAACAATGCAAAGCCACATATCAAATTTATCATGGTAATGTTTTTGTCTGCTTTACAGGACCATACAAAGTTGTGTATCTTGTATTAGAGCAGCTATAATTTTTTCATACTGTCCACTGGATGTTCAACATGACATCTCATGGCAAAGAACTCTCTGAGGATTTGAGAATTAGAATCGCTGCTCTCCACAAAGACGGCCAAGGCTTTTAGAGGTTCAGTAACACCCTGAAACTGAGTTACACTACAGTGGTCAGGGACATACAGAGGTTTTCCAAGATGCGTTCCATTCGGAATAGGGCTTGCAAGGGTCATTATCGAAGTTGAGCACTCGTTCTGTGCGTCAGGTGCAGAACCTGGCTTCAAAAAAACAGATGCATGAGTGCTGCCAGCATTGCTTTAAAGGTTGCAGAAGTAGAAGATCAGCTTGTCAGTGCTCAGACCATACACCGCACACTGCAACAAGTCGGTTTGCATAGGTGTCATCCCAGAAGGAAGCCTCATCTAAAACTGGCCCACAAGAAAGCCCACAAACAGTTTGCTGAAGACAACCTGTCCAAGAGCATGAATTACTGGAACCATGTCCCGTGGTCTGATGAGAATATAAGATAAACTTGTTTGGCTCAGATGGAGAACGAAGAAAATTGTGTCTATGGTCAAGCATGGTGGTGGTAGCTTCATGGTCTGGGGCTGCATGAGTGCTGCTGGTTCTGGGGAGCTGCAGTTCATTGAGGGAAACATGGATTGCATTATGTACTGTACATTCTGAAGCTGAACATGATGCCTTCACTCCAGAAACAAGGCCGAACGACAGTTTTCCAACATGATAACAATCCCAAACACACCACCAAGATGCTGAAGCTGAAGGTGATGGGGTGGCCAAGTATGTCCTGAACCCTGTTAAGCATCTGCGGGGCATCCTCAGGCGTAAAGTGGAGAAGCACCATGTGTCTAACATCCATCAGCTCCATGATGTCATTATAGAGGAGTGGAAAAGGATCCCAGCAACAACCTGTGCAGCTCTGGTCAATTCCAAGCTCAGAATGATTAAGGCAATGCCAGATATCAATGGTGCTGACACTTTGGACAAGTTCACTTAGGGTGTTCTTACTTTTGTTTCCAGCTATTTTGACAATAATGACAATTTTCAGGGCATAGTAAATCTATACCGCTATACAAGCTGCACATTGACTACTCTAAAATACAGCGAACAGTTAAATTGCCTGCTGTTCTTCAGGTTTTGCAGATTCTTTGGTTTTTCAGCATTTTTGTGTATTTGAACCTTTTCCAACAATGACTTTATGAATTAAAGATCCATCTTTTCACACTGAGGACAACTGAGGAAGGAAAAATGATGCATTAATCAGGGGTGTAAACATTGAAAAGAATGAATATTTGTACAGTTTTCTTATTTTGCCTAAATGTCTTTTTTTTTTTCATTTAGTACTGCCCTTCAGAAGATGTTTCCCAGAAGAAAAAGGTTAAATTTAGCCTGATCTCCAAATTCAATAAGTTTGCTCTTAATGCATTATGCATCCTTCTAAAGCGTTTAAACCTTCTGTAATAGTTGCGTGTGAGTCCCTCAGTGTGAAAAGATGGATCTCTGAAGAGCAGCATGTAGTTTAACTGTTCAGGACAAACAAGGGACTCATAAACAACCCACTAAACAAAAAAAAAAAAACTTCATTCAGGTAACGACATAGTATTAAGAATCAAGTGTATGTAAACTTTTGAACAGGGTCATTTTTATTAATTCATTTATTATTTTCGCTTGTGGACTATATGTAGGCTAAACATCTTTTATGTGAAATATATTATTCAGGTCAGTACTAAATAAAACGGTAACACTTTATTTTACGGTTTCTTAACTAGTTGCTTATTAGCATGCATATTACTAGAATATTAGCCATTTATTAGTACTAATTAAGCCAATATTAATGCCTTATTCTACATGTCCTTATTCTACATCCCTAATCCTACCCAATACCTAAACTTAACAACTAGCTTACTAACTATTAATAAGCAGCAAATTAGGAATTTATTGAGGGAAAAGTCGTAGTTAATAGTTAATCAGTGTTCCCTATTCTAAAGTGTCACCGGTGTATGTAAACTTTTGACTTCAACTGTATAATTCTCATGTCTGTGAGGGAAACAGCCTGTACGCTGAGTTAAATGGAGAACGAGATTGCAGAAAGCACACTGTTCTATTGTATACAAATAAAAGTAGACCCTTTACAGTTTCAAATGATATATTACCTTACTCTTATCTGTATCAATGAAAATGATGCCATATTTTAAGTTGTTTTCATTGCTATCAACAAAAAAATGCCGGTGGTCACATACGGCTTCCACACTCCGCACAGACACTTAATAGCACACATTTATCTAGGTTAACCTTAGAATGAGCAGCCATGTAAAGTGTTTCAATCTGAAATGATAAGACATATTCATATCCGACATTTGGATTTCCTGCCCGTTATACTTTAATTACCTCAAGGACCAGCCATTAACGACAGATTTTTTCATGCAACTATCAGACTAATAAAATTTTAGTTGACTAAGCCTCTTTTCGTTGACTAATGCTTAGTTGGCTATTAGGAGGACAGTCCTAATAAATAAATAATTTGTTAACAGTACATGTGTGAGCCCAAAATGAACAGCACCAGATGGTTAAATAAATGGAAACATCACTTGACACCCCCCCAAAAGAGCATCATCTGCAAATTGAGAGTAATTTGAATTCCCTAGATGTCACCGCAAGCAAGCAACATGACAAAATTGCAGCATTCATTGCAGCGTTTATTGTAACAGGAGTGTTTGTGAGAACTCAGGCAGTGAACTCAGACTGAACTGCAGGACTCTAGCAGTCGTGTGAAACTGTGTGAACTTGTAGACAGCTTTAGCAGTTATTATAGCGTGAGAGTGTTCCAGCGCTGTAGTGTCTCTGGCATTCTGCATAATTTATTCAACATTTAAATAACAGTTTTGTTTTATCATACTGCTAAAATGGCAAATGTGAGTCATGCGTCTTGATTTACTGCTGTATAAAATAGTTCTCAGTCTGTTTTAAATGTGCAGCTAAATAAAAATGTAACATTTTTATCACTGAAATTTCAATTAAGGATGTAAGAAAATCTAAATCTCACAATACGATAATATCGCAAAATAAAGTCCATGGTATGATACTGTATGTGTTGCAAATGTTTTTGTTTTTTTAAAAAAGGAACTTTAAAGGGGACTCATCCCTCTTTTTATTTGTGGTATACCATCTCAGTCTAAATTCACACTGGTGTTTTAGGAAGCCAAACAAATTAGAATATAATAATAATAATAATAATAATAACAACAATGACAGTAATAGCAATATATTATAAAACAATTGCACTGCAAAATAAATGAAAATGAATATATTTAATAGGTCTATTATTTTTGCTTTACGCTATAGGGCAGGGTTCCTCAAATCTGCGCTGCAGAGTTTAGCTCCAACCCTGATCAAACTCACCTACCTGTGATTCTCTAATGATCCTGAAGACCTCGATTAGCATTCTCAGGTGTGTTTAATTAGGGTTAGAGCTAAACTCTGCAGCACATTGGACCTCCAGGGAAAGATTTGAGGATCCATGCTATAGGGGAATTACAATACTAATTTCCTAATCTCTACACTTCAAAAAGTTATTTTGAATTTGGACTGCAGTAATGTTACCCATTTAAACCACTGTCAGCAATTCATACTACACTTTTAAGCTTTTTTTTTTGTTTGTTTTACAGACAACGGCAGGAGAGCTTTTATTTTGAAGGAAAACTCCAGCTTCAGTGAAAAAAGAATCTGTTATATTGATAATATTATTACCAGTGTTGGGGAAATTTACTTTTGAAAATAATACATTACAGTATTGCGTTACTCCATAAAAAAGTAACTAATTGCGTACTTATGCATTACATTACTTTTGTGTTACTTTTTGTTACCTGGGCTGGGCTTGCTTGTTTTTTTTTTGTTTTTTATAACAGAAAACCCCAAAGTTATATTTTTGGCAACTAAAAGTTAAGTCTCAGGCTGAAGGAAGTGCCTCTGGTTGCACCTAGCTTCCAACATGGGACAGGAGGTGTGTCAGTCAATAGATGGGAAAACAAAGTAACTTTTGTGAATAAGTAACTGTACTTTCTTGTAAATTTAAGAGTAATGTGTTACTTTAGTTACTTGAAGAAAGTAATAATTGTTAAGTTTAGGTATGGGGTTATGATAAAGAGATTTTAAAAGCCAATATGCATGTTAATAAGCAACTAGGTAATAACGAGAATTGGTCCTTAAACTAAAGTGTTATCGGTAAAATGATAGATGCTCTTTGGAATACATTTGTGACCCCCGACCCGAAACCAGTCTTAAAGGTTGTATCAGCGATTTCTAGCCTGAAACATAAAGTGTCAATTTCAGCTCACCTTTCATCACGATCCGCTCGCTGCCTGCCCCATAAATTGTCTGTGAAAAAAAACGCGTCTCTCTGGTCAGCCTAGGGTCCGAGATATGCCAAAAAAACAATCGGCACTACCAACCTTTCCACAGATAAACAAACAGTGTTCCAACCAATCAGCGTCAGGGGTTTGGTGTTTTGGACTTTCGCTCCGCCTCCCTCACATCCCTGCACCAGTAGGAAAGTCCACAACACCAACCCCCTGACGCTGATTGGTTGGAAAACTGTTTGTTTATCTGTGGAAAGGTTGGTAGTGCCGATTGTTTTTTTTTGGCATATCTCGGACCCTAGGCTGACCAGAGAGACGCGGTTTTTTTCACAGACAATTTATGGGGCAAGCAGCGAGCGGATCGTGAAGAAAGGTCAGCTGAAATTGACACTTTATGTTTTAGGCTAGAAATCGCTGATACAACCTTTAAGTAGCACAGGTGTGTTTGTAGCAATAGGCAAAAATACATTGTATGGGTCAAAATTATCGATTTTTCTTTTATGCCAATAATCAGTAGGATATTAAGTATATAAAGATCATGCTCAATGAAGATATTTTGTAAATTTCCTACCTTAAATATATCAAAACTTGATTTTTGATTAGTAATATGCATAGCTAAGAACTTTAAAAGGCGATTTTCTCAGTATTTCGATTTTTTTTGCACCCTCAGATTGCAGATTTTCAAATAGTTGTATCTCAGCCAAATATTGTCCTATAATAACAAACCGTCAGTGGAAAGCTTATTTATTCAGCTTTGTTTGTTTATTCAGATGATGTATTAATCTCAATTTTAAAAAAAATGGACCCTTATGACTGGTTTTGTAGTGCAGGGTCACATTTAAGAAGTCTGGTTTGTGAATCGCGTTCATTGTTAATGTGGCAATCTACTTGAAAAGGCAATGATGTATTTGTAAAAATGGCTAAAAAGCTAGTTCTAAGAGGTCTGCATTTAAATTATTACTCAGTTATTATTTTCAAGTGTGGCTTAGGTGTCTAGCAACTCTACTGTATACTGTATATTAAGCTTAAACTGAATGCTATAGGCTATGGTACCAAGTGATTATTCTTAAGGAGCAGCAGAGCATGTCCTTGACATCCTCGCCCAAGGTTTCCTTGACAAATTGTCCAGACTCTTGGGTATTGATGATAGTGGCAGGGCTTGTGCTCATGTCTCATGATCATTGAATGTTTCAACACTTCTGGTGGGAGGAGCGTTAGCTTTGCTTATTAAACGTTTTTTTTTTTTTTACCTCGGCCAATCAGACATCCTCACAGACCCCCGCTGTGAATCCTGCTGCCCTACTTTTAAAACGCTGTGAAAATTGTCTCTTTCTCTAGCTTCCCATTCTCTTGCTCTTCAAAATAGTGTCTCTCCACTGTCTGGTTCTCTTTAATGGCGTCTCACTCTCCCTCGATTTAGGCAATCTCTCTCTCTCTATTTAAATTCTGCGTGTTAAATAAAGAATAGTTTTGGTTTTAGTTTTAGTTTTCAGGTGCTAAAGAATGATAATTTTGAGCTACTCACACAAAGTAACAAATAATAAAAACTAAATTCATAATAACAAGAAGAATAAAATTAATAAAAATACAAAATAAAAATAAATTACTGTTCATTATTACTATATACACTGTCATTCAAAAGTTTGGGATCAGTATGATTTTTATTGTTTTTTTAAACAAGATTCTTTTGCTAATCAAGGCTGCATTTTTTATCATAAATGCTGAGAAAACAGTAAAATTGTGAAATATTATTGCAATTTAAATGTTCTGTTTTCTATTTTATTATACTTTAAAATATAATTTATTTCTGTGATGCAAAGCTGATTTTTCATCATCATTATTCCAGTCTTGTCACACAATTCTTTAGAGTCAGTCTCATGTGCTGATTTGAAAATGTTGAAAATATTTTTTTGGAACCTGTGATATTTCAGGGTTCTTTGATGAATAAATAGTTAAAAAGAACAGCATTTATTTAAAATAGAAATCTATTATACACTACAGTTCAAATGTTTGGGGTCAGCAGGTTTGTTTCTTTCGATTTTTAAAAGAAATTAACTTTCATTTTATTCAGCAAAGATGTGTTAAATTGATAAAAAAGTGTTAATAAAGTGTTAGAAAAGATTTCTACTTTGAGTAAATGGTGTTCTTTTTAATCTTTTTATTCATCAAAGAATTCCGAAAAGGTATCATATGTTCCAAACAATATTAAGCAGCAAAACAGTTTGTTAGGATAGGACAATATTTGGATACATCTATTTGAAAATCTGGAATCTGAGGGTACAAAAAATCTAAATACTGAGAAAATTGCCTTTAAAGTTATCCAAATGAAGTTCTTAGCAATGCGTATTATTAATCAAAAAGTATGTTTTGATATATTTATAGTGGGAAATTGACTAAATATCTTCATGGAACATGATCTTTACTTAATAATATATTACTTATAATATTGACCCATACAATGTATTTTTGGCTGTTGCTACAAATATACCCATGCAACTTAATACTGGTTTTGTGATTATATTATATTATATTATATTATATTGTATAAAAATATAATATAATAATTATTTAGTTATTATATTATATAGTTATTAAAAGAATGATTAGAGTCTAGTTTAAATGTCTAGGCCTTTCCAGAAATAACATAATCATAGCTTATTTTATCTAAAGATTAGATAGCAATGATTTTTCACTTTGCATTGTTTGGGGTTATCTTTAGTTTACATAATTTAATGTTTTCTTTCTTTTTGTGTTTTAATTAATTTGTTGTCTAGTTCATTTCTGATTATAACCTGGTCTTTTTAAAAGGACAAAGATTTCCTCATTGCTAGTCCGCATTTGTTAATTGTAATTAACCTGCAGGTCACCTCTGTTGACACACTCTGTCTGATTATAGGCAGACTAGCTGAAAACGCAGTAATGTGTCTGCGTGGCCATTTGTAATTTTCAAATCCTTTACAGAAAGGCCTTTTAAATAAAGGTTTGCTTTTATAATTAACCACGGATTTGGTTTAATTCATGTAACGAATTGAAACCCAAAATGTTCCACATCCTTTCTGTTATCTTGTCAGCCCATCTGAAACATTAAAAACTCTTGCAGTCTCACAAGATATAAATCACAATGTTAATAGCCCTATTAAGAGCAAATGAAACACCCTCCAACCATTTTTCACTCTTGGGGGGAATGATAATTCATGGCTGTTAAAAGACCTGGCGAAACACAAAGACTAATCAATCATAATGCATTTTTTACGAGCAGTCATTTTGGACTGACGGGTTTGTATGCTTGTATGTTTTCCAAATGATTTTTATCAATCAGCGTTTTATTCAGCCGTCCTCATCAGCGGCACAAGTCTTGGCAGCGCTGAGCCATTCTTTCCTTCTATAGAGGTAATCATGATTCTATTTTCATCAAGCTATAAACTGAGAGTCCAGACAATCTCTTACCTCTCAGCCTCTTGATCAGTACATCCGTGCCAATGTCACAGTATTGAGCCAGGACAACCGGAGCTCTGGCTCAAAATGATATTTCACCTGGGCCCTGATGATAATTGATTTCCTGCCTGGCTCTGCCAAGTCTGTGCGGTGTAATACACCTCTAATTATCCACTTCTGAAAGCCTCATAACTTGAATCCACTGCGATGATGCTCAGACAGGATATGTCTCAATGCATGAGCACGTAGGTTTCTCAGTACTGCATTTGTTTCATTTCCTGTTGTTTTGACCTGAAGTGCCATAGAGTGAAGCTAAAAGATGCTTTATCCAGGATCCAATATATGTTTGTTATTTTAATCTTTGACTTATCTTTTTGTCTGTGTTTGATATGTGCAGTAATTTAATTCAACATTAATTTTCTTGGTAGATGAAATCTTTCTTATAAAAAGGCTTAAAGGAAATTGCATACTGTAATAGTCCCTACTTCAGCAATTGTTGGTGTTCACCATTTTCTCAGACCAAGCTTTTGCTTGTTTATAATTTTTTGACTTTATACACCCACTATAGATGTGTTTTTGAACAATTTTACAGAAACTATCCAAAATAAGGTAAAAACATGTCTGTAAAACAGTGCTATTTTTCTTCTTTTTCACCTCGCAGAATCTGCAAAATGTTAATTAATTTACTGAAATAAGAGGGATCATACAAAATGCATGTTATTTTTTATGTAGTACTGACCTGAATAAGATATTTCACATACAGCGAGGAAAAAAATATTTGATCCCCTGCTGATTTTGTACATTTGTCCACTCACAAAGAAAATATCAGTTTATTATTTTAAAGGATAACTATTGCCAAAATGCAACCTGGGCTGTTTTTTTTTATTGTAAACATAGACAAACTTCTATCTAAAAGCATAATTACGACGAACTACTGACGAACGACTGTTTTTAAGATTGACCGTGATTTCGTTTTCTGGTCAAATGGCCGGTGAATGGGAGTACTAGGGGCATTACTTTGAGCGCATCAAAATCGATATTTTTTACAACACTAAGAAGGCTCAACACACCATGAAACTTTGCTCGAAGTATCGCCTGGGTCTCTACACATGACCTCGAGCATTGAGAACATTGTTTGTGTACACAGAGTTTACTAAAAAGAAAGGTTTTGAACAACTCACTTTTACTGTTTGGGTTTCCGCTCGCAGCCATCTTGCCAGTCAAGAGGTGTCGATCTCCGAATGCGACGTTATAGTGAGATGGATAGCTCCTAAAGCATATTTGCATTATTATTATTATTATTATATAGATATTGCTAAGTGATCATGATTTTTCATTGGAATTAAAACTTCATGACATTTCGTCCTATGGAGTCCATTCATTCGCATTCGGAGATCGACACTTCTTGACTGGCAAGACGGCCACGAGCGGAAATCACGGTCAATCTTAAAAGTGGCTCTTTCATCGTAATTATGCTTTTAGATATAAGTTTGTCTCGTTTACAATAAAAAAAAAACAGCCCAGGTTGCATTTTGGCAATAGTTATCCTTTAATAGTAGGGTTATTTGAGCAGTGAGAGACAGAATAGCAACCAAAAAATCCAGAAAAACACATTTCAAAAAAGTTATACATTTTAATGAGTGAAATAAGTATTTGAAATAAGTATTTGACCCCTTCGCAAAACATGACTCAGCAAAACCCTTGTTGGCAATCACAGAGGTCAGACATTTACTGTAGTTGGCCACCAGGTTTGCACACATCTCAGGAGGGATTTTGTCCCACTTCTCTTTGCAGATCCTCTCCAAGTCATTAAGGTTTTGAGGCTGATGTTTGGCAACTCAAACCTTTAGCTCCCTCTACAGATTTTCTATGGGGTTAAGGTCCGGAGACTCCAGGACCTTAATGTGCTTCTCCTTAAGCCAGTTCTTTGTTAACTTGGCCATGTGTTTTGGGTCATTGTCATGTTGGAACACCCATCCACAACCTATTTTCAGTGAGGGAAGGAAGTTCTCACCCAAGATTTGACAGTGCATGGCCCTGTCCATTATCCCTTTGATGCGGTGCAGTCGTCCTGTCCCCTTAGCAGAAAAACACCCCCAAAGCATAATGTTTCCACCTTCATGTTTGACAGTGGGGATGGTGTTCTTAGGGTCATAGGCAGCATTCCTCCTCCTCCAAACACGGCGAGTTGAGTTGATGCCAAAAAACTTCATTTTGGCCTCATTTGACCACAACACTTCCACCCAGTTCTCCTCTGAATTGTTCAGATGTTCATTGGCAAACTTCAGTTGGGCCTGTACATCTGCTTACTTGAGCAGGGGGACTGATTTTCAGTCGTTCACGGCGTAGTGTGTTACCAATTGTTTTCCTGGTGGCTATGGTCCCAGCTGCCTTGAGATCATTAACAAGATCCTCCCATATAGTTTTAGGGTGATTCCTCACCATTCTCATGATCATTGAAACTCCACAAGGTGATATCTTGCATGGAGTCCCAGACCGTGGGAGATTGACAATTATTTTGTGTTTCTTGGCAATGGTCTTGTAGCAAGTTCCAGCCATTTGTAGGTCTTCAATCTTGTCCCTGACATCTTTGGACAGCTCTTTGTTCTTGGCCATGGTGGAGAGTTTGGAATCTGATTGATTGCTTCTGTGGACAAGTGTCTTTTATAGAGGTAACAAGCTGATATTAGGAGCACTACCTTTAAGAGAGCACCTGGGAGCCAAAAATCTTGCTGATTGATAGGGGATCATTTCACTCATTTAAATACAAATCAATTTATAACCTTTTGAAATGCATTTTTGTTGTTATTTTGTCTCTTACTGTTAAAATAAACCTACCATCAAAATTATAGACTGATAATTTCTTTGTCAGTGGGCAAACTTACAAAATCAGCAGGGGATCAAATTTCTTTTTCCCTCACTGTATTTTCAGAATTGTGACATTTGCACTTTTTGTTTACCACAATATTGTAAACATCCTTATTTAGCAACTTCTTAAAGTCCCCATGAAATCGAAATTGAAGTTTTTTGGCCTTTAGTATGAATATACTACTGTGTGATCCAAAACAATGACAAAATTTGCATTTAGAAGATATATGCATTTAAAACGTTCAGTCTCTTATCTTCCGTTAATATGGATCAACCATTTTGATTACATAACTGCACTTCAGCTTCTCATCAAACTTTCCGTCCAATCAAATGCTCTCTAGAATCCGAAGCGTCCCATCCCCTACACTATAAATAGATGCTGAATCTGCGGCTGAATCCGTCACACTGTTAGACATTTCAGAGGGTTTTTACAGTAACTTACTGGCAACACTGTTGCCAGTGAGTTACTGTAATTACATTTTACAGTACCCAACTGTATTTCGGTTATACAGTAAGGTACTGTATAATGTACTACAGTTTACTACTGTAATTCATTTATTTGAATGTAGAGTGTATTCGATTTTAGCATTTTTATATAGAATTAATTTTAATTTAATTAATTTAGGGTACTACTGACATTCAAACAGACACAATTAATACAAAATATCAAATTCTTTATTTAAATATTGCATGTATAACCAAAATACAAAAAATACAGTCTTCCAATGCTGGAACAGTTCATCTTCAATATTTCACCTGTCTGACTTTTTGCAGTGCATTATGTTGTATCCTCTGGATTTAGCCATACAAAGAAGATTTAGGCAACATTAAAAATAATAGGGAAAAATTACATAAGCAGCTAAAGAATACATATCATCTGCATATTCCAGGTCCTGCTCCAAAACGTTTGCCACCTTTGCTCACCATCCACTTTGTTACAGAGAGAAATTTGTTCCCTGAAAAAAAAAAACCAAAAAACCAAGAAGAAAATACACATTTGTAAAAGGCAAACCCCGTATGGAATACACAAACCTCTCAAAATCATTGTGAAGATAATTCATCCCTTACCATGAATTATCTCAGTGTGGCTGTCTTGCTACTGTTCTTTGTGAAGCTTCATTTGAGTTGCTTTTAAAAACACACACAGAAAATGCAGTAAATATTACATTTAATTTTTTTTAATCAAATGCTAAAACTAGAAAGGCAGCTAGTCAGAAAACGTTTGTTTGACCTAGCTACGATCTTATATTCTCGACTACTGGCCAGCATTAACTCAACAAAATTTGACATTAGTTAACTTAGTGTTAATATAAGATAAGCCTTGCTCGTTAAAGTAATTTTAATTCGGAAATTTAATAAGATGACAGTCGTTTGTTAATTGAAAGGACAGCGCAGTTCACCGTGGTAAAGTTTATGTACCATAATGTTGACGAGTAAATGTTACTAGGTTAAACTCTTGTGAAAAAATCTGACAAAGCACACACAAACTGACATACAAATATATATTTTTACCTTTCTTGCTTGTCTTATTCTCTCGCAAAGTGCAACCACACACAGTGCAGATGTTCTCCGGAACTCTCCCGCTCGCGGGTTCCATCCCCGGGTAAACCCCTGGGCGCTGCCTCGTTGGTTCCGTGTAGTCGGACGCGAGCGGTGCGACGTGACAAAAGAACCCATTATAATCAGTGATACTATCCACAATAGATGCTGGACAGTAAATTGATGTCCCAGTATATTTCTGACGTACAGTAATACTTTAAGCACGCTGTTTCACTCGCGCTGTTTCTAACACAAAGGACAAACTCGGTGCAGGGCAAATCCTGTCAGGAGTGGCGTTAAAGAGGCCGTTACGGCAAATACAGTAGTATACAGCAATTTTTTTAAATACAGTTAGTCTCTGTATGTGGTGTTAGAAGTCATGGAAAATTCCTATGATGCAAAGGTAATTACAGTTATTTACTATAAATGGAATTTGCTGTATTATACTGGGTGATATACAGTAAAACTTACACTTGTTCACAGAATTTGCATTTTCTGTATGGTGAATGGCACATAGTGCACTATATAGGCGATAGGAAATGATTCAGACAGTACCTATGCTTTCCGTTACAGCCACAGCATGCCCATAGTCTGTTCCAGAGTCACAATAACACAGAGTGGATCATATGTACAAATCGGCGTAGACCACAAAATGTATCAGACCCATTTGAGCTCTACACAGAATGCTGTATTTTATAGCGATAAAGATAGGATTGTGGTTGGAATACTGTGTCAAATGTGGCTTTACTGAGCTCAAAGGCTCTGGCCCAAACTGTGATATAAACAAAACACTATCAAAAGGGGATTGTCATGATCGGGGCTGTGGGTCTTCCCTCAGCCTCTCGAGGTCGCTGTTCCCCTTGCACCACACCCCCTAGTCATTCACGTTGTCTTGTCATGTGCACTGATTACACACACACACCTGTTCACTATTACGATTAGGACTATAAGTATCATCTCCACTCACTCTGCTTCCTGTGTGCATTGTCTCGTGTTATGTTGTCTCTCAAGTCTCTGATCTTTGATTATGTTCTAGATTTTGGTTTATTTGTGTTGGAGTTCTTATTTTGTGCCGTGTTGGCCTTTTGTTTGTTTATTTTGTATTATACTTTCATTAAAACTATTCTTACCCGCATTTGGACCCAGACCTCAGATCTGTTTCGTGACAGAATGCACACATCCAAGATGGGTCCAGCGGGGAGGATTTTTTTTGAGGCGGCAGTTCCCCGCTTGGAGGAGGCGACCACTCGCTCGGCTATATTGACGGAGGGAATGTCTTTTGAGGCGGCGTCGGCTGCACGGATGGAGTGCATCTACGCCTGCCTGGCGATGGATGCCCGGAGAGCCGAGGCTATGCGGAGGTACCCCTGCTTTGCGGCGGGGGAGGAGGCGCTCGTTCGCGGGGAGGTGGCGACAATCGCTATCTCCGTGCCTGATGCGGCGACGTCTGCTATCTCTCTGCCTGAGGCGACGACGCTCGCTATCTTCGTGCCTGAGGCGACGACGCCCGCTATCTTTGTGTCTGAGGCGGCAACGTCTGCTATTTCTCTGCCTGAGGCGACGACGCCCGCTATCTCCGTGGCTGAGGCGGCAATGTCCGCGATCTCTCTGCCTGAGGCGGCGACATCCGCTATCTCTCTGCCTGAGGCGACGACGTCCACTATCTCTCTGCCTGAGGCGACGACGTCCGCTATCTTCGTGTCTGAGGGGGCAACGTCCGCGATCTCCGTGCCTGCGGCGGCGACGTCTACTATCTCCGTGCCTGACGCGACAACGTCCGCTATTTCCCTGCCTGACGCGGTGACGTCTGCTATCTCTCTGCCTGCGGCGGCGACGTCTACTATCTCCGTGCCTGACGCGACAACGTCCGCTATCTCTTTGCCTGAGGCGACGACGTCCGCTAATTCCGTGCTTGACGCGGCGACGTCTGCTGAGGCTCCGTTTGCGGCAAGGCATGCTCGCGGGACCCCGCTGCACGGCCCTGGCCCGCCATCCCTCCCCCTGACTTGCCCTCCTCCGTACCTCCTCCCTCCAGACTTTAGGAACGTCTGGAAGCCGTTCCGTAGGGAGGGGGTACTGTCATGATCGGGGCTGTGGGTCTTCCCTCAGCCTCTCGAGGTCGCTGTTCCCCTTGCACCACACCCCCTAGTCATTCACGTTGTCTTGTCATGTGCACTGATTACACACACACACCTGTTCACTATTACGATTAGGACTATAAGTATCATCTCCACTCACTCTGCTTCCTGTGTGCATTGTCTCGTGTTATGTTGTCTCTCAAGTCTCTGATCTTTGATTATGTTCTAGATTTTGGTTTATTTGTGTTGGAGTTCTTATTTTGTGCCGTGTTGGCCTTTTGTTTGTTTATTTTGTATTATACTTTCATTAAAACTATTCTTACCCGCATTTGGACCCAGACCTCAGATCTGTTTCGTGACAGGGATGGGACTAATTTATATGTCCCGTCCTGTCTTCATTTTTCAGTTGAAATTATGTCAGCACATATTGCTGCACAATAATGCTGCGTGTTTCGAAGCACTTCACTGGACCTTTAACACATTAAATTATACAAAAATGAGAAAAAAAAAACCCAGCTTCAGAATTCTAATTTGAGAAATGACTGTGTATCTTCCAGTAGGGGAAAGTGGGGTGATTTGTGCCAGGGGGGAAGTAGTTCCACCCCTTGTTTCTAGAAAACCATAGAAGAAATTGGTCATGTGACCACATACTTTTAAAGAGCCATCCAATTTACCCATCCCTCAAAGAAGAGAGACACATGGCATGAGGGCCATCCCTCAAAGAAGAGAGACACATGGCATGAGGGCCAAGCACATTTTAGCTCAAAAAACTGTTTTTTGCCTTTCAAAGTAAAATTTATATGATCAAGGTTTTTTGATTGTTGCGTCTGAACAATTATAGACACGTTTGAAAATATTTCACACATGTTTTAGTGTTTTAGTAGGCTACTGTCACGTATCTGGTCTATCCTGTCATCATGAACTCTTGCACCACACTTCATGGACTTCATTTCCCACAAGCCACTGCACTAATCACTGCATTCACCTGCTCTCACTTTACTGATTACCGCTCACAGCTGCACCTCATCACACTGACTGCATTTAAGCTTCTCCCACACACAGCCACTCTGCGAAGTCTTATTGTTCCTTCTGGTCATTATTTCCGAGCGTTTATTCCCGTGTTTGATTTCCTGTGTTTTTGATTCCTGGACTCCTTCCCGTGTTTTGATTCTCGCTGCCAGCCCCGACCTTTCTGCCTGTTTTGACCACGATTTCCTCCTGCCCCTTTGTGTTTGTTTTGTATCAAATAAATGCTGCAAATGGATCCGCACGTCTCTGACCCTCCTTGTGACAGCTACACAGTGAGTCTATACAGTTAGCATTATGTTAGCTCTAAACTGCGTGATCATGCTAGTTTTTCAAAATTGTCAGTCTGGGGTAATTTGTGCCAAAGGGGCAGGGTTAAGTTGTGCCAGTGGGATGTTAAGTAATAGTCCAGATCTAGACCAGGGCTGACCAACCCTGTTCCTGGAGATCTACCTACCTGCAGAGTTTAGTTCCAGTCCTGCTCCAACACAGCTGTCTGTAATTATCACGTGCTATAAGAGATTAATTAGCTGGTTCAGGGGTGTTTGATTAGGGTTGGAGCTGAACTTTTTCGGATGGTAGATCTCCAGGAACAGGGTTGGGCATCCCTGATCTAGACCTACATACCCTCAGGGTATAATCTGTGTAAGGAGATGAGTGTGCCTCGTCAGTGTTTGATTTACCTGCCGTTTGTCAGTTTTTTAAGTGGCATAAGTCACAATGGAATGTTCAGAAATGTTCATAAGAAAGTAACTTCTTTCCTATTTGTTACATAATTGACAGACAGCGTTTTGTTGACAGACAGCATTCTAATTGTTCACAAATGTGACCCTGGACCACAAAACCAGTCATAAGGTTAAATTTGACAAAACTGAGAGTTATACATTACATATATATATACATATAGCTTTCTATTGATGTATGGTTTCTTAGGATAGGACAATATTTGACTGAGATACATCTATTTGAAATCAGAAATCTGAGGATGCAAAAAAATATAAAAGACTGAGAAAATCACCTTTAAAGTTGTCCAAATTAGGTTCTTAACAATGCATATTACAAATCAAAAATTACATTTTGATATGTTTACAGTAGGAATTTTACAAAAAATCTTCATGGAACATGAACTTTACTTAATTTCTTAATGATTTTTGGCATAAAAGAAAAATCAAAAATTTTGACCCATGCAATGTATTTTTGGCTATTGCTACAAATATACCCCAGCGACTTAAGACTGGTTTTGTGGTCCAGGGTCACAAATATCATATATTGTCTATTTCAGTTTTTTTTTTTGTGTTTTACAAAAAAGTAGAAAATATGACATGCCAATAGTTTAGTAACGATATCTAAATAAACCTTAAATGAGCAATTTTGTATTGAATTTGTCTTAATTTTATATAGCATTACAGTTCATGACATTAAAATGTTATTTTTAACTTAAATAATCACTGGCACAATTTACCCCAATGTATTCTCCCCAAAGGCACAACTTACCCTGCACCGGGGGCAAGTTGTGCCACGAGACCACTTTTTTTCTGAAAGTTATAATTCTGAATCAGTTTATTTCAGATCCAAAATTATTGTTCCCGGGGATGCACCACATCTTGAAATATATGTACATACTTAAATTGGAGGGATTACTGGCATGTAGGGGTGTGCAAAGCAGCCGGTATTTGTATCTGTATTTGTATTTGTTGAGAGGGGAAAAGTATTTGTATTTGTATTCAAGTAAAATTCAAAATAGGTGTAAAATCCTGTTGTTGTTTTTTTGTGCGTTACACTTATAATTTACGTTATAGTGTAAGTATTCTTTAATTATATCCATTATAATAATTATGTATATGCAATATTGGTTGATGTTTTTGAACATGTAACAAGGAACGCCATTGAAAAGAAAATAACATAACAGCCATTACCTCATCCATGGTTAAACCAACAACTAATAAAATACCATTGTGAACATTATGAACCCCACCACCACCCATCCTTGTTGGAGGACACTGAACAGACAGAATAAAAACAAATAATACTTAAAAGAACTGTTCTTCTTCTGAATGAACTTCTTTCCCGTGGCGTCTGCCGTTGCTAAGCAACCATGACCTGATCTCTCAATGAAGACTCGGAAGCTTCAGCAAAGCATAAATGGATTTCCAGCATTAAAAATCGCTTGCAGTAGCTCTGCTATTAAATTTATTTTAAAATGGTTATTCCTGTACAGATATGATAAGCTGTTCCTCCAACTTGGCTGTTTTTCAATGTTATTAAGGGAAAGGATGAAGCTGATTGGTTGGTTCTGGTCACATGACCTGCGCTGCGCTTGTGGCATTCTGAAAAGTTGAGATGTATTTATCTGGATGCGGCGCGGACGCGCCTGGAAAAAACGAGCGCGTAGCACCGTGTCCGCGTCGCTTCCATTATGAGCGCGCATACCGCGCGTCTACATGTGAAACAATGAACTTGAGCGCGCATGTGAACGGCCCCTAATGGAATAATCTCCCGATCAAACTCTGCTTCCAAAAGCTATAAACTGCCTCCAGAACCCAGTTAAGGTACAAAAATCTATTCAACAAAAATAGTGATGCAGTGAAGTCTTTTTTCACCCAGCCGAGTCTTCTCTGTTGCTGTGTGTAGCAGCCTGTGTCAGTCACCTCTTTAAACCCCACCCCCCGACTCCTGAATGTCACTCACTCACTCATGCGGGCATGCACTGACTGCGGTCTCATGAGGAAACACAGCTTTTTGATATAAAGTTTTTCTTGTTCCCGAATACAAATATTTGTTAAAGTATTTGTTCGAAATAGGTATTCGAAAAAAAACACGCTATTTGTGCCTTTCCGAATACCGTATTCGGGTTCGGCTCACTTTGAGTAAAAACTGGCACAACTCACCCCACTCTCCCCTAATGTTCACCACAGACCGTTTAACCAGTTAATAAAAAATAAAAAATCACTAAAAAACCCAATTAAAGAGCATAAGGATGGAATGCTAATTTTCTTCTGGGTTTTAGGACTACAAACTTCCCAGCTCTATACATTATGTGGTGTTAACACATTGAGTAGGAGGTGCAGTTCTCTGACTTATTCCTGGTCATAACTCTTTTGTCATCATTCAGTATCCATCATATCCCTCGCTGTACATAAAAGACTTACATGGACTGAAACAGAAATATGTTTCTTGCTGGTCGTTGATCAAAAACACACTCTGCTTGTACAGTGTTCCCTCAGATCCCTCCTAATCATCAGCGTTAGCAAGCAGTGGGTAACTTATTAAAGTCAATCTCTCTTTGGCGTGTGGTTAATTGAGTCTTCCATGTATTGAATTATGCATGATTCTCCTGAGCAGGTTTGATTATCAGCCCCTCTAGAAGCTCAAATTGCTCATCATGTAAAATCACCCGCAACATCCCGCTCAGCGTTTCAATCTGGTCACAGGATATGTGCTACGCTAATTACTGTTTACTGACAAACGTCACCGTGCAGTTCTGTGCAAACGTTCTGTACCTGATCTATTCTCTGTTCAAAAACACAAAAGATATCTGAGGGCATGTTTAGAATACTAGCATACTTCTCATGGCATAATGCATATTGTACACTAAATACTGCTTACTATATGTGACCCTGGACCACAAAACCAGTCATAAGGTTAAATTTGACAAAACTGAGATTTATACAGTTTATTTTTTTGATTCATATTGATGTATGGTTTGTTAGGATCGGACAATATTTGACTGAGATACATCTATTTGAAATCAGAAATCTGAGGATGCAAAAAAATCAAAAAGACTGAGAAAATCACCTTTAAAGTTGTCCAAATTAGGTTCTTAACAATGCATATTACAAATCAAAAATTACATTTTGATATGTTTACAGTAGGAATTTTACAAAAAATCTTCATGGAACATGAACTTTACTTAATTTCTCAATGATTTTTGGCATAAAAGAAAAATCAAAAATTTTGACCCATGCAATGTATTTTTGGCTATTGCTACAAACAAACCCCAGCGACTTAAGACTGGTTTTGTGGTCCAGGGTCACATATATAATATTTGTTCAAAGGTCATCTAAGATGTCTCTAAGAAAAATACAATTATTAATGTGAGCTGCTTGATATTTTTGAGAAAACTGATAATTTGTGCAGGATTCTTTGATAAATAGCATTTTTTTTAAATAGAAATCTTTTGTAACATTATTAATGTCTTTACTGTCCTTTTAATCAATTTAATACTTTCTTGAATAAAAGTCAGTAAGTATTAATGACTAATAATTAAATAGTAATTACTTTAAATATTTTAATAAACAGTAGTGTAGCATTAGAAATAGTATGCAACCGTAGACATTTCTAACTCTAATGGCATCTTTACACAGCAAAGGCGGCACAGAAACCGAATCTGAAGCGGCATAAAAACACGGAAATATGCATTTACACAGACTTTTTAATGTGGCTCTGAAGCGGCATAAATGCATTTACACAGGACATTAAAATTCTGGGAAATATTTAGAACTACAATTTTAAAATTAGTTTTAACAAAAATAAATCCTATAAAATCAAATAACAAATATAGGAAAAAGAACAAAAATATAGATATAACCCAGGCGCAGACACAACAAACGAAAATGAATGTGTTAGCTTTCCAGGTGAGACAGCAGATGTCGCCTGACCGGTGTGTGTGTGTGAAATGTTGTCCGCAAAGAGATGTTTTTCTGGGATGTAACGGTAAAATTAAGCTGGGGACACACTACCGACTGAAACATTCTAATCAACTGGACAAGATTTAGACTTTGACAATCGGAAAGGAGAAAAAACCTACTGACTTCATCACTCCACACACAACACATAAATGATTGATACTCTGCGGTATACTCGTTTAATCTCTCTCTCTATCCCTCTCCGAGTGTAAATATATTATTATATATTT